>NC_053389.1:51791760-52117669 GCF_905171765.1 Bufo bufo | reverse complement strand
TATTAGTATCACTGTATGAAGGGGTCCGGGCCCTCCATCACAGCCGCATGTTATTAGTATTACTGTATGAAGGGGTCCGGGCCCTCCATCACAGCCGCGTGTTACTAGTATCACTGTATGAAGGGGTCCGGGCCCTTCATCACAGCCGTATGTTATTAGTATTACTGTATAAAGGGGTCCGGGCCCTCCATCACAGCTGCGTGTTACTAGTATCACTGTATGAAGGGGTCCGGGCCCTCCATCACAGCTGCATCTTATTAGTATTACTTTTTGAAGGGGTCCGGGCCCTCCATCACAGTCATGTTTTATTAGTATCACTGTATGAAGGGGTCCGGGCCTCCAACACAGCCGCATGTTATTAGTATCACTGTATGAAGTGGTCCGGGCCTCCATCACAGCCGTATGTTATTAGTATTACTGTATGATGGGGTCCGGGCCTCCATCACAGCCGCATGTTATTAGTATTACTGTATGAAGGGGTCCGGGCCTCCATCACAGCCGTATGTTATTAGTATTACTGTATGATGGGGTCCGGGCCTCCATCACAGCCGCATGTTATTAGTACAGTGATCCCTCAAGATACAATGGCCTCAGGATACAATATTTTCAACATACCGTATTTTTCGCCCCATAAGACGCACTTTTTCCTCCCCAAAAATGGGAAGAAAATGCCCCTGCGTCTTATGGGGCGAATGCTGACAGTTTAACATTGCTGGATGCGATGTACGGAGCGGGGGTCGGGGGAGGGACTGGGAGGAGGAGCTTGGGGCCGGCAATAGCGGTGGGGCGGTGCAGTCACTGTACTATAGCCCCGCCCCACCGCTCTGGTATTCTAATATAAAATGTATTATTGAATTAAAAGTTATTAAACATGCCCCTCTCACTCCTAATAGTACCGTATATCCTAATTGCTTCTGTATAATGCCGGCAGGCAGGCCGGGCGGCAGCGTAACTCCCTGATGTCACGTGCCTGCGCCGCCTACTTTATGAATGAAGCAGGCGGCGCAGACAAGTGACGTCAGTGAGGGACGCGCCGGCCGCCCGGCCCGCCTGCCGGCATTATACAGAAGCAATTAGGATGTTTAATAACTTTTAATTCAATAATACATTTTATATTTGTATACTGGGGGGGGGGGGGGGGCGGCGGAATCTGTGGATGGCACAGTTAAGGGGTGGGGGTCTGTGGATGGCACAGTTATGGGCTGGGGGGGTCTGTGGATGGCACTGTTATGGGCTGGGGGGGGTCTGTGGATGGCACTGTTATGGGGTGGGGGGTCTGTGGATGGCACATATATAACAGTGCCATCCACAGATCCCCCCCTGTAACAGTGCCATCCACAGATCCCCCCATAAGTGTCCGTCATCCACAGATCCCCCATAAGTGTCCGTCATCCACAGATCCCCCCATAAGTGTCCGTCATCCACAGATCCCCCCATAAGTGTCCGTCATCCACAGATCCCCCCATAAGTGTCCGTCATCCACAGATCCCCCCCATAAGTGTCCGTCATCCACAGATCCCCCCATAACAGTGTCCATCATCCACAGATCCCCCCCATAACAGTGTCCATAATCCACAGATCCCCCCCATAACAGTGTCCGTCATCCACAGATCCCCCCCATAACAGTGTCCATCATCCACAGATCCTACCATAACAGTGTCCGTCATCCACAGATCCCCCCCATAACAGTGTCCGTCATCCACAGATCCCCCCCATAACAGTGTCCGTCATCCACAGACCACCATTAGTTCCAAACCCACCAAAAGCACACCTTTTGGTTAAAAAAAAATCTTATTTTCCTCCCCAAAAACCTAGGTGCGTCTTATGGGCCGGTGCGTCTTATAGGGCGAAAAATATGGTACAATGGTCTTTTCTAAGTTGAAACCAGACTCAACATACAATGTCTCAGACTCCGATCCAACCAATCAAGGCCACTTCTCTGGTACAATAACTGTATTATTTCATAGTTAGCAGTTATTCCTGACTGTTAGGCTGGGTTCACACGGGCGTTGCGGGAAAAGGTGCTGGTGCGTTGTGGGAACATGCACGGTTTTTCTGCGCGAGTGCAAAACATTTGCACGCGCGTGAGAAAAATCAGCATGTTTGGTACCCAAACCCGAACTTCTTCACAGAAGTTCGGGTTTGGGTTTGTTGTAGTGTAGATTGTATTATTTTCCCTTATAACATGGTTATAAGGGAAAATAATAGCATTCTGAATACAGAATGCATAGTACAATAGGGCTGGAGGGGTTAAAAAAAAGATCATGGAGTGACGTCACCACAGGTCCTTTTCCTGCACACAGCTAAGATGAAGACAGAAGGAGATGCCGGCTGTGTGAGCAAGTGGATTAAAGTGAGTTAATTTTTTTATTATTTTTTTTAACCCCTCCAGCGCTATTGTACTATGCATTCTGTATTCAGAATGCTATTATTTTCCTTTATAACCATGTTATAAGGGAAAATAATAATGATCGGGTCCCCATCCCAATCGTCTCCTAGCAACCGTGCATAAAAATCGCACGGCATCCGCACTTGCTTGCGGATGCTTGCGATTTTTACTCAGCCCCATTCACTTCTATGGGGCCTGCGTTGCGTGATAAACGCACAATATAGAGCTTGCTGCGATTTTCACTCAACGCACAAGTGATGCGTGAAAATCACAGCTCATGTGAACAGCCCCATAGAAATGAATGGGTCCGGATTCAGTGCGGGTGAAATGCGTTCACCTCCCGCATTGAACCCGCGCGGAAATCTCGCCCGTGGGAACTCAGCCTTATATGTAAGGACTTGTTTTATCTGTACAAGTTATCTGCTTATTTTTCTTAAATCTTCATTTTCTCTCATCTTAGATGACATTTTGGAGCTTTGGAACCGATTACTCAACTTACAATGGTTTCAACATACAATGGTCGTCCTGAAACCAATTTCTATTGTATCTTGAGGGACCACTGTATTACTGTATGAAGGAGTCTGGGCTCCTCCCAGTAATACATGCTGGATCTGTGTGTCCAGAATGCTGCTGCCTTCCCCTTGCCAAGTAGAAAACAACCATTAATTGAGCTCATTGCCACCAACATGTTTATAACTCTATTGACTCATTGTGAAGCCCCCTGCATTCACCAGTCTCCTAGCATTCATCAGGGTAGTATCTTTCGATGTCTCTGCCCCTCACTGCTGTTCTTTTATGGAGGGGGGAGGGGGGGGGCAGATATATACAGCCTGTACCGCACATGTGACCTGGAAATCTTGTACTTTGAGCTCTTTCATAATAGAAAATCTCTTGTAGATGAAAGTATCTGATAACAGAGGGTCTGCTGTCATTGTCCATGATGAGTAAGCAAAGGACAACGCCGATCTGCAGCCTTATGTGTGTAAGCCATCACCAATCGCAAACACGAAGCAACGTGCTAATTGTGGCAGCGATTGGAAATGGAGCGAAGATGATAAATGTCATTGTAGTGTCTGAATTGTGAGCATACACTCCCACCACCATCATCAGCATCCAAACAATATGTAATAAAGCGCAGGTGCACATCACCATGAGACATGCAAAAGGAAACAAACAGTATATGTAGCAGCACCCTGCTCAGAGACGCATGGAAACGTGACATTACTGCTATACTTACAATATACAAAAGTTTGAAGGTGTCTGCACACATTTTTGCTCTGACCATCATTGCCACCCTGAAGTGTCATCACCACTTACATCATCGCCCTGAGGAGCCTTGTACATTATGTTTACCAGCCTGAGGATCCACCACCATTATCATTTCCATTATGAGGAGCCATCGCCACCATCATTATCACCATCACTTTGAGGAGCCTTATCTATCATCATCTCTATTATTATTACCAACCTGAGGAGTCAAAATCATCATGACCACCCTGAAGAGCCATCACCACCATCACTCTGAGGTGCCTTGATCATCATTCTGAGGAGCTGCCACCACCACCATCATTATCACTCTGAAATGCCTTCTCCATTATCGTTACCAACCTGAGGAGTCAAAAACAACCATTTTCCGCACCCTGAGGAGCCATCACCAACATCATTATACGCAGAAGAGTCTTCTCAAGTATCATTACAATCTTGAGGAGCCACCATGATTATCATCGCCACCCTGAGGAGCTACCATCATGCTATATATAATATACAGGGAGTGCAGAATTATTAGGCAAGTTGTATTTTTGAGGATTAATTTTATTATTGAACAACAACCATGTTCTCAATGAACCCAAAAAAACTCATTAATATCAAAGCTGAATATTTTTGGAAGTAGTTTTTAGTTTGTTTTTAGTTTTAGCTATTTTAGGGGGATATCTGTGTGTGCAGGTGACTATTACTGTGCATAATTATTAGGCAACTTAACAAAAAACAAATATATACCCATTTCAATTATTTATTTTTACCAGTGAAACCAATATAACATCTCAACATTCACAAATATACATTTCTGACATTCAAAAACAAAACAAAAACAAATCAGTGACCAATATAGGCACCTTTCTTTGCAAGGACACTCAAAAGCCTGCCATCCATGGATTCTGTCAGTGTTTTGATCTGTTCACCATCAACATTGCGTGCAGCAGCAACCACAGCCTCCCAGACACTGTTCAGAGAGGTGTACTGTTTTCCCTCCTTGTAAATCTCACATTTGATGATGGACCACAGGTTCTCAATGGGGTTCAGATCAGGTGAACAAGGAGGCCATGTCATTAGATTTTCTTCTTTTATACCCTTTCTTGCCAGCCACGCTGTGGAGTACTTGGACGCGTGTGATGGAGCATTGTCCTGCATGAAAATTATGTTTTTCTTGAAGGATGCAGACTTCTTCCTGTACCACTGCTTGAAGAAGGTGTCTTCCAGAAACTGGCAGTAGGACTGGGAGTTGAGTTTGACTCCATCCTCAACCCGAAAAGGCCCCACAAGCTCATCTTTGATGATAACAGTCCAAACCAGTACTCCACCTCCACCTTGCTGGCGTCTGAGTCGGACTGGAGCTCTCTGCCCTTTACCAATCCAGCCACGGGCCCATCCATCTGGCCCATCAAGACTCACTCTCATTTCATCAGTCCATAAAACCTTAGAAAAATCAGTCTTGAGATATTTCTTGGCCCAGTCTTGACGTTTCAGCTTGTGTGTCTTGTTCAGTGGTGGTCGTCTTTCAGCCTTTCTTACCTTGGCCATGTCTCTGAGTATTGCACACCTTGTGCTTTTGGGCACTCCAGTGATGTTGCAGCTCTGAAATATGGCCAAACTTGTGGCAAGTGGCATCTTGGCAGCTGCACGCTTGACTTTTCTCAGTTCATGGGCAGTTATTTTGCGCCTTGGTTTTTCCACACGCTTCTTGCAACCCTGTTGACTATTTTGAATGAAACGCTTGATTGTTCGATGATCACGCTTCAGAAGCTTTGGAATTTTAAGAGTGCTGCATCCCTCTGCAAGATATCTCACTATTTTTGACTTTTCTGAGCCTGTCAAGTCCTTCTTTTGACCCATTTTGCCAAAGGAAAGGAAGTTGCCTAATAATTATGCACAACTAATATAGGGTGTTGATGTCATTAGACCACACCCCTTCTCATTACAGAGATGCACATCACCTAATATGCTTAATTGGTAGTAGGCTTTCGAGCCTATACAGCTTGGAGTAAGACAACATGCATAAAGAGGATGATGTGGTCAAAATACTCATTTGCCTAATAATTCTGCACTCCCTGTATACAGTGCATTCGGAAAGTCTTCAGACCTATTTACTTTTTTCACATTTTGTTACGTTGTGGCCTTGTGCTAACATAAAAAAAATCATGTTTTCCCCATTAATCTAAACTCAATACCCCATAATGAGAAAGTGAAAACTACATTTTCAAAATTTTTGCAAATTTAGTTTAAAAAAAATGAAAAACTAAAATTTCCCATGGACTTAAGTATTCAGACCCTTTTCTATGACACTTGGTATTTAACTCTGGGGACATCACACTTCGCTTGATCATCTTTGAGATATTTCGGCACCTTCATTGTGGTCACCTTTGGTAAATTTAGTTTATTTGGACATGATTTGTAAAGACTCAGACCTGTCTATGTAATGTCTCACGTCTGACAATGCATATCAGAGCAAAAAACAAGCCACGAGGAGGTAAGAACTGCCTGTAGAGCTCAGACACAGGATTGTGTGGAGGTACAGATCTGGAGAGGGGTATGAGAAATTCAGCTGCACTAAAAGTTTCCAAGAGCACAGTGGCCTCCATAATTCTTAAATGGAAGATGTTTTGAAAAAACAGTATTCTTCCTAGAGCTGGACGCCCCACCAAACGAAATAATCAGGATGAAGGGCCTTTGTAAGATGGATGACCAAGAACCCAATGGCCACTCTGACTTAGCTCCAGAGATCCTGTGTGCAGATGGGAGAAACTTCCAGAAGGTCAACCATCACTAGCACCACCAATCTGGGCTTTATGGCAGAATGGCCAGAAAGAAGCCTCTCCTCAGTAAAAGACACATGAAAGCCACCTGGGGTTTGCAACAAAGCACCCAAATGACTCTTGGACTGGGAGAACCAAGATTCTTTGGTCTGATGAAACCAATATTGAACTTTTTGTCATGTGTGTCGGAAACCAGACACTGCTCATCACCTGCCCAATACCATCCCTACACTGAAGCATGGTGGTGGCAGCATTATGGTGTGGGGTGTTGTTCAGCAGCTGGGACAGGGAGACTGGAGAGCTCTGGACCACAGACTGTACCGAAGGTTAATCTTCCAAAAAGACAATGACCCTAAGCACAGAGCCAAGACAACACAGGAGAGGCTTAGGGACAACTCTGTGAATGTCCTTGAGTAACCCAGCCAGAGCCCACTCAAACAATTCTAGAGAGACCTGAAAATGGCTGTCCACCGATGGTCCCCATACAACCTGACAGAGCTTGAGAGGATCTGCAGAGAAGAACAGCAGAATAAATCCCCAAATCCAGGTGTGCACACCTTGTGGCATCATCACCAGGAAGACTGGAGGCTGTAATCGTTGCCAAAGGGGCTTCAATACTTATGTCAATGCAAGAGTTTCTGAATGCATTGTAGAGCGGATGCAGATTTTGGAGCAGGGGCCTGGAGCACAGGCGGCAGACTCCTCCATCTTCCTGATCTGATCCTTCTGTTTTATCTTCCCATCTGCAAAGAGATATCTCCCAAGGAAAGAGAACCATCTCATTATCGCCAACTTGTTTACGTTTCTCACTATGAGTCACAATCTGACTATTTAAAAAGCCTTGGGACATGACGAGGGAAAATAGCCAAGCCGAATATTCATCCGTAGATGGCTAGTTTCCCTTTGTTGTATTATCACAGAACAAAATTATATACCCCTATTAAAATATAACTTTTATTATTATTTTTCCCCTCAAATAAACCATAACAACCACATAAATATCACTATAGCTTCTATCTTGATTTTGGCACGTGTAGTACTTAATATGGGTTATTTAGATAAGTAAAAGTCATGGTGTAGCTAGAACACATAATATGTCTAGCCCTTCTTTACTCACAGTTGTACCAAATTGAGCTTTTTCACCGCCAGATAGATCATAGTAGGCATAGATTTAATTTTCTTCATGAGGTTTTCATGCTTTACATTCAGAGCTTCTGTAAAGAGAAGTGGGGTCAGGTATACTGTCCCTGCATGTCCCTTCACTACCCCTACCTACAAGCGGAGCAACCGCCCCGAAAGGGGGTGACCCCACTTCTCGGTGGCTAAGCCCTCAATGCCCCTCTTAATAACCCTATTAATTGTGCCCTTGTCATGCCCTAAGGCTTATTAGAAAGTCGGATTTTGACTCGAAGAGAGCCACTTTCACGCGATGGCACTAGCGTGATGGTTCTCTTTCCTTAGGAAACACCTCTTTCCATATAGTTTTCCCCTGGAACATTGCCAATAAGTTTCCATACTTTGAAGCACTTCCAGAAAGTTTCCATACACTGCTAGTATCTTTAAGGAGAGCCAGGACCCTACCTAATCTTATAATCTGCAAATAAAACTCACTTAACTCTGCTTCCCCAAACTCTGAACCTGCAGCTTTGCATCTCTCTGTGGATGCAGTCTGTTATCAGCAATTTCAGGCTACAGAGACGCCAACTGCAGGAGAGGTGAATACAGTCTATTGTCGTCTGTTATCACTTACCTGTGAGGGTTACTGGCACTTTGCACTGGCAGTAAATGTTAGAGCTCTATACTGCCCTCTGCTGTTCTCTGTGTAAACATACATGGTCACCCAGCTTTCCTAGAGTGATGATTAGTACATCTGATACTTTTCCCGCTCCCAGGTCTAAAAGTAATTTGCCACTCAGGAGTCTGGAAAAGCCGGGTACAATATTTTGGCGCTTTCTCAGGAGTGGAGAACTAGGATCCTGCTTAATTGACTAAATATCTAACCACTGTACAGAAGAGTTTGGTATTTACAACGGCAGTGTCTCTCGGTTGTGGGTGGAGCTGCTCCTCTGGGGTGGGGCATTGTGATACAAGTCACATGACTGCACAGTGATACAAGTCACATGACTGCAGACAGCATTCATAGTGGATCTAGAATTGGAAGGATGGGGTGTCTTATTATATTGTTATGTAATGTCTGTAAATTTACTATAAGGCATTTCCTGTAATAATCAGTGTCCTCCTCCCCTGCAGTGACTGACGAGCGGCCACGGAGCACAAAGACTCGAAGCTGATACATGGCGGAGCCCCAGCAGATGACCATGAATGCATCCGAGGACTTCCACCGTAGTAAGTGCTCACATCGCATTTATTTATTTTAGAAAGCTTAGGCTCAGCCAATATTGCTGCCACATATAGAAAGGATGTCACCCAACTTTCCTAGACTGCTGAATGGCAAGTCTGGCTGCTCATGTATTGGGAAAGCTGGGTGAGCCACTCCCATGTGGGCAGTGCGCCAGTGACAGCCTGTTCACATGATGAATTGCAAGGCCACATTTTAATAACGTGCTACACATGTGTTTGGAGAGGAGGGGTTATTGTTGTAAAATGCGTGCATACCCCAGTATCTGCCCCCCCTGACATCACCTGATAGTTGTGGTGAAAACACTTGTTTGTTTCTCAGATGAGAGCGGCTGGCAGAATTCGGTCATCATTATTCCGGCGCTGCTCTCAGGCTCCACCCTCATCGTGGTCGCCATTATCTTCTGGAAGTTGATTCGCAGTAAGAGAGACAAAAGAAAAGGATCGAAAGACAAAATGAAAGGTAGAAACTTTCAATGTAATAATACCATCATATATACTTTACTGTGCACGTTAGAGGGATATACTACATTATACAATACTATGTGCTATATAGTGGCTATATACTGTGCTGTGTGCTATATAGTGGCTATATACTGTACTGTGTGCTATATAGTGGCTATGTACTGTACTGTGTGCTATATAGTGGCTATATACTGTACTGTGTGCTATATAGTGGCTATGTACTGTACTGTGTGCTATATAGTGGCTATATACTGTACTGTGTGCTATATAGTGGCTATATACTGTACTGTGTGCTATATAGTGGCTATATACTGTGCTGTGTGCTATATAGTGGCTATATACTGTACTGTGTGCTATATAGTGGCTATATACTGTACTGTGTGCTATATAGTGGCTATATACTGTACTGTGTGCTATATAGTGGCTATATACTGTACTGTGTGCTATATAGTGGCTATATACTGTACTGTGTGCTATATAGTGGCTATATACTGTACTGTGTGCTATATAGTGGCTATATACTGTACTGTGTGCTATATAGTGGCTATATACTGTACTGTGTGCTATATAGTGGCTATATACTGTACTGTGTGCTATATAGTGGCTACATACTGTACTGTGTGCTGTAGAGTGCATACTGTGTGCTATATAGTGGCTATATACTGTACTGTGTGCTATATAGTGGCTATATACTGTACTGTGTGCTATATAGTGGCTATATACTGTACGTTGTGCTCTAGATCAGATCTAAGTATTTTCTTATTTTCTCCTGTCTAGATTTGGATTGGGCAGTGAACGCCGCGGGGATCTATGAGAACACCCTGGATGCTCTAGATACCGTCCTGAAGAAGAAGCAGCTGCCCGGTGACTGGACAGTGGAGCAGACGGAGCTTGTGTGTAATGGCCACTTTGGTCCCATTAGTCGGGCAGTCCTGTGCTGCTCGGGGGAGACAGAGGACAGACAACATGTCGTCCTGAAGGAGCTGTCTGGTAAGTGGAGCGTATCTGTGGTAATTAGGCAAAATAACGAGGGGAGCACGGACTGACGTGTACCCCACTTCTCTTCTGTCGTCTGCAGAGCTTTGCAGCCCCGGAGAAGTGCAGGATTTCATCGACCTCATGACGTTTTACGTGCAGGTCTGTAACCATGCCAGTCTGGTAACCATGTTGTGGTGTAAGACAGACAGGAGACCGCCATGTCTCATCATGAAGGCCATGTCCTACGGGAACCTGCTCACCTTCCTTAGGAACTTACACGAGGTACTGTATATAACATGAGGCAAACTCCACATTCTATAGGTATTGGTGGTGGTTGTGATGATGATATGGGGTGATGGTGGTGATGAGAATGATGGTGCTGGCGGTGGTTGTGATGATGATATGGTGTGATGGTACTGTTAATGGTGGTGATGATGATGGTTGGGGGGTTGATGGTAATGATGGTGGAGGTGATTATGGTAGTGGTGATGAGAATCGTAAGTAATTGCAATTTGCTCCATTGCCTGATATACAGTGCCTTAAAAAAGTATTCATAACCCTTGAACTTTTCCACATTTTTTCACGTTACACTCACAAACTTAGGGCTCTTTCACACTTGCGTTGTTCTTTTCCGGCATAGAGTTCCGTCGTCGGGGCTCTATGCCGGAAGAATCCTGATCAGTTTTATCCCCATGCATTCTGAATGGAGAGAAATCCGTTCAGGATGCATCAGGATGTCTTCAGTTCCGGACCGGAACGTTTTTTGGCCGGAGAAAATACTGCAGCATGCTGCGCTTTTTGCTCCGGCCAAAAATCCTGAACACTTGCCGCAAGGCCGGATCCGGAATTAATGCCTATTGAAAGGCATTAATCCGGATCCGGCCTTAAGCTAAACGTCGTTTCGGCGCATTACCGGATCCAACGTTTAGCTTTTTCAGAGTGGTTACCATGGCTGCCGGGACGCTAAAGTCCTGTTTGCAATGGTAAAGTGTAGTGGGGAGCAGTATACTTACCGTCCGTGCGGCTCCCGGGGCGCTTCAGAGTGACGTCAGGGCGCCCCACGCGCATGGATGACGTGATCGCATGGATCACGTCATCCATGTGCATGGGGCGCTCTGATGTCATTCTGGAGCGCCCTGGGAGCCGCACGGACTGTAAGTATACCGCTCCCCCGCTCCCCACTACTACTATGGCAACCAGGACTTTAATAGCGTCCTGGCTGCCATAGTAACACTAAACGCATTTTGAAGACGGATCCGTCTTCAAATGCTTTCAGTTCACTTTCGATGTTACGGATCCGGCGAATGGAGTACACGACGGATCCGGACAACGCAAGTGTGAAAGAGGCCTAAATGTGTTTTATTGTGATTTAATGGGATAGACCAAGACAAAGTGGCAAGTGTGTGTGAAGTGAAAAGAAAATGATACATTGTTTTCATTTTTTAATAAATACAAATCTGAAAAGTGTGGCATGCATTTGTATTCAGCCTCCTGTACTGTGATACCCCTAAATAGAATCCACTGTGACCAATTACCTTCAGAAGTCACCTAATTAGTAAATAGAGTCCACCTGTGTGTAATTTATTCTCAGTATAACTACAGCTGTCCTGTGAAGGCTTCAGAGTTTTGTTAGAGAACATTAGTGATCAAAGAGCATCATGAAAACCAAGGAACACATCAGACAGGTCAGGGATAAAGTTGTGGAGAAGTGTAAAGCAAGGTTAGGTTATAAAACAAAATATCCCAAGCTCTGAACATCTCACAGAGAACTGCTCAATCCATCATCTGAAAATGGAAAGAGTATGGCACAACTACAAACCTACCAGACATGGCTGTCCACCTAAACTGACAGCCCAGGCAAGGAGAGCACTAATAAGAGAAGCAGCTAAGAGGCCCATGGTCACTCTGGAGGAGCTGCAGAGATCCACAGCTCAGGTGGGAGAATCTGTCCAGAGGACAACTATTAGTCGTGTTCTCCATAAATCTAGCCTTTATGGAAGTGTGGCAAGAAAATAAAGCTATTTTTGAAAGCAAGCTATAAGAAGTCCCATTTCCAGTTTGCCACAAGCCATGTAGGGGACACAGCAAATATGTGGAAGAAGGTGCTCTGGTCATATGAGACCAAAGTTGAACTTTTTGGCCTAAATGCAAAACTCTGTGTGTGCCGGAAAACTAAGGCCTCTTTCACACTTGCGTTGTCCGGATCCGTCGTGTACTCCATTTGCCGGAGGTGCCCGCCGGATCCGTAACACCGCAAGTGAACTGAAAGCATTTGAAGACGGATCCGTCTTCAAAATGCGTTAGCCAGGACGCTATTAAAGTCCTGGTCGCCATAGTAGTAGTGGGGAGGGGGGAGCAGTATACTTACCGTCCGTGCGGCTCCCGGGGCGCTCCAGAATGACATCAGGGCGCCCCATGCGCATGGATGACGTGATCCATGCGATCACATCATCCATGCGCGTGGGGCGCCCTGACGTCACTCTGAAGCGCCCCGGGAGCTGCACAGACGGTAAGTATACTGCTCCCCCGCTCCCCACTACACTTTACCATGGCAAACAGGACTTTAGCGTCCTGGCAGCCATGGTAACCATTCAGAAAAAGCTAAACGTCGGATCCGGTAATGCGCCGAAACGACGTTTAGCTTAAGGCCGGATCCGGATTAATGCCTTTCAATGGGCATTAATTCTGGATCTGGCCTTGCGGCAAGTGTTCAGGATTTTTGACCGGAGCAAAAAGCGCAGCATGCTGCGGTATTTTCTCCGGCCAAAAAAGTTCCGGTCCGGAACTGAAGGCATCCTGATGCATCCTGAACGGATTTCTCTCCATTCAGAATGCATGGGGATAATCCTGATCAGGATTCTTCCGGCATAGAGCCCCGACGACGGAACTCTATGCCGGAACAGAACAACGCAGGTGTGAAAGAGCCCTAACCCTGTACATCACCCTGAACACAACATCCCCACCATGAAACATGGTGGTGGCAGCATTATGCTGTGGGGAGGCTTATTTCAGCAGGGACAGGGAAGCTGGTCAGAGTTGATAGCAAGATGGATGGAGCTAAATACAGGACAATCCTGGAGGAAAACCTGGTAGAGGCTGCAAAAGACTTGAGACTACGGAGGAGGTTCACCTCCCAGCAGGACAACGACCCTAAACATCCAGCCAGAGCTACAATGGAATGGTTTAGATGCTCAACCTGAAACCCTCCAGCTGTTGGAAAACTACAACTCCCATCATTCCCGGACAGCCTACAGCTATCAGCCTACAGAAGGGCATGGTGGGAGTTGTAGTTTTACAACAGCTGGAGGGCCACAGGTTGAGCATCCCTGGTTTAGATCAAAGCATATTCATGTGTTAGAATGGTCCAGTCAAAGTCCAGACCTAAATCCCATTGAGAATCTGTGGCAAGACTTGTAAATTGCTGTTCACAGACGCTCTCCATCCAGTCTGACTGAGCTTGAGCAAAGAAGAATGGGCAAACATTTCAGCCTCTAGATGTGCAGCGTTGGTAGAGACAGACCGTAAAAGACTTTCAGCTGTAATTGCAGCGAAAGGTGGTCCTACAAAGTACTGACTCAGGGAAGCTGAAGACAAATGCAAGCCACACTTTCCAGAGTTTTATTTATGAGAAATTTTGAAAACCACGTATCATTTTTTTTTCACTTCACACATACTTACTTCTTTGTGTTGGTCTATCACATAAAATACATTTAAGTTTGTGGGTGTAACGTGAAAAAATGTGGAAAAGTTGAAGTGGAAAAGTTGAAGGGAAAAGTTGAAGGGTCTATGATCAGGTGACATTTACCTCTTTCCCCCAGTAATGTGTCGTTATCCATATTTAGAGCGTACAAGCTATGGAAGCGGCCATCCCGAGGATCACTGAGAAGGACGTCTACTCAATGGCTTCACAAGTGGCCAGCGGGTTGGTAGGTGACCTATTGCAGCAGAAGACTAATCCCAGGACATAGACATGGGAGTGGGTATATGCTGGACCCCAGGGCAGACATAACCACATATTCTGAGATTCCCCACAATGCAGTGACAACCTTGGAGAGTTTCCATCAGTAACCACTGTGGATTTTCGGGTTGGCAAACCATTCACAGGAGATGGAGGAGTCTGGATGAGGGGCAGAGCGATCTATAGAGGGGGCTGGAAGGTCGGGAGGACAAAGGTCTGGAGGGAGCAATATGCCTGGGAAGGGGGGGGGGGGGGCTGTTGGGTTTGTCAGGGGCTTATTTCCTCCCCCCCACTTACAGGGCACTCCGTATCATAGAGAATGTACGTGCAGTCGAAATCTCTAACGTGGAACCTTCCTTCCCCCTCAGGAATATCTGTCAGGGACTCACGATCT
The DNA here is from genome assembly GCF_905171765.1 of Bufo bufo. Lineage (NCBI taxonomy): Eukaryota > Metazoa > Chordata > Amphibia > Anura > Bufonidae > Bufo > Bufo bufo. The sequence goes on along the minus strand of NC_053389.1, from coordinate 52,103,096 downwards.
GGCCCATGGCTACGTGGCAGCATGCAATGTTCTCATCCACGAGGATCTGAGTGTCCAGCTCTGCGGTCTGGGTATGGCTGCTATACAGTATAGGACCGGCTCCATTCCTGCGAGAAGAGCTGCTCAGGTGCCCCTGAAATGGCAGTCACCAGAACGACTGAAGGGAGAAGACATCACAGAGAAGAGCGACGTGTGAGTGCCCGGTACTAGTGGTCGGTGGCAGCAGGTATAACGTCACTGTCTCACCGTCTCGTGTTTTCTCACAGGTGGTCATTTGGGATCTTGCTGTATGAGATGGTGACACTAGGTAAGTGGTCGGCAGATGTGACACCTGCTTAGCTCTTGTATAAAAGACATGTGTTAGCCCTCAACCTAGTAGAAACCTTAGAACAACAGCTGGATCGTGAGCGATGCCCTTCTGTGCAGGTCAATAGAATCTATTGTTCTTAGTTATCAGCCATTCCAGGCTGGGGAGAGGCTGACTGTAGGACAGGTGAATGGAAGCTATTGCTCCTTTTTATCAGTCATTTAAGGGTGTATTCACACGACCGTATGTATTTTCTGGTCCGCAAAAAGCTGATCCGCAAAAAATACGTATGACGCCTGTGTTGCATCCTTTTTTTGCTGATCCATTGTAACAATGCCTATTCTTGTTCACAAAAAGGACAAGAATAGGACATGTTCCATCTTTTTAGCGGGCCCACAGAAAAGGACAAACAGATATGGATTTTTTACGGCCTCATTGAAGTGAAAGGTTCCACATCTAATCCACAAAAAAAAGGACCAAAAATATGGTTGCGTGAATAGGGCGTAAGACTGGGGAAAGGCTGATTGTAGCACCGGTGAGTACAACCTGTTGCTTCCGGCTTACTGTAGTGAGATGAGTGACAGGAGGTGCAGAAGCCCCCCTTCCCCCGCCAATGATCAGTACTATAGAGACATTTACACGCTCCTGATTGTGTGGCTTTACTGGCCCTTTAAGGTATGCAGGATCAGCACGAGCAGCCATAAAACACAGTGAATGGAGTGACCCTTGAGCCTAACGTGTCCTGTCGATTACAGTGATGGCGTCGGGACAAGTTCCGTACTCTCCTTAGTATTGATTATTGCATGGGGATTAATCGATGTCCTCATCCTCAGCCACACAGACAGATGCGACTCTTTCAATTGCTTTATAGGGGTAGTGCTGGAGGGTAGGGTTGGACGATATCAAAAATATTCCCACGATAACGATATTAAGAAATTTATCGTGATAACGATATATATCGCAATAAATGCCCATTTAGAAGAAAAAAACACTTGGGGTCACAAGGAGACATTATACTGTATGGGGGCAGCCACAAGGAGCCGTTATACTGTATGGGGGCAGCCACAAGGAGACGTTATACTGTATGGGGGCAGCCGGGCAGCCACAAGGAGCCGTAATACTGTATGGGGGCAGCCACAAGGAGCCGTTATACTGTATGGGGGCAGCCACAAGGAGATGTACACTGTATGGGGGCAGCCGGGCAGCCACAAGGAGACGTTATACTGTATGGGGGGCCACAAGGAGACGTTATACTGTATGGGGGCAGCCACAAGGAGCCGTTATACTGTATGGGGGCAGCCACAAGGAGACGTTATACTGTATGGGGGGCCACAAGGAGACGTTATACTGTATGGGGGCAGCCACAAAAAGCCGTTACACTGTATGGGGGCAGCCACAAGGAGACGTTACACTGTATGGGGGCAGCCACAAGGAGACGTTGTTCTGTATGGGGGCAGCCACAAGGAGATGTACACTGTATCCGGGCAGCCACAAGGAGCCGTTATACTGTATGGGGGCAACCACAAGGAGCCGTTATACTGTATGGGGGCAACCACAAGGAGCCGTTATACTGTATGGGGGCAGCCACAAGGAGCCGTTATACTGTATGGGGGCAGCCACAAGGAGACGTTATACTGTATGGTGGCAGCCGGGCAGCCACAAGGAGACGTTATACTGTATGGTGGCAGCCACAAGGAGACGTTATACTGTATGGGGGCAGCCACAAGGAGATGTACACTGTATGGGGGCAGCCACAAGGAGACGTTATACTGCATGGAAACAGCCACAAGGAGACGTTACCGTATACTGTATGGGGGCAGCCACAAGGAGACGTTAATTGTTATACTTTTATGTCATTTTTCACCATTTCCGGTATCTGTAACTAGTCAATTGACTTCTAGTAACAACAAAAACATTACAGGGTTAATTCTGTACCAGAACGAGTGGTTTATAGTAGGGATGTCCCGATACAATTTTTTTTTAGACCGAGTACCGATACTCTTATTTAAAGAGGACCTTTCACCAGAAGAAAGCCTCTAAACTGACTATACAGAAGTGTAGAGCGGCGCCCAGGGATCCCGCTGCACTTACTGTTATCCCCGGGCGCCGCTCCGTTCTCCGGTTATAGCCTCCGGTATGTTTATAGTTAGGCTCCACCCACTTGATCCTGCCACGGTCTTCTTCTCCTATGCTGTAGCGCTGGCCAATCGCAGCGCTCAGCTCATAGCCAGGCTATGAGCTGAGTGCTGCGATTGGCCAGCGCTACAGCATAGGAGAAGAAGACCGCCGTTTTTTTAATACCACGGTATATCGTGATACTGGTATATCGCCCAACCCTACTCCCGGGGCATGTTGGGAGTTGTAGTACACTAACATAATCCACATACCATGCAGGAGCTATCACAATCTCTGTAGCTCGTTTGGTTCTGCTCCTTTAAAAAGGACACCCTGACATGGCTCCTGAGAGGGGAGCGGGAACCGTTTGGCCCCGACATTTCCCATAAAACAGGCCATGGTCTGACAATTGGGCCCTTTAAGCTTATATTTGGTTTTAGGGCCACAGAAGAGCTGGTACAGTGTCACAGGTGACCTGTAACCTCTGACCTAATGTTCTTGACCCTGCTTTGTCCGGCTACCCGCAGGTAACTTCTTATCTATTAGCGTTATCTTCATCTTACATTCATGCAGGTTCTCCACCATACCCGGATCTGGAACCTGCTCAGCTGCCTTCAAAACTGCAGAGGAATTACAGAATGGAGCGACCTGCGCAGTGCGGACATCGACTGTAAGTGCTGTAAAACGGGGGCGGATCATCCCCCATAGTCATGATAGCGTGGGACATATTGATTATTACATTCCTCCTGTAATAATCAGCACTCCAGGTGATTGTCAGTCGTGTTAAGCGAAGCGAGCTTTGGAGCAGAGAGCCGAAGTCGCTTCGGTCAAATCTTAGTTTGAATGCTGTACGGAGATTCGTCTTCGTACAGCATTCTATTGTACCAATATCGGTGTAGTCGGTACTGAAGCCGACTTCGCATTCATGTTTAAAAATGGTTTTAGAGTTTAAAAATCGATGGCCAAAGTTATTGACTTCGGTGATAGCTCACTTCGCCCCGCCGGAGCCCATACATTTTAATGCTGTAGGGAGACGGGTCTCCCTACAGCATTAACACGAAGTTTGGAGCAAATCGACTTCAGATCTAGGATCCGAAGCTCCATTTGCTCAACACTAATTGTCAGCTCTGTGGTCTCCTCCTGAAATAATCAGGACAGGAGGTGATTGTAGGCTTTTTTTTTTTGTGACTTTCTCCAGGGGTGGACTGGGAACTTAAAGTGGCTCAGGAAAAAAATTAAAAAGAGATGTCTAAAGTTACAGAAGGCAGGGCCAGCAATGTGGCAGCACAAAATATCGTCCCAGCAGAACCAAATATCACAGCGCAGCACAATATACTGCCACCCCCGCTGCAGTATTCAACTGTATCAATGTCCTGAGGATGGAAATACAGTTGAATTCAGGAGGGAACCCGTCGCGGCCAGTCAGGTGCATTACAACTGATGACCTATCCTCAGGATAGATCAATAGTATCTGATAGATGGGGGTCTGACACCCGAGACCCCCGCCGATTCAGCTGTTTTAGAAGGCACTGGCATTCCTGTTAGCGCCACGGCCTTCTCTATGCTCACCAAGCACAGCACTGTACATTGTATAATGGCTGCGTTTGGTATCGTAGCTTATCCCCATTCACTTCACAGAGGCTGAGCTGCATCTAGGCCATGTGACTGATCAACGTGTCGTCACTGGCCTAGGGTAAGCTGGAGATGGCCGCGGCATACTATCCTGAGGATAGGTCATCACTATTAGGGTTGGTTCACAAGACCGTGTAAAGCCTGTGCTGTGTACTGCAAATTGCGGTCCGCAATGCACGGGCACCGATCGTGGCCCAGCCGCATGGGTAAACGGACCCATTCACTTGAATGGGTCCGCGATCCATCCGTTCCGCAAAAAGATAGAGCAAGTTCTATCTTTTTGCGGTGCGGGGCACGGAACGGAACCCCAGGAATCTGTAGTGCTTCCATAGTGTTCTGTTCCGTTCTTCCTTTCCGCATCTCCGGATTTGCTGACCCATTGAAGTAAATGGGTCCGCATCCGTGATGCGGAATGTACACGGAACGGTGCCCGTGTATTGCGGATCCGCAAATGCGGTCCGCAATACGGCAATGGGCAGCACACGTTCGTGTGAATAAGCCTTTAGGCCTCTTGCACACAAACGTTTTTTTTTTCCGTTTTTTGCGTTCCGTATACGGAACCATTCATTTCAATGGATCCGCCTCCCGTTTCCGTTCAAAGATAGAACATGTCCTATTATTGTCCGCATAACGGACAAGGATAGGACTGTTCTATCAGGGGCCAGCTGTTCCGTTCTGCAAAAAAACTGAATGTACGCGGACGTCATCCGTATTTTTTGCGGATCCATTATTTGCAGACCGCAAAATACTAAAAAAGCCATACGGTCGTGTGCGAGAGGCCTTAAACTCTTGGAAAACTCTTTTAATGCTGAGAGCATCAGATCATTATGTACCCAGCCATCTGCCATGAGGAGGTCTTGGTCAGACCCCTGGGCATCGGTCCACCGGGAAATTTCCCTGTATGGCCAGTCTGCCCCCTGACTTTCTCTCTGCCGCATATTGTTGTTAGTCTCAGGTGGTCTGTGATTTATAGGTCTCCACCAGGTGGCAGCAGAGGAACATGGCAGTGACTCATAATGACATAATGGTGGCTTTGGTAGAAGCAGGAAATGTATTAGCTTTTTTCTTCCTTAGGCCTCATGCAGACGACCATATCTATTTTATAGTCTGCAAATTGTGGATCCACAAAATACAGAAGTGTTTTTTTTTTGTTGACCCATTGAATTCAACGGGTCAGTGGTGTGCATTTTGCTGACAGACCGAACATACAGATAAGGAAAGAACACGATGTTCCATTTGCTCTCTGCATCCGTATGTCCGATCCGCATAATGACAGAACATGTCCTATACCCACTGAAGTCAAACGATGCAGGCGGCACACTGACCATTTCCGTGTCGTGTGCATGAGGCCATAGTCATAAGTTTCCACCATCTCGTGCCCCTTTCACAATGGTGAGGGCTCCAGGGAGGCCTGTAAATTAGGAGCCAGTTATTCTTCCAGCCTGCAAATGAAACTGGGAGCACCTCCAGACTCCAGATTTGGCCCCTGGTGGAGGAGCCCGGGGTATGGTAAAGCTGCTATAGAAAGGCAGAATATTTCCGTCTGTCCAAGCTGCACCCATGATGTCCTCCTATCTGCTCTAATTCTGGTGTGACTCCAGGATGTGCTGATTATAGGTGGGTAGATGTCTTAGGGCTGTCATGTAGGCAATGATTTAAGGGGATTATGGAGTCCCCTGAATGCTCGTAGCTGTCGGTCACACACGGGTACTACTGGTGACCCCCATAATGGGATCGCCGCACCCTGCTGTCATGGTGATCTGCACGCCGGTCAGATAATGGTGAGATCTATTTCATTTCTGACCATACAGGTGTAACCTATAATCTCTACGATCGCTGCTTGCTGTCACTGAATGTAAACCTTTGCTCACTTCTGATGCAGGACTCTCCTGTACCTGTATGAGCATGTGGCAGTGTCCTGACACTCTAACCTTCCCTTTGCCCCGTATCTCGGACCCCATAATAAGGAGTGGTGTACGAGGTGTAGATGCTTACAGGTTGCACATTATAGGACGGGTTATAAGGTGTGTGGGGGGGGGGGGGGGGTTCACAGGTTTGTACATTGATGGGGGTGTATGAGTTGTGCGTCGCAGTGTACTCATCGTCTTCCATGTTCTGCTGCTGAACGCGTCTTATGATCTTCCAGGTTTGAAGTAATGACCAGCTGCTGGCAGTGGGAGGCGCCGCTGAGACCTTGCTTTACAGATGTTGTGAAGCAGCTGCAGAATGTTTCTGACCAGGCCGATGGACATACCGCTCTGACAGCCATGGACACTCTCAGCTGGAGCGAGTACTTGCATGTGGCTGGGATTCCTTCATGACGTCTTCAGCAAGTGACAGTGTGAGGACAAGGCCCAGAGCCTATGTGGGGAGGGGTGGGCATCCTGAGCTGTGAGGACATTGGCACCATCTACCTGTGCCCGCTGCTGCCCACCCTCTCATGTGGAATGTATATATAGTGGGTGGTCCGGATTAACCCCCGCTTATAAGAAATATATTTATGATGTAGAATAAAGACGCTCGGAAATGTGGAGGTTTTCAGAACGCATCATGGTATAGAAAGAGACAGAGACACAAAGAAGGCGAGACGAGCGGCGCCATGTGGTACAGATCAAACGGTATTTATTGTATCTCAATGACTCAGAATATATCACATCTGTACAATCTATATACAGCAAAATTTCACCCCTTCACTGCATGGCCGAGCTGGTGCCAGATGCACGGGTTGACTAGGTATGTGATGGTCTCAGGGATGGTAAAGGCAGGAGCCGAGGACTAAGATGGCGACCACAGTAAATGATGCTCGTTATTCTAAGATGATCCAAGCCCCAGACACTGGCAATGACCTTAAATGACACAATATCACCCACCCCGAGACCTACGATAGTATCACCATACCGCCGTCCTCCATTACATAATACTGCTTATCACACCACAGTGCTGCCCGCGCTGTAACACACGCGGTTATCGGACAGCACGGACTCTGCCACCCGGACGTCACACCTTGAAGCTCCACAGGGCTTCTGGGAAGAGAATGTAGGATAGAGACCAAACCAAATGGTATAAACACGCCAGGGGGGAGAAGGAACAGAGCATGGCGATGACACCTGCAACAGAAATCAATCAGATGTGTCAAAAAAATAGGTGTTATATACTGTTTCACCATATACCCCCTATACTGTGCTACAAAATACTCTGATACCGTGCCACCGTATACCCCCTATACTGTGCTACAAAATACTCTGATACCGTGCCACCGTATACCCCCTATACTGTGCTACAAAATACTCTGATACCGTGCCACCGTATACCCCCTATACCAGTGATGGTGAACCTTTTAGAGTGCCCAGCAGCAATTTAACCTGAATACGCCAGTCCAATCTAGTATATCTTCCATCTACTTTATCACGAAGCTATAACAGCCTGCCTACAATCAATGTGCTGCCTGTGCCAATCATAATAAATGACAGGAAAAGTCTAAGGCATATTGGTACACCATAGACCACAGGTAGGCAACCTCCGGCATTCCCAGCATGCGTACTTCTTCTGCTCTTCTCTCATAGAAATGAATGGAGCATGCTGGGAATTGTAGTTTCACAACAGCTGGAGTGCCGAAGGTTGCTGATCCCTGCCATAGACTTTTTTTCAGGGTGCGGGTGCCCACAGAGAGGGCTCTGAGTGCCACCTCTGGCACCCGTGCCATAAGTTCACCACCACTGCCCTATACTGTGCTACAAAATATCCTGATACCATGCCCCTATACTGCGCCACCACACACCCCTATACCGTACTACTATATACCCCTATACTGTGCCACCATAAAGCTGTATATTGTGCCACCCTATACCTAAACCCCTATATGGTGCCACCATATACCCCTATACCGTGCCACCATAAAGCTGTATATTATGCCACCCTATACTCTGCCACTAAATAACCCCTATGCTGTGCTGCCATATACCCCCATGCTGTGTCACTATATACACTCTATACTGTGCCATCTCCAGGATATCACATAACCCTATACTGTGCTGCCACGTGCCCCATATACTGAGTCTGTGCCCCTTCCAAAACATCACATACTCTATATAATGTGACACCTTCAAGAGTATAAAAATGAAAACTAACACAAGGAATATGATTACTGTGAAGAGTAAATTGAATATAAGATTCTACATGATCTCCTAGGAGGGACATTTTGTCCCAATGGCTGAATATAGGGAGAAGAGTAAAGTATGAAATGGATTGTATTCTGTGTTTTGTACTAATGTATTGATATATGTCATATGATTGTATGATAATTTATAGTAAAAAAATAAAATAAAAAACACAACCCCAAAGCTTCAGCTGTCTCCATAAAGTCAAAGTCAACTCAAACCTCACACAAATGAATGCACAATCTACTGATGTCATCCCTACAAACTCACCCCCTGCGAAGACCATCTTCTTCCAAAGCTGTGACTCCAGGATCTTGTCATGTGGGTAGATTCCTTGGTCAATCATGAAGAAGATCATAATGACAGCTATCATTCGCAGGAGAACTGTATGGTTTCCTGTCAGTAATGAGGCACATGCCAAGATGGCGGATGCATAAGTACAGGGGAGTCCTCTGTACATGAAGGGGATCCCTACACAGGAAGAAAAAGGACACCCCATTAATATTACTGCAGCATCCCAAATACTTATGTCAGCAACATCCCAAGACGGGATGTCTTTGAGGAGCTTATCAGTATAGGGGGAGGTGGGACATTGTGGAGGACACAAGGGGCTGATGGGACATTGTGGAGGACACAAGGGGCTGATGGGACATTGTGGAGGACACAAGGGGCTGATGGGACATTGTGGAGAACACAAGGGGCTGATGGGACATTGTGGAGGACACAAGGGGCTGATGGGACATTGTGGAGGACACAAGGGGCTGATGGGACATTGTGGAGGACACAAGGGGCTGATGGGACATTGTGGAGGACACAAGGGGCTGATGGGACATTGTGGAGGACAGAGGAAGCTGGTGGGACACTGAGGAAGAAAACAGGAGGATAATGGAACATTGTTGAGAAAAAAAGGAGACTGGTGGGAAATTGTGGAGGACACAAGATGCTGGTAGGACATTTTGAAGGACACAGGAGGCAGGTAGCACATTGTGAAGGTGACTGGTGGGATATTGTTAAAGATCTTACCACTGGAGTAAAAACAAAGACGAGTGAAAACAGCCAGGACATAGACGACGACCAGAAGAGCATCCAAGAAGCCACTGGTGTGGAGCAGTAAAGCCGTGGCTAACCCAAATGAGGTGAAGTCAGCAAAGTCATCCAGTTTGGCCCCTGGAAACCACATAAATATAAATGATAATTAAAATAAGTAATCTCTTCAGCCTATAGGAAACCGACCGACTGGTGGAACGTGCGAGAAGTAAATGTTCACAGCCCTGGGAGTCAGAGGTCAAACATTTCCACCTCACCAGGGGCGTTGCTAGGGTCTCAAAGGATCCGGGGCACAAGCCCCAATGAATATGGCCCAGTTCTCTAAGGCTACTTTCAGCCTGCCAGGTCCGTGCTACCGCTAGTGCACCGTGCGTAGGATGTCCGCTCTGGCCCCATTCACTATAATGAGGTCCGCCCGCAGCACGGCAAACATGCTGAGAGGCGGCTGGAATAAAACTGCAGCATGTTGTAGTTCTTTTCAGCCCACCTCTAGGCAAAATTTGCCATACTGCGGCCGGACCGGCCCACCCAATTATAGTGAATGGGGACGGAGCGGACTTCCGTCGGCACGGTGCACCAGTGGTAGCACGGACCTGGCAGGCTGCTTACCCGCCAGAACAGCCTGCCGGAGAAGGCTACCTCTAGTGTGAAAGTAGCCTAAGGCCTCTTTCACACGGGCGTCCCGGATTTGCTCCGGATGCGTCGCATGTGCATTGCGGGAAACCGGCGCGAGTGCGCATGCAATTTCAGTCAGTTTTGATTGCGTTGCGTTGTTCAGTTTTTATCGCACGGGTGCAATGCGTTTTGCACGCGTGTGATAAAAAACTGAATGTGGTACCCAGACCCGAACTTCTTCACTGAAGTTCGGGTTTGGGTTAGGTGTTCTGTAGATTTTATTATTTTCCCTTATAGCATGGTTATAAAGGAAAATAATAGCATTCTTAATACAGAATGCTTAGTAAAATGTTGATTGAGGGGTTAAAAAAAATAAAAAATAACTTCCCTCAACCACTTGTTCGCGCAGCCGGCATCGTCTTCTTCTTCTTTCAGGACCCACGTGGTGAGCGCGATTACGCCAAAGGTCCTTTTGCAGGTCCTGAAAGAAGAAGAAAGAAGACGATGCCGGCTGCGCGAACAAGTGGATGAGGAGAGTTATTTTTATTTTTTTTAACCCCTCGATCAACATTTTACTAAGCATTCTGTATTAAGAATGCTATTATTTCCCTTTATCACCATGTTATAAGGGAAAATAATACAGTGAATAGACTTTAATGGGGTCCGGGGTTGCTCATCCCTATCATCACCTAGCAACCATGCGTGAAAATCGCACCGCATCCGCACTTGCTTGCGGATGCTTGTGATTTTCACGCAGCCCCATTCATTTCTATGGGGCCTGCGTTGCGTGAAAAATGCAGAATATAGAACATGCTGCTATTTTCACGCAACGCACAAGTGATGCGTGAAAATCACCGCTCAGCTGCACAGCCCCATTGAAGTGAATGGGTCCGGATTCAGTGCGGGTGCAATGCGTTCAGCTCACGCATCGCACCCGCGCAGAAAACTTGCCCGTGTGAAAGGGGCCTAAGTCGACGTTGCATTTTGCTGTACTCGCTATACAGCAGCACATACCTGTCATATCCGGTGCCTCCAGGTGATGTCTCCTCTGATGTCATCATCTTCTCCACTCGGTCCAGACAACTTCTTTCAGCTGCACCTCATCTCTGCAGAGTGTGACACATAGACATCTTAGCTTCCTCACATTTCTATCATCATCACCCAACCTGGAGTCCCCACAGTGTTCTCCTGCTGCTCGCTGTGCTCCCCAATACCCCCCAAATACTATCCTGAAGAAAAATGAGTACCCCCCATAGTAATAGTGCTCCTCATAGTCCTACCTATAGTAATTCCCTTCTAGAGTGTCCTCATTAGTAATACTGCCCCCTACAGTGCCCCCAACAGTGATAATGCTCCCCAAGAGTGCCCCCATTAGTAGAAGAGCCCTCCAGTATTAATAATGCCCTCACAGACCCCTCAGTAGTAATAAGGCCCCCATAGTGCTCTTTGTAGAAATAAGGCGGATCTATAAGTCACTTCTACAGAGCCCCCAGTAGTAATAAGAACGCCTAATGTCCCCTGGATTTAAAATGCCCCCACAGTGCCCCCAGTATTTATAATGCCCCCTACTGTTATAATGGTCTCCCCTGCAGTGCCCCCTGTAGTTATATTCCTCCTCTTAGTGTCCTCACAAATTATAATTCCTCAGCCCATCCACCATACAGTCCCATGTAAATAACACTATTTCCCTCCCTCCACCATAGAGTCCCATGTAAATAACACCACCCCCTCTCCAGCCACCATTAACATACAGTCCCATGTAAATAACATCACACCATCTCTCCAGCCCCCTCCAATATACAGTCCCATGTAAATACCATCACTCCCTCCCCCAGCCACCATCATTATACAGTCCCATGTAAATAACATCACTCCCTCCCCCAGCCACCATCAATATACAGTCCCATGTAAATAACATCACCCCCTCCCCAGCCTTATCCAACATACAGTCCCATGTAAATTACTCCCTCCCCCAGCCACCATCAAGATACAGTCCCATGTAAATAACATCACTCCCTCCCCCAGCCACCATCATTATACAGTCCCATGTAAATTACTCCCTCCCCCAGCCACCATCAAGATACAGTCCCATGTAAATAACATCACTCCTGAACATTTAGTCCCATGATAACATCCCTCCCTTCAGACCTAATATACAGTCCCAGTTAAATAACCACAACTCCCAGCATTGCTCTGCCTCTCCCTTCACTTACCTCTCCTCATGTAGCAGACATCACCACAGCTTCTTCCCCAGGACTTCTCCTCTTCACTGGTCACATGATGGTGACATCATCGCAGGTCCTTCTCACCCCCTGCCTTCTGCACTGATCATGTGACCCCATCACAGGTCCTTCAGATCTTGCAGTGCATTATATTCAATTGTATTGCCGCCCTGCCTGGCAGGCAGTACATTCGGGGCCTGGGACAAAACATCAGGGGCCCAGGCCCCGAATGTTTTAGCCTAGCAACGCCCCTGTCACTGACCCTGAGCGGATATTCACAGTAGTCACGTAGAGGTGGAAAGTTCCTCCAGGCCTGGTTAATGTTAACCAGGTCACAGGCTCATTAATATGGAGGCAGCGGTGGGACTCACCTAGAGCTGAGCAGGTGTTGAGTTGCCGAGCCACAGCTCCGTCAGCCAGATCCAACATGAAGCCAAACAGGAGCAGCCAAGCGGAGCACTGCCACATCCTACGGAGACAGAATGTGCAAAGGCGTGATCAAGGGCTTGACACGAGAAGACATCTTGCTGTAGCCTAATGGGTGTGATATTTAAAGGGGAACTTCTTATATAAAGGGGTTGTCATCATGAACACGACCCCTTTTTAAAAACAAGCCGGCAGGGCCAGATGTAAATGTATGATACAGTGTCACTCACGGCTGCACGGGCTCCTTTGTTTGCTGCCGGCTTCCGTATCCGATCTGTCACGTTTTTGTGTTTGGGAAGAGGCTTACAGACCAATCCTAGAGGCTGCTTCTCTGAGACAAAAAACATGGCGGCTGTCTGCAACAATATACACTACCAGTACGAGGTCTCCGGAGATGACCGCCACATCACATGATAACAACATTGAGAAAAGCCCACCAATCATCACCACCATCATCATCACCATCCTCGCTCTCATCATCTCCTTCACCCTTAGGGCTCATGCACACGAACGCATATTCTTTCCGTTTTTTTTGCGGACCGTATACGAATTCCATTCATTTCAATGGGTCCGCAAAAAAAAGGAAGATACTCCGTGTGCATTCCGTTTCCGTATGTCCGTATTTCCGTTCCGCAAAAAAGAAAAAAAAAAAAAGAGAACATGTCCTATTATTGTCCGCGTTACGGACAAGGATAGGACTGTTCTATCAGGGGCCAGCCGTTCCCTTTCCGCAAAATACGGAATGCACACGGACGTCGCCCGTATTTTTTGCGGATCGTGTGCATGAGCCCTTATTATTACCATGATCCTCTGCAAATTCTTCGCTATCATCATCACCACTATCTCCAATATATTCTCCATCGTCACCACCATCAGCCTCATCATCACCCTCACCCTGGGCTGTTCACACACTTACCCATTCAGAGTGCAGAGTACGGACAAGAGACCCATGAGTAAATTTGCCAGAGATAGGAAGTTGGCTGCGTTCTTTCGAGCAAACTCCATGGTTTCATGTTGGGAGGAAGATTCAATATGTAGAACCTTCATGGCGAGATCTCCAAATCCTAAAGTCACAGAGGGGAACAGTCAGTGTTGTCATAACAGACAGACAGCAGCCCCCGAAAAATCATGTATAAGGCCGGGTTCACATTGTGTTCTTTCCCATCCATTTAACGTATCCAAAAAACGTATACGTTAAACGGATGCCTCATACAGATGCCATTCAGTGGCATCCGTTCACCAAAGAGTTCCATTGTAAAAAAAAAAAAAAAGTATACGTTTTTTTACCGGATGTGGTGTGCTACGTTTTTGTATTCTTTTTTACCAACATACATGTCAAACAGATAGGAAAAACGCAATGTGAACCCAGACTTATCTGTGCTGTTACATAGGACTGCAAGTAATATCTACTACATTATCTGTAATCAGAGACGTTTCACTGTGTTATCTGTGGCGTTACATAGGACTGCAGGTGACATCTACTGCATTATCTGTACTCAGAGAGCTATCACTGTGTTATCTGTGGTGTTACATAGGACTGCAAGTAATATCTACTACATTATCTGTAATCAGAGACGTTTCACTGTGTTATCTGTGGTGTTACATAGGACTGCAGGTGACATCTAATACATTACCTGTATTCAGAGCGTTATAATTGTTATTTGTGGTGTTACATAGGACTACAGGTAACATCTACTACATTATCTCTACTCAGGGAGTTCTGTGTTATCTATTGTGTTACGTAGGACTGCAGGTGACATCTACTACATTATCTTTACTGAGAGTTATCACTGTGTTATCTGTGGTGTTACATGGGACTGCAGGTGACATCTACTACATCATCTGTACTCAGAGAATTGCCATGTGCTATCTGTGGTGTTACATAGGACTGCAGGTAATATCTACTACATTATCTCTACTCAGGGAGTTCTGTGTTATCTATTGTGTTACATAGGACTGCAGGTGACATCTACTACATTATCTGTACTCAGAGTTATCGCTGTGTTATCTGTGGTGTTACATGGGACTGCAGGTGACATCTGCTACATTATTTGCACTCAGGGCATTATCTCTGTGTTACCTGTGGTGTTACATAGGACTGCAGGTGACATCTACTACATTATCTGTACTCAGAGAACTATCACTGTGTTATCGGTGGTGTTACATAGGACTGCAGGTAATATCTACTACATTATCTCTACTCAGGGAGTTCTGTGTTATCTATTGTGTTACATAGGACTGCAGGTGACATCTACTACATTATCTGCACTCAGAGAGTTATCGCTGTTATTTGTGGTGTTACATAGGACTGCAGGTATAATCCATGCATCGTCATCCATTATAGAGACTAACCAGTCAGCGGACACTTACCAGATGATGATATTTCCATTAACATAGTGGAGTCACACGAAATTCCTCTCTGGTTCTTGTAGACCTGGAAATACGAGTGTAAATGTGACGGCAACTTCATTTAGAAATAACTGATAACAGAGAGCAGTAACTATTCCCCTGCGCAGCGCAGGCATCTGGTGCTGTGCAGTTTACACTTTATTTCTCATTGCCCCAAAAGCCGGATGCTGTCATTTTGGGTTTTGCTTCCTCCGCTGGACGAGATGTCTTAATACATAAGCTTTATTGTGAGCGCGGAGACATCGCCGGGTCACACGTTCCTGCAGTGCCGCCCGCCACAACACAAAGAGCTAAAAGGAACAGGGCGACACCGACACTGCTCAGCCCACTGCAGGATTCCTGTACTGCCCCTTTAAATATGTGATGATCAATGATCTAGTAATATGTAAACCCAAAGGGGTTAAAATTCAGGAACATCTCCGTTATATTCCGGTGACTGTCTTCATCTCACGTCACCCAGATTTCCCAGATTCTTACTAGTTATGGAGCGATACAAGGGAGGCGGACAAATGCTGCTTTCGTCGCATACTCAAAGAGTCTGAAAAACGTGCGTGAGGACCGTAACAGAAGCCATTGTGGTTGTCACCCAGCTTTCCCAGGAACAGATATAAACGTAATACTAAAAGACCTGAGCGAGTTTCTGCTCTGAAGGTCACTGGTCGTTTAGTGAATGTTTAACTAAGCAAAATCTGCTGCTCCGTGACCAGGGAGAGTGGCGCCATCCTGCAACCTCGTCCTCTTAACTACGGAGGAGAGTCCAGGGGTGTCCTGCAGCGGCACACAATGGGTTATCTACAGGGCGTTCCGAAAGCCTTCAGACCCTTTGACTTTTTTCACATTTTGTTATGTTGCTCCTTGTGCTAAAATAAAAAAATAAAAAATTTTCCACAATCAATCTGCCCTCAATACCCCATAATGGCAAAGTGAAAGATTTAGACATTTTTGTAAATTTATTAAAAAGGAACCTGGACAGAAGTATCTGGACGCTTTACTATGACTCTTGACATTTAGCTCTGGGGGCTTCCCATTTCTCTTGATCATCTTTGAGATGTTTCTACACCTTGATTGGAGTCACCGGTAGTAAATTCAGTGGATTGGACATGATTTGGAAAGACGCACCCCTGTCTGTATAAGATCTCACAGCTGACAATGCATATCAGTGCAAAAACCAAGCCATGAGGAGGAAAAACTGCCTGTAGAGCTCAGAGACAGGATATTGTGTGGAGGCAGAAGGGTAGAAAAACAGTTTTGTTGCACTGAAGGAGCATAGTGGCCTCCATAATTCTTAAATGGAAAAGGTTTGGAACAACCAAGACTCTTCCTGGAGCTGGATGCCCCACCAAACTAATCGGGGAGAAGAGCCTTGGTAAGAGAGGTGACCAAGAACCCGATGGTCACTCTGGCTGAGTTCCAGAGATTCCCAGAGGGGCCGCCCTTGCCAGTGGTGCTGTATATTTCCCTTTATAAGATGCACTGCATCTTATAAAGGGAATACTGGTGAGCGCTTCCATAACGAAAGCTCTCACTAGTCTGCAGGAGAAGGGGGAGAGAAGCGCTGTACAGTACTTACCCCTCCTTCTGCTCGCTCTTCCCGCCGCTGGTGCTGCTGTGTCCTGGCTGCCTGCAGCGTCAGGACGTACATAGCGCACTCTGACCTGACGCTGCAGGAAGTCAGGTGACTGCAGCGCGGGACCTGAGAAAAGATGAGAGCCCAGGAGACAGCCTGACCGGAAGAGGAGCGGCACAGCAGGAGAGGTAAGTTGTTTATTTTAAAGTCTGATATGAGGTCTGATTGGGGGTCTGAAGGATCTGATTGGGGGTCTGATTAGGGGTCTGAAGGGTCTGACTGGGGGTCTAGAGAAGTCTAATGGGGGTCTGATTGCGGGTCATGGGTCTAATGGGGGAATAGGTGTCTGGAAGTCTAACTGGGGTCTGATAGGGGGTCTAGAGGTCTAATAAGGGTCAGATATGGGAGTTTGGAGGTCAAGTGGGGGTCTGGAGGTCTGGTCTGAAGTCTAATGGGGGTCTGGAGGTCTAATATGGGAAACGGAGGTCTAATGGGGGTCTTATCTGAGGTCTGATATTGGGGCGGGGTCTGACATTGAGGTCTGATATGGGGGTCTGATCTGAAAGGTAAGGGGGTATTTTTTTGTACTGGCACACTATCTGTGTGGTACCAGTATTTTCAGGGGGACTGTTTCTACAGTATAGTATTGGGAATTGGGAGGGGGGGGGGGGCAGAATGGGGTGTTGAAAATGTGAGGATGATGGAAAAGTAGGAAAGTAAGATGTCTGTTTGTTAAACTCTGCAGAGACGAGACACAGCTGAAAGATGTCACCATGGCGGTCTGGTCTGAAGGAGAAGATGAGGAAAGAGAATATCTATAATATCAGAGGAGATATCACTGGATGGAAGAGGTACATACAGTCAGGTCCAAAAATATTGGGTCATCAACACATTTGTAACATTTTTGGCTCTATACACCACCACAATGGATTTGAAATGAAACGAACAAGATGTGCTGTAACTGCAGACTGTCAGCTTTAATTTGAGGGTATTTACATCCAAATCAGGTGAGCGGTGTAGGAATTACAACAGTTTGCATATGTGCCTCCCACTTGTTAAGGGACCAAAAGTGATGGGACGATTGGCTTCTCGGCTGTTCCATGGCCAGGTGTGTGTTATTCCTTCATTATCCCAATTACAATGAACAGATAAAGAATTAAGAATTCTTTCCCTGATGAAGAAAACACCCTTCACAACAGTTGGCCAGATCAAGAACACTCTCCAGGAGGTAGGTGTATGTGTGTCAAAGTCAACAATCAAGAGAAGACTTCACCAGAGTGAATACAGAGGGTTCACCACAAGATGTAAACCATTGGTGAGCCTCAAAAACAGGAAGGCCAGATTAGAGTTTGCCAAACGACATCTAAAAAAGCCTTACCGTTCTGGAACAACATCCTATGGACAGATGAGACCAAGATCAACTTGTACCAGAGTGATGGGAAGAGAAGAGTATGGAGAAGGAAAGGAACTGCTCATGATCCTAAGCATACCACCTCATCAGTGAAGCATGGTGGTGGTAGTGTCATGGCGTGGGCATGTATGGCTGCCAATGGAACTGGTTCTCTTGTATTTATTGATGATGTGACTGCTGACAAAAGCAGCAGGATGAATTCTGAAGTGTTTCGGACAATATTATCTGCTTATATTCAGCCAAATGCTTCAGAACTCATTGGACGGCGCTTCACAGTGCAGATGGACAATGACCCAAAGCATACTGCAAAAGCAACCAAAGAGTTTTTTAAGGGAAAGAAGTGGAATGTTATGCAATGGCCAAGTCAATCCCCTGACCTGAATACGATTGAGCATGCATTTCACTTGCTGAAGACAAAACTGAAGGGAAAATGCCCCAAGAACAAGCAGGAACTGAAGACAGTTGCAGTAGAGGCCTGGCAGAGCATGACCAGGGATGAAACCCAGGGTCTGGTGATGTCTATTGTCTATGCGTTCCAGACTTCAGGCTGTTATTGACTGCAAAGGATTTGCAACCAAGTATTAAAAAGTGAAAGTTTGATTTATGATTATTATTCTGTCCCATTACTTTTGGTTCCTTAACAAGTGGGAGGCACATATGCAAACTGTTGTAATTCCTACACCGTTCACCTGATTTGGATGTAAATACCCTCAAATTAAAGCTGACAGTCTGCAGGTAAAGCACATCTTGTTCGTTTCATTTCAAATCCATTGTGGTGGAGTATAGAGCCAAAAATGTTGGAATTGTGTCCATGTCCCAATATTTATGGACCTGACTGTATGTGGGGCTGTATGACCCTGTATGTTCTGTAGCGCTGTATGTAATGTTTTCCAAGTATGTCTTTAAAGGGGTTGTCCACTTTATTTTTCGTACGAGCGCTGCCTTCTCTGCTCTGTTTACCCGCTCACCACTGCAAATGCTGCGGCGAGCAGGTGAACAGAGCAGAGAAAGCAGCTCTCATATCAGCACTGCCCTCTCTTCAAACAGCTGATCCGGATGCCGGTCTGATATTAATGACCGATCTTTAGGA
Source organism: Bufo bufo (assembly GCF_905171765.1). Classification (NCBI taxonomy): domain Eukaryota; kingdom Metazoa; phylum Chordata; class Amphibia; order Anura; family Bufonidae; genus Bufo; species Bufo bufo. Next base: position 52,084,098 of record NC_053389.1, on the reverse strand, counting down.
TTGGAGGGAATGGGTTAGGTTGAGAATTTGGCGTGGGGGGGGGGGGGGGGTGTTTCAGTTTTTGCCTCAGGCACCAGAAAGGCTAGGTGCACCCCTGCCCCTTGCCATAAAGCACTGAGGGAAGGTGGTGGTGGGGGGCCCAAGCTGAACTCCTGCACCAGGGCCCATGAGCCTTTAGCTACGCCCCTGGGTGTAGTGTATACTCCTGCAGAGATGGTAGTTACTCTCTATGGTGCAGAATATACTACACCAGGCATGCTCAACCTGCGGCCCTCCAGCTGTTGCAAAACTACAACTCTCAGCATGGCCGGACATCCTACAGCAGGGCATTGTGGGAGTTGTAGTTTTACAACAGCTGGAGGCCGCAGGTTGAGCATGCCTGTACTACACCATAGAGATGGCAGTCACCCCCATTCCTGCAGGAGTATACCCTACACCCTAGAGACAGTACAGTTGCATTCAGTCTATGTACTTGCCGTGGTGTCCAGCTGCTAGTACAGATACAGCCCGGCAATTAGCGGTAACTGTGGTGCGGATATTTCTGTCAAAAACTGTGTAATTATTGCCAGGAAAAAAAACAGCCCAGCCAGCTGCGCTTATCTTCCTGTCAAAATGACAGACACCATGAAGGAAATTTGATGGAGCTATTATAAATCAATAAGGGACCATTATGCACCCTCATAGGATGGATCCAGCACTCCATTATTTTCATTGTTCTCTAATAATGGAGCAGAAAACCTGTGAGAAGAGCCTGATGTTCTGTGGACTCTGGAGCGACACAGTGTAACAGGCAGAGAGATGCTGATGTGTTAACGCAGAGTGTTATCTGCACTGGATGCAACCGAGTCCACTTCTCTGCCAAGAGCAGGACAGCATAACAGAGTTTGCTGCCAATGTAAACAAGTGTTCACTGACAGCAAGTAGAGACCTTGAAATTAGTGAAAATGGTTCTGTACTCTCTCATCCATCCTCTGTCCCTTCCAGATACCTCTGTCCCCTTCCACATCTCTGTCCTCCTACTAAGAAGCTCTATTTCCCATCCAATATCCACAGTCTTCCCCAAACTTCTCTGTTTTATCCAGACCCCTTTGCCCCCCTCTAAGCTCCTCTGTCCTTTCTAAACTCCTATTTGCCTTCTAGATTCCCTCCAAACTCCTATATTCCCTCCAGATGCTTCTCTTTCTCCTCCACACTCCTCTGTACTCTCCAGACCACTCTCTTACTCCTCCTGAACCCTATTTCTCCTCCAAGCTCCTCTGTACCCTCCAACTCCTCTAGACTGCTGTCCCCTCCAGGCTCCACTCTTTTTCCTCTAAACTCCTCTGTCCCCTTTCTTCTCCAGACCCCTTTCTTTCTTCTCCATACTCCTCTGTGCTCTCCAGACCCCTCTCTTTCTCCTCCAAATTCCTCTGTACTCTTCAGACCTCCAGACTCCAAACTCCTCTGTCCCCTCCAGATTCCTCTGTTCCCTCTAGACCCTCTTTCTCCTCCAGTCTCCTCTGTCCCCTCCAGACCCCTCTCTTTCTCCTACAAACGTCTCTGTACTCTCTCTCTTTCTTCTCCAGACTACTGTCCCTTTCAGACCCTCTCTTTCTCCTCCACACTAATGTGTCTCCTTCAACGTCCTCTGTCCCCTCTAGACTCCTCTGTCCTCTCCAGAGTTCTCTGTTCCCTCCAGACCCCTCTCTTTCTCCTGCAGACTCCTCTGTCCCCTCCAGGTTCCTCTGTTCCCTCCAGACCTCGTGCTTTCTCTTAGAGACTCCTTTGTACTGCCTGCCGGATCCGTCAAAACGTATGCCAACTGATGGCATTTGTAAGACTGATCAGTCTTACAAATGCATTGAAATGCCGGATCCGGCATTTTTTTTTTTTTCGATCTGCGCATGCGCAGACCAGAAGGACGGATCTGGCATTGTGGTATGTTGAATACTGGATCCGGCACTAATAAATTCCTAGGGGGAAAAAATGCCGGATCCGGCATTCCGGCAAGTGTTTTTGTCCGGAGATAAAACTGTAGCATGCTGCTGTGTTATCTCCGTCCTGAACAGTCAAAACGACTGAACTGAAGACATCCTGATGCATCCTGAACGGATTGCTCTCCATTCAGAATGTATGGGGATAAAACTGATCAGTTCTTTTCCGGTATTGAGCCCCTAGGACGGAACTCTATGACGGAAAAGAATAACGCTAGTGTGAAAGTACCCTTAGAGCCACTGTCATGCTCTGGCTGTTCCTTGGGATCAGAAGCCTCTGTATGTCTTGTAGAATCTCTGAGGCACTTTGGGATGCTGCACATCTGATCCAGGAAAGCCACACCGGACCAGTCAGTGATTTGTGTTACTTGATCAGAATCAGACTGGCCATATCCCCTATCAATAAACTTACCACTGGGCCAATTCCGGTTGGCTGCCAAAGCCCTCTTCATGGCTGCTGGCTGGATACACAACGACTTGACTCTCCCTGTGTTAATCATGTACCCAGCCGGTGACCACAGATGCCCTTTTGAATTCACCCTCAGGACGGCGATAATGAGGCGAGGGCATGAGAGTCAAGGGCTCCCTGACCCACTGTTCACCTCCATAGACCACAGGCCACTAGGTCTTAAGCCAAAAAAGTAGAGTAAGAATGGCCCAGAATGTCAAAAGAGGCCTGTGGCCGGCATTACTGACGGTGGCATGGAACAGGACTCAGGTATATATATTTTTTTTTTACTGGGCCACATGGGGAGCATACTACTGGGGTACTATGGGGCGTTTTAATACTGGGGGTACTATAGGTGGATTTATTATTTCTGGAGGCATTATTAATATTGGGTGCATTATAGGAGGTATTATATTTACTGGAGAGACAATAGGGGAGCATTATTACTGCTGGAAGCACTATAGGGGGCATTGGTTTTATACGGGGGGCACTATAGAGTACATTTGTGGAGACCCAATAGGGAAACATTATTATTGTTAGTTGCACTATAGGGGGCATTTTTATGGGGGGGATGCTAGCACGATGATAAAGCTAAGCCAAAATGTGGAACCTAGCTGTCTGTGTAGTAAACTCTGCAGACATGGCTGAAATAAGTCGTCAATGTGGTCTGGGCCAAATGGAGAAGATGAAGAAAAAGAAGTCTATATCAATGAAGCCAATACTGGATGTAATCAGTGGTGCACCGACAGGGGTGGTTCAGCGGGTCTGGACCCCCCCCCCTATAACAACCAGCGAATATATATATTTTTTTTTTCGATCACCACAGGTGGCACGGCCCTGGTTCTAGTTGTTGGTGGCGGTGGGAGGGCAGTAAGAGATGAGCGCCTCCATTGTGGAAGCGTTCATCTCCATATTCATTTGTATCGTCGTCCTCGCGACAGCGATACAGACGGCTGTGCTGCGGCGGGGCAGGGGAGGGAGAGGCGTCTCCCTTCCCTGTTCTTCTGATAGGCCGCAGGCACTAATGCCTGTAGCCTATCAGAGGCCGGCTCAGGCGGCGCGATGACGTCATTATCATCACGCAGCCTGAGCCTGTGGTTTTTTTTGGGGGGGGGGGGGGGGGGGGGGGGAGCTGGCATTTCTTACAGCCCTATTTTTTTGGGGGTGGCACTCTGGGGGCATTTATTTCTTGCCCATTTTAGGGGGGGGACTATGGGGCATTTCTTACTGGCACATTATGGGGGAGAGGAGCACAATGGGCGAATCTGGGGGCTCTAAAGGGGCTTTTTTTTTATTGGCACATAATGGGGGGCACTATAGGGGAATCTGGTGGCACTATAGGGGCATTATTTGGGGGCACTATGGGGAAGTGGGGGCTCTAAAGGGGCCTTTTTTATTGGTACATTACGGGGGGCATTATGGCATCTGGTGGCCCTAAGGGGGCATTTTCTACTGGCACATTATGGGAGGCACTATAGGGTTGAGTGACACTATGGGGCATTATTTGGGGGCACTATGGGGGAGTGGAACACTATTGGGGCATCTGGTGGCACTAAGAAGGGGTATTTTTTACTGGCACATTATGGGGGAGAGGAGCACTATAGTGGCATCTGCTGGGGGCACTAAGAAGGAGCATTTTTTTACTGGCATATTATGGGGGAAATGATGGGGAAGGGGGAGAGGAGCACTATGAGGGCATTTACTGGGGCACTATATAGGGGTATTTTATACTGGCATACATTATGGGGACATTAGCTCAACTGCGGGCACTAAGTGGGGGTATTTCATGTACTTTCATATTATAAGGAGAATTATTACTACTAGGGGGTATTATGGGGAGCTTTACTACTACTGGGGGGCTATGAGGAACATGATTACTAGTATGGGCACTATAGTGTGCTCTGGCAGAGAATTATTTCTATTGGTGGGATTTTGGGGAGGACTTTTACTTTTGGGGGGGGGGGGCACCCTGGCACAGTATCCGCTTAGCACAATAATTTTTGGGGGGCATTATCTTTATACTATTAGTGTCTGGGTGCAGTTATTTTTTAGAGCACTGGGTGCCAATAATTGTTGAAGGGGGCACAATCTGTGTGGTAGTAGTATTTCCAGGGGGACTGTTTCTGCAGTAAAGTATTGGGGGCATAGCGGGTACAGTATTGGGGGCACTATCTGTGTGGTAGTAGTATTTCCAGGGGGACCGTTTCTGCAGTATAGTATTGGGGGTGGCAGGAAAGGGTGTTCAGAAGATGTGAAGATGATGGAAATGTGGGAAACTAATGTCTGTTTGTTAATCTCTGCAGAGACGGGAGATGGCTGAAAAATCATCATGGCGGTCTGGTCTGAATGGAGAAGATGAGGAAAGTGAACGTCTACAACAAAGGTGACATCACTGGATGTAAGAGGTATGGGGCGCTATGTAGGAGAGGAGATGCTCCGGCTCCCCCCCCCCCCCCCCCTTCACCTGCCATTTGCAGAAAGAGGATTCAGAGCTGGGTGAGGACGGCCAAAGGGGGCAGCAGGCCACGGGCGGGTGGCAGAACCAGTGGGGGGGAACCACAGGCAATGAGCAGGATCTGGGGAGGGAGGAGAGCGGAGGAGCTTCCTGGCTGTAGTCGGCTGTCTATTGTATAATGTGAAGCAGGCAGTGCAGCCAGGACAGGCCTCCCCCTCTCTCCGTATGATGTGTAGAGACAACTATAGAATGTCAGCTGTACAATGTTTGTTGGGAGTGGCTTATTATATGTAGGAGGGGCTTTTAATAATGGGTGGGGCTAAAAATCTTGCGCTCGCTGCATTTTTAGATGTGAAGGGGGCTTTGAAAAATGGGCGGGCAAAAGAATTGGCACAGTGCGCTACAGCGCGCGCAAATTCCTGTGTGCTCCCATGGATGTAATAGGTATGTAGTGCTGTATTCTCTCGGCTCTGTGTTGTGGCCCACATCTCCCCTCCTCCAGACAACTGGAGAAGGAGGAAAGAAGGTGGCAGCCGGCACTGACACCCTCCTGGATGGTATTTTGTGCTGCATTAGGATATTTGCTTCTGCTGGGGTGGTATTCTGTGCTGTACTATGGTGATTTTGACCTTGTCCACTTGCACTGGCCTTGCCTTCTTGTGTACGCACATCTTCTGTACCTCCGGACCTGCCTATAACATGGGGTCACTTTTGAGTTTTCTTCCATGGCCTTGATCCAGAAAGTGAAGAGCTGTCACAAGGGCGATAATCTGAAAGCAATTCTCTTCATGGGTGAAAATCTCTCACAGCAGCCCTCAGGGTGGTCCTCCTCCTGTGGTTGTGTATCTCGTTCGTGGCACCCTTCCACTACATGTACCGCCACCGCCTGGATGGTATTGATAAGTGCTAGCCAACTTATCTAGTCTAGCAGAATTTCCACCAGGTTAACCCATTATGTGATGGCCACAGGAAGGAACTTCATACACATTTTATGTTTCTCATCCAGATCTCAGGTGTAAGCATGCATGCACTGCCTTCAGTTGACCGGCAGGGGTCAGTATTCACACAATATTTTTTGCAGTCGTTTATTTCTTAGTCATTTGAGCAGTTCTTGCTGCTGAAGGGTGGGGAGATGTAGCTTGAGATCTTCTATCTACCCCATATATACTGTCATAAATGATATATGTGATCCTATATATATATATATATTTATGTACAATCCTATATACTGCACATATATTACTAATACCAAATACCTAATAACAAAATATACTCGGATATATTACTGCCTATCATTATCTCATACACAGTACTACCATAATCTCCTATATACAGTCATATACAGCCTTCTGTGTGCATATATAAATATTCCCATATTGCACTGCACATTATTAGATGTGTATCAGACACGTACCTGCTCTTCTAATGGCTTTGATGTCTTAGGTGCTTTGCAGTTTTTCTTCAGTCTTTTTGCATTCACCTGAGGGCTGTACACTCTGCACCTGTGAGATTCTGGTCCTAACCTAGGCCTGTGGCACCGCTCCTCCTCTGATATGTACTGCACCGCTCCTCCTCTGTTATGTGCTGCTCTGCTCCTCCTCTGTTATCTCTGCCTGCTGCTCCTCCCCTCTGTTGTGTGCAGCTCCGCTCCTCCTCTCTTCTGTTCTATTAATAATGTGTCCTCTGTGTCTCTGATTCTCCCTAATTGTGTGTCCTTCTACACTCCTATTAGATGCTGCTCCGCTCCTGCTCTGTTGCGTGCTCTGCTACCTCTCTGTCATGTGTGCTCTGCTGTGTGCCACTCTCCTCCTCCTCCGTTATGTGCGCTCTGCTACTCCTCTGCTGTGTGCCTCAACCCTTCCTCTGCTGTCTGCAACTCCCCTCCTTCTCTGCTGTGCGGGCACTCCTTCTGCTCTGTTATGTGCACTCTGCCGTCGGCGGCTCCCCTCCTCCTTCTCTGCTATTCCTCTGCTGTGTAAGCTCCCCTCCTCCTCTGCTGTGTGGACACTCCTTCTCCCCTGTTACATGCACTCTGCCACTCCTCTGCTGTGTGCTGCTCCCCTCCTTCTCTACAATGTACACTGTGCTATTCCTCTACTGTCGTCTGTTCCCCTCCCCCTGTTCTGTCTGCAGCTCCTCTCCTCCTCTGCTATGTGCACTCTGCTAGTCCTCTGCTGTGGTTCTGCCCCTCCTCCTCTACAATGTGCAATCTGCTATTCCTCTACCGCCTGCCTCTGTTATGTGCACTCTGCTACGCCTCTGCAGCTTTTCTCCTCCTGTTATGTACACTCCCCTCCTCCTCTGATATGTGTACTGTGCTACACCTCTGCTGTACAGGCTTCCCTTCTCCTTTTATGTTCACTGTGCTACTCATTTGCTGTGTGCTGATCCCCTTCTCTGCAATGTCCACTTTGCTTCTCCTCTGTTATGTGCACTCTGCTGTGTGCACTGCCCTCCTTTTCTGTTATGTGCACTTTGCTACTCATATGCTCCATGCCTTAACTCTTCCTTTTTTGTGTGAGCTCCCCTCCTCCTCTGTTATCTGCACTCTGCTGCCACCCTCCTCCTGCTCTGTTATATGCCCTCTGCTACCCCTCTGCTGTGTGTGCTCCCCCTTCCTCCTCTGTTATCTGCACTCAGCTACTCCTCTGCTGTGTGGGCTATCCTTTTCCTCTGTTATGTGCATTCTGCTACATGCTCCTCTCCTCCTCCTCTGCTATATGCATTCTATGTGGGCTCCCCTTCTCCTCTGCTATATACACTCTGCTTTTCCCATGCTGTGTACTGCTCTCATCCTCAGTTATGTGCTCTCTGCTACCCCTCTGCTATGTGCTGCTCTCCTCCTCCTCTGTTATGTGCACTCTACTACCCCTCTGCTATGTGGGCTCTCCTTTTCCTGTTATGTTCACTCTGCTACTCCTCTGCAGTGTGCCTCTCTCCTCTGCTATATGCACTCTGTTACTCCTCTGCTATGTGGCCTTTCCTTTGTTGTGTGTACTCTCCTTCTCCTCTGTTATGTGCACTCTGCTACCCCTCTGCTATGTGAGTTCTCCTTCCCCTCTTTTATGTGCACTCTGCTATGTGCACTCTCCTTTTCCTCTGTTATGTTCACTCTGCGACTCCTCTGCAAGTGTGCCTCTCTCCTCCTTCTCCTCTGCTATATGCACTCTGTTACCCCTCTGCTCCTTCTCCTCTGTTACCCCTCTGCTCCTTCTCCTCTGTTATGTACACTCTGCTATTCCTCTGTTGTGTACCGTTTTCATCCTCCTCCCCTGTTATGTGCACTCTGCTACCCCTCTTCTGTGCGAGTTCTCCTTCTCCCCTTGTATGTGCACTGTGCTATGTGGGCTCTCCTTCTCCTCTGTTGTGTGCACTCAGCTACTCCTCTGTTGTGCTCCCCTCTCCTTTCTTGTGTACTTCCTCCTTCTTATTCGTGTGCAGCTCTTCTAATCCTCTGCAGTGCGCCCTCTGTTACTCCTCTGAGGTGTGACCTCTGTTACTCCTCTGAGGTGTGCACTGTTATTCCATTAATGTATGCTAATCCGTTACTTCTCTGTTGTGTGCCCTCTGCTCCTCATCTGTTGTGTGCCAAGTCACCCGTCCTCCATTTTGTTCGCTTCGCCTCTATTGTGAACCACTACTTTGTTGGGTGCTCTCTGATCCACCTCTGCTGGGTGCTCTCTGCTCCACCTCTGCTGGGTGCTCTCTGCTCCACCTCTGCTGGGTGCTCTCTGCTCCACCTCTGCTGGGTGCTCTCTGCTCCACCTCTGCTGGGTGCTCTCTGCTCCACCTCTGCTGGGTGCTCTCTGCTCCACCTCTGCTGGGTGCTCTCTGCTCCACCTCTGCTGGGTGCTCTCTACTCCACCTCTATTGTGTGCACTGCTCAATTTTGTTGCCTTCATTGCAGATTTCATCATATTTGATTGGGGGGAAAAAACGCACAGCTGAGGTCTGTTGGGCAAGCATATCCATGTCGCAGATGTGAATAGAGCCTTACCGGAGGCTAAAGATATTGGGGAAGATAAGGATAGAGCTGTTTGATTTCAACATGCCTGATTCTTTTGTTTGCAGATAAGCCACCACTAGAGGTTCATAGAGCAGCTTCAATGGTTATTCCTATCTGGACATTCATGCCATATCTATAGGATATGTCATAAAAATCCAATAGGTGTGGGTCCCACCTCCGCTCCTGTCTCAAGAACGTGGCTCCACCTTGAATGGGGAGCAAGCTGCACATGCGCTGTGTCCTCTCTGTTCACAGCTATGGAACTTCCAAAAATAGGGGAGTGCACGCTCTCAGCTATTTTCAGAAGTCCTATAGCAATGAATGGAGAGGGCACAGCGCATGCGCAGCTTGCTCCCCATTCAAGGCAGAGTCACATTCTTTATATAGGAGCGTGTCCCAGAGATAGGACCCAGACCTGCTCTTTTATAATTGATGTATTTATCGTGTAAGTGGTAATGGTAAGTGCTTCTGCCTACTGGGGGATGTGTCTGCCAAGGCAGGCAATACCGGGGGTCACTTACTTTTTTCCACAGAAGGAAATGGCAGATCTGTGAGTATGAATTATTGTAAACAGAATTTGTTCTTGTTTTTTGGTCTCATCCACATGTGTAATAAAACACTACGTGGGGGTATGCAAGGAGGAAGTCTCCACTCATCATCTTCAGAGGTCATATTACCGATCGGCGCAGATTCACATGGTAATTGCACCATAAAATGCAGATTTATGGCCAGTAATAGCGTATGATGGATGACTGCAGGGAACAGTAGGATGATGATGATAATAATGATGCACGGAATGGTGGGGACAGCCAACCAGAAGATCCTCCTGAAGTCCCTTCTCCAGTAATGGCTCCAGTAGGGTCCAGCAGTGGACAACTCCATCTGTAGGTGAGAGGGTAGCCATGCACAGTTATGGGTTGTTTTATACAACCTGCAGTCATCAGTTGTTGGTGATACGACTTGGGTGTGTGATGAGAACTGCAGGTTTACTGTGGACTGGATCTGGAGGCTTGGCCTTCTGAAACTTTTCCTATGTAAGTCTAAGGAAACCCAGTCCAGCAATGGTGGATACCTGTGATCAGAAAGTTAAAATATTATAGAGTAGGAGGAGGATGAAGCTGGATAGTTGGGACTGGTGAGATGGACAATGAGAGTCTATACTTGAGATCAGGGTGATAAATAAGGATGATGGTCTTCTAACGACACCTGGGTGAAGGATGATAGTTAATAGCTGGGATTGGGGTTCTGGATCATGCTGATGGTCTACAGCTGGGACTGAGATCATGGATGATTAGCTATGATTGGGGGTGATGGATGATGATGGTCTATAGCTGGTATAGAGGAGATGGATGAAGATGAGGGTCTACAGCTGTAATCAGGGTGATGGATAATAAAGGCCTTTAGCTGGGATCGTAGTGGTGGATGAAGATGAGGGTGAATGATGTTGATGGCCTATTATTGGGATTGGGGTAGTGGATGATGAGGGTCTATAGGTGGAATTGGGCTGATGAATAAGGGTGATGGATGGTGAGGGTCTACATGCTAGGATTGAGGATGATAGATGATATTGACAGTCTATAGCTTGGATGGGGGTAGGTAATGATAAAGTTCTATTATTGGTGGGATTGGGATGACAGATTATGTGGGTCTATGGCTGGAAACGGGGTGATGGATAATGATTACCTCTGCATCAGGGATTGGGGTGATGGATAATGATGGTCTGTAGTTGGGATGGATGATGATTGTCTATAGCTGGAAATGAGAGGATGGATGAAGATGAAGGTATATAGCTGGGATCAGATTGATGGGATCAGAGTGGTGGATGAAGATGATGATTTATAAACGGGATTGGGGTAATGGATGAAGGGGTCTATAGGTGGATTTGGGGTGATGAATAAGAGTGTTGAATAATGAGGGTCTATAGTCTCATAAGGGTGATAAATGATGAAGGTCTATAGCTGGAATTGGGGTGATGAGGGTCTACACTTGAAACAGGAGTGAGCGATTATAAGGGTCTAAAGCTGAGATGGATGATGAGGCTCTATAGCTGGGATCAGGGTGATGAATGAAGATTAGGATAATGGATGCTGACGATCTATAGCTAGGATTGATGATGATGGATGATAATGTGAGCCTATAGCTGTAATGGGGGCAGGTAATAATGAGTTTTTATAGGTGGGATTGGGATGACAGATGATGTAGGTCTATATCTGGGATCAGTGAGATGGATGATGAAGGTCATAGCTGAGTATAGGGAGATGGGTGATGCTGAACGTCTGTTGCTGGGAGTGGGTGTAGGGGAGAGGTGATGATGAGGGGGTGATGAATGATGATGAGGGTGATGGAAGATAGTCTTTAGCTTGTATGAGGGAGATGGATGATGATGAGGGTAATGGATAATGAGGATCTATTGGTAGAATTGGGGGAAATGGATGATAATGAGGGTCTATAGGTGGGATGGGGTGGGGTTGATGGATCATGAGGATCTAAAGCTCGAATCAGGCTTATGGATGAGGAGGGTCTATAGCTGGGATTGGGGTGATAGATGAAGATGAGGGCAATGGATGATGACAGTCTATCGCTAGGACTGGGGATAATGAATGGTGATGAGGGTCTATAGGTGGGATGGGAGTGATGGATGATGAGGGTCTAAAGCTCGAATCAGGGTTATGGATGAGGAGGGTCTATAGCTGGGATTGGGGTGATAGATGAAGATGAGGGCAATGGATGATGACAGTCTATCGCTAGGACTGGGGATAATGAATGGTGATGAGGGTCTATAGGTGGGATGGGAGTGATGGATGATGAGGGTCTAAAGCTCGAATCAGGGTTATGGATGAGGAGGGTCTATAGCTGGGATTGGGGTGATAGATGAAGATAAGGGTAATGGATGATGCAAGTCCATAGCTGGGATTGAGGATAATCAATGATAATGAGGTTATATAGTTGGGATGGGGATGATGATGAGGATTGGTGAGATGCAGTCTGTCTGAAGTGGCAGCAATATAACTTCCAACTTTTAGTTTTGTTGATGACATAAAGTGTTAATGATTTTACTGGATGCTATTACAGGAGGATGTATTACTCATAGCACAGCCACGTGATGACCAGTGAGAATGCAGTCTCCACAGGAGTCATGAGAGAGGAAGTATGAGGATGCAAGAATGGCAGAAAGATGCAGGACTGGGGTGACGCTGCAGATGTGGCAGTGGGGGTAAGAGTGAAGAGATGTGAGGGTGCAGGTAAGACAGTTGGGGGGGGGAGTGACAAGACAATAATACAGGTGTGGTAGGAGGTGTGGGGGTGCAGGTGGGGCTGCAGGAGTGACAAGATGTGTGGGTGCAGGTGTTGCAGTGGGGCTGCAGGAGTGACAAGATGTGAGAGTGCAGATGTTGCAGTGGGGGTGCAGGTGTGGTAGGCGGGGTGAGGGTGCAATGACGTTATTAGGATTCCAGAGATGGCATTGGGGATTCAGACTGCAGCTCTTCTGCTGTGGGATTTGTCACATGGAGCTGGTTATTTTCCACTGTGCGGTTTGTGTGACACTTGTGTAATATCAGATAACTGGGCACACAGTGTTTATAACACAGCAGCAATATGTTATAACTTCCAGTTTTGATGATGCCATAAACTGTTAATGATTTTACTGGATGCTATTACAGAAGGATGCAGGTGTGAGGGTGCAGGTGTGACAATGGGGGTTCGGGAGTGACAAGATGTGGGTGTGCAGGTATAGTAGGAGGTGTGAGGGTGCAGGTGTGGCAATGGGGCTGCAGGAATGACAAGGTGTAAGGGTGCAGGTATGGTAGGAGGTGTGAGGGTGCAGGTGTGGCCGTGGGGCTGCAGGAGTGACAAGATGTGAGTGTGCAGGTGTGGCAGTGGGGCTGCAGGAGTGACAAGGTGTAAGGGTGCAGGTATGGTAGGAGGTGTGAGGGTGCAGGTGTGGCCGTGGGGCTGCAGGAGTGACAAGATGTGAGTGTGCAGGTGTGGTAGGAGGTGTGAGGGTGCAGGTGTGGCAGTGGGGCTGCAGGAGTGACAAGGTGTAAGGGTGCAGGTATGGTAGGAGGTGTGAGGGTGCAGGTGTGGCCGTGGGGCTGCAGGAGTGACAAGATGTGAGTGTGCAGGTGTGGTAGGAGGTGTGAGGGTGCAGGTGTGGCAGTGGGGCTGCAGGAGTGACAAGGTGTAAGGGTGCAGGTATGGTAGGAGGTGTGAGGGTGCAGGTGTGGCAGTGGGGCTGCAGGAGTGACAAGGTGTAAGGGTGCAGGTATGGTAGGAGGTGTGAGGGTGCAGGGACGGTATTAGAGTTGCAGGGCTGGCATTGGGGACTGCAGCTCTCCTGCTCTGGGGTGTTGTCAGATGGAGCTGGTAATTTTCCACTGTGCGGTTTGTGTGACACTTGTGTAATATCAGATGCCTGGGCACAGAGTGTTCATAAAACGTAGCAGCAACATGTTACAACTTCAATCTTTTAGTTTTGCTGATGTCATAAAGTGTTAATGATTTTACCGGATGTTATTACAAGAGGATTTATTAATCATAGTACAACCATGTGATGATCAGTAAGAATGCAGGAAGTATAAAGGACTGGTGAGATGTGAGGGTGCAGATGTGGTAGTGGGGGTGCAGGAGTGACAAATTGTGAGAGTGCAGGTTGGTAAGAGGTCTGAGAATGGAAGTGTGAGCGTACAGGTGTGGGAGGAGGTATGAGGGTACAGGTGTGGGAAGAGGTATGAGGGTACAGGTGTGGGAGGAGGTATGAGGGTACAGGTGTGGGAGGAGGTGTGAGGGTGCAGGTGTGGGGGGAGGTAGAGGGTACAGGTGTGGGAGGAGGTGTGAGGGTGCAGGTGTGGGAGGAGGTGTGAGGGTGCAGGTGTGGGAGGAGGTGTGAGGGTGCAGGTGTGGGAGGAGGTGTGAGGGTACAGGTGTGGGCGGAGGTGTGAGAGTACAGGTGTGGGAGGAGGTATGAGGGTGCAGGTGTGGGAGGAGGTGCGAGGGTACAGGTGGGGGAGGAGATGTGAGGGTACAGGTGTGGGCGGAGGTGCGAGGGTACAGGTGTGGGAGGAGGTGCGAGGGTACAGGTGTGGGAGGAGGTGCGAGGGTACAGGTGTGGGAGGAGGTGTGAGGGTACAGGTGTGGGAGGAGGTATGGGGGTACAGGTGTGGGAGGAGGTGTGAGGGTACAGGTGTGGGAGGAGGTGTGAGGGTACAGGTGTGGGAGGAGGTGTGAGGGTACAGGTGTGGGAGGAGGTGTGAGGGTACAGGTGTGGGAGGAGGTGTGAGGGTACAGGTGTGGGAGGAGGTGGGAGGGTACAGGTGTGGGAGGAGGTGCGAGGGTACAGGTGTGGGAGGAGGTGCGAGGGTACAGGTGTGGGAGGAGGTGCGAGGGTACAGGTGTGGGAGGAGGTGCGAGGGTACAGGTGTGGGGGGAGATGTGAGGGTACAGGTGTGGGAGGAGGTGTGAGGGTACAGGTGTGGGAGGAGGTGTGAGGGTACAGGTGTGGGAGGAGGTGTGAGGGTGCAGGTGTGGGAGGAGGTGTGAGGGTACAGGTGTGGGAGGAGGTGTGAGGGTACAGGTGTGGGAGGAGGTGTGAGAGTACAGGTGTGGGGGGAGGTGTGAGGGTGCAGGTGTGGGAGGAGGTGTGAGGGTGCAGGTGTGGGAGGAGGTGTGAGGGTACAGGTGTGGGAGGAGGTATGAGAGTACAGGTGTGGGAGGAGGTATGAGAGTACAGGTGTGGGGGGAGGTGTGAGGGTGCAGGGACTGTAGTAGGATTCCAGGGATGGTGTTGGGGATTCAGACTGCAGCTCTCCTGCTCTGGGATGCTGCCAGTTGAAGCTGGTAATTTTCCACTGTGCGTGTTGTGTTACACTTGAGTAATATCAAACGTCTGAGTAAACAGAGGGTGGGAGGGCACAAGAATTCGGAGAATAATGGAATGCTCTGGGCAGCCGCATTCACTACCGCTCTATAAGGACAATAAGGCACAAAATGCACAATATATACACAACACATCACAACAGACAGCCCAACACGTAAAAACACTACACAAAGCGACCCAATACACCATACAACACACGCACATCGTACAATCAGACCTGATGGAACCTGCAGTGTAGTGAACAAAAACCAACAACCCAAAATAACAAAACACAATGTATGAAAACTCAGCACAAAGAAGCACACGCCTCACAATACAGACAGCAGCCCTGACGTCCTCTTTACATTAGGGAGGTCGAGCTTCAGGGCAGCGAGGGGCAGTTCCAGCTTTCCCAGAACTCTGAACGGTAAATTTGAGTTGTGAAGCTTCCCTGAGGCCGATGAGTGGAAATGGGTGATAACATCTGGAGGAGCGGGGTAGATGGGCATGTCACCCAGCTTTCCCAGAAACAGACAGAACTAAGAAATTACTACAATATTTAAAAGAGCACCAGTTACCAGAATCCTCCCTATGAAACCAGGTATACTGTCTGGTAGGGTTGATCCTGCTGTCTTGTTAGAATTGGTCGGGGTGAGAAAAAAAAGTCTTGTATTATTTATGCAAATTAGAACCTCAGTGCCCTTGGGGGGGGGGGGGGGGGGAGGTGGAACCTAACATCTCGGTGCATCTCACCTTTCCAGGGCTGGACCCACCCCACGCTTTCAGGGCTGGACCCACCCCACCCCAGATTGCTGATTTTTACAAGACAGGTATGAGGTATCCTTTTAACCAGCAGGATCACCCCATGATGTAATACAGTTGATCCTGCAGGATGGGGGTTTGTGGGGAAGGGGGTGCTCCGCAGTGATGATGCTCAATGAGCGTCTCCTTTAATCTCTTGTCATTATCCGGCTAATCTCCAAAGCTGCTGCTAATTCTGCAGGGATATGTGTCACCCCCCGCCTCCGGACTCTACAGGGTCTCCGCTCCGGGGCCCCCGAAATATTGACAATGAGTATGAATCCCCCTCTGGCTGTGGGGCTGGGTCCTCGCTCATCTCCCCTTTCTTTGACTAATCCTGCCTGTTAAGCGGCTGCATTTTGCAGGGATCACGTCATGGAGCCTCCTCTGAGCCTCGCACTCCCCTCTCCCGTGACCGTTAATACCCGTGCCAATCCCTGCAGTAAACAAGCAATTGAAAGCGGGAGCTGGCACAGAAGAGGCGCCGCCCCCTGTGCCCGCTGGTCTGGCACTGACCCAAGATAACATTTAGTCGGCTATTTCTCAGTTATATCTGCGCCTGGGAAAGCTGAACTACGACCAATATCACGTCTCCCAGCTGTCATCAGCTCCTGAGTGTCACACGTCTCGTTATACAGGACATGGCAGGGGGAGCGTGCTCTGATCAGGGCTCTGGAAAAGCTTGGTGGGAACAATATGGCCCCCACTACAGCTCTCAGAGGGGTCATCACCCAGACACATGTGCCTCATAATGTAAGATATGGGAGCAAATACATGCCTGTACACAACGCCCTGCAGGGCGATGTAAAAAGCTGGGTGGAAACCAATATGGCCCCCATTACTGCTCTCAGACACATGTGCCTCATAATGTAAGATATGGGAGAATTTACCGGTACATATCTGAAGCCCATCACGGCTTTGGAAAAACTGGGTGGAAAGCAATAGCCATTACAGCTCTCGGGGGGGCCATCACCAACAAATTGGGGAAGATTTATAAAATTGGTGTAAAGGAAAACCAATCAGATTCCACCTTTCATTTTTACAAGCTCCTTTAAAAATGAAAGGTGGAATCTGATTGGTTGCTATGAGCAACTAAGCCAGTCCTACTTTACACCAGTTTAATAAATTTCCCCCATTTTGCCTCATAATGTAAGATATGGGAGCAAATACATGCCTGTACACAACTCCGCAGCATTGGCCATCAGGGCTCTGGAAAAACTGGGTGAAAAGCAATATGGCCGCCATTACCACTCTCAGAGGGTAAAGGCTAAATACTATACTCCGCAAGGACCTCCTGACGCCACAATATCACGTGACATCCCTAGGTCACGTGGGTCAGCAGCCGGCGCGCTCTGCTAGCAGAGGCATTGGCCGACTGTTTAGGCCTCATGCACACAAACGTTTATTGTTTCCGTTCCGTTTTTTTTGTGTTCTGTATACAATCCGCATACGGAACCATTCATTTCAATGGATCCGCAAACAAAAAAACGGAAGGTACTCCGTATGTCTTCCATTTCCGTCTTCCGTTCGGTTAAAAGATAGAACATGTCCTAATATTGTCCGCATAACGGACAAAGATAGTACTGTTCTATCAGGGGCCAGCTGTTCCATTCCACAAAAAACACAATGCCCACGACGTCATCCGTATTTCTTGCAGACCGCAAAATACTGAAAAAGCCATACGGTTGTGTGCATGAAGCCTTACATTGAACAAAAGTCAGGGATGGCTGGATGTGACCAGTGATGGCCAGTTCGCAGTGTTCGCCCACGAACACATGCGGGCTGCCATCTTAACTCACAAGTCCGGCGATGCACAGGTAAGTCCTTACCTGTGCCTGCGCCGCGAGCCGGTCTGAAACAAATGCGATCTCCGGGAGCAGGCAGTTCCGAGAACAGCCCGATGAAGGCCCCCGGCGTCTGTTCTCGGAACTGCCTGCTCCCGGTGACCGCATTTGTTTCAGACCGGCTCGCGGCGCAGGTAAGGTCTTACCTGTGCATCGCCGGACTTGTGAGTTAAAATGGCAGCCCGCATGTGTTCGCGGGTGAACACGGTGAACTGGCCATCACTGGATGTGACTACTGGGGATGGGCTAAGAATTGTATGCAGTGGGGGCTGCTGTGTGAGAATATATACTGGGGGCTGCAGTGTGAGATTATATACTGGGGGGGGCTGCTGTGTGAGAATATATACTGGGGGGGCTGCTGTGTGAGATTATATACTGGGGGCTGCTGTGTGAGATTATATACTGGGGGGCTTCTGTGTGAGAATATATACTGGGGGGGCTGCTGTGTGAGATTATATACTGGGGGCGCTGCTGTATGAGATTATATACTCTGGGTGGGGCTGCTGTGTACGATTATACACTGGCAGGGCTTCTGTGTGAGATTATATACTGGGGGGCTGCTGTGTGAGATTATATACTGGGGGGCTGCTGTGTGAGATTATATACTGGGGGGCTGCTGTGTGAGAATATATACTGGGGGCTGCTGTGTGTGACTATATACTGGGGGGGCTGCTGTGTGAGATGATATACTGGGGGTGGGGATGCTGTATGAGATTATATACTGGGGGTGGGGATGCTGTGTAAGATTATACACTGGGGGGAGGCTGCTGTGTGAGATTATATACTGGGGGGATGCTGTGTGATATTATATGCTGGGGGGGGGCTGCTGTGTGTGATTATATGCTGGGGGGGGCTGCTGTGTGAGATTATATACTGGGGGGGGGGGCTTCTGTGGGAGATTATATACCGGGGGGCTGCTGTGTGAGATTGTATGATGGGGAGAGGGGGGCTGCTGTGTGAGATTATATACTGGGGAAGCTGCTGTGTGAGATTATATACTGGGGGTGATGCTGTGTGAGATTATATACTGGGGGGATGCCGTGTGAGATTATATACTGGAGGGGCTGCTGTATGAGATTATATACTGGGAGCCTGCTGTGTGAGAATAAATACTTGGGCGGCTGCTGTGTGAGACTATATACTTGGGGTGCTGCTGTGTGAGATTATATACTGGAGGGCTGCTGTGTGAGATTATATACTTGGGGGGCTGCTGTGTGAGATTATATATTGGGGGGCTGCTGTGTAAGATTATATACTGGGGAGGGCTGCTGTGTGAGATTATATACTGGGAGGCTTCTGTGTGAGATTATATACTGGAGGGCTGCTGTGTGAGATTATATACTTGGGGGGCTGCTGTGTGAGATTATATATTGGGGGGCTGCTGTGTAAGATTATATACTGGGGAGGGCTGCTGTGTGAGATTATATACTGGGAGGCTTCTGTGTGAGATTATATGATGAGGGGGCTGCTGTGTGAGATTATATGATGGTGGGCTGCTTGTGAGATTATATGATGGGGCTGCTGTGTGAGATTATATACTGGGGGGCTGCTGTGTGAGATTATATACTGGGGGGCTGCTGTGTGAGGTTGTATACTGTAGAGCGGGGGCTACTGTGTGAGATTATATACTGGGGGGGCTACTGTGTGAGATTATATACTGGGGGCTACTGTGTGAGATTATATACTGGGGGGGCTGCTGTGTGAGATTATATACTGGGGGGGCTGCTGTGTGAGATTATATACTGGGGAGGGGGCTACTGCATGAGATTATATACTGGGGTGGGGTTGCTGTATGAGATTATATACTGGGGGGGGGACTTCTGTGTGAGATTATATACCTTCTGTGTGAGATTATATACCGGGGGGCTGCTGTGTGAGATTGTATGATGGGGAGAGGGGGGCTGCTGTGTAAGATTATTTACTGGGGGGGCTGCTGTATGAGATTATATACTGGGGGCTGCTGTGTGAGATTATATACTGGGGGTGATGCTGTGTGAGATTATATACTGGGGGGATGCTGTGTGAGATTATATACTGGGGGGATGCCGTGTGAGATTATATACTGGAGGGGCTGCTGTATGAGATTATATACTGGGAGCCTGCTGTGTGAGAATAAATACTTGGGCGGCTGCTGTGTGAGACTATATACTTGGGGTGCTGCTGTGTGAGATTATATACTGGAGGGCTGCTGTGTGAGATTATATACTTGGGGGGCTGCTGTGTGAGATTATATATTGGGGGGCTGCTGTGTAAGATTATATACTGGGGAGGGCTGCTGTGTGAGATTATATACTGGGAGGCTTCTGTGTGAGATTATATGATGAGGGGGCTGCTGTGTGAGATTATATGATGGTGGGCTGCTTGTGAGATTATATGATGGGGCTGCTGTGTGAGATTATATACTGGGGGGCTGCTGTGTGAGATTATATACTGGGGGGCTGCTGTGTGAGGTTGTATACTGTAGAGCGGGGGCTACTGTGTGAGATTATATACTGGGGGGGCTACTGTGTGAGATTATATACTGGGGGGCTACTGTGTGAGATTATATACTGGGGGGGCTGCTGTGTGAGATTATATACTGGGGGGCTGCTGTGTGAGATTATATACTGGGGAGGGGGGCTACTGCATGAGATTATATACTGGGGTGGGGTTGCTGTATGAGATTATATACTGGGGGGGGGGGACTTCTGTGTGAGATTATATACCTTCTGTGTGAGATTATATACCGGGGGGCTGCTGTGTGAGATTGTATGATGGGGAGAGGGGGGCTGCTGTGTAAGATTATTTACTGGGGGGGCTGCTGTATGATATTATATACTGGGAGCCTGCTGTGTGAGAATAAATACTTGGGCGGCTGCTGTGTGAGACTATATACTTGGGGTGCTGCTGTGTGAGATTATATACTGGAGGGCTGCTGTGTGAGATTATATACTTGGGGGGCTGCTGTGTGAGATTATATATTGGGGGGCTGCTGTGTAAGATTATATACTGGGGAGGGCTGCTGTGTGAGATTATATACTGGGAGGCTTCTGTGTGAGATTATATGATGAGGGGGCTGCTGTGTGAGATTATATGATGGTGGACTGCTTGTGAGATTATATGATGGGGCTGCTGTGTGAGATTATATACTGGGGGGCTGCTGTGTGAGATTATATACTGGGGGGCTGCTGTGTGAGGTTGTATACTGTAGAGCGGGGGCTACTGTGTGAGATTATATACTGGGGGGGCTACTGTGTGAGATTATATACTGGGGGGCTACTGTGTGAGATTATATACTGGGGGGGCTGCTGTGTGAGATTATATACTGGGGGGGCTGCTGTGTGAGATTATATACTGGGGAGGGGGGCTACTGCATGAGATTATATACTGGGGTGGGGTTGCTGTATGAGATTATATACTGGGGGGGGGGGCTTCTGTGTGAGATTATATACCTTCTGTGTGAGATTATATACCGGGGGGCTGCTGTGTGAGATTGTATGATGGGGAGAGGGGGGCTGCTGTGTAAGATTATTTACTGGGGGGGCTGCTGTATGAGATTATATACTGGGGGCTGCTGTGTGAGATTATATACTGGGGGTGATGCTGTGTGAGATTATATACTGGGGGGATGCTGTGTGAGATTATATACTGAAGGGGCTGCTGTATGAGATTATATACTGGGAGCCTGCTGTGTGAGAATATATACTTGGGCGGCTGCTGTGTAAGATTATATACTAGGGGGCTGCTGTGTGAGATTATATACTTGGGGGGCTGCTGTGTGAGATTATATATTGGGGGGCTGCTGTGTAAGATTATATACTGGGGAGGGCTGCTGTGTGAGATTATATACTGGGAGGCTTCTGTGTGAAATTATATGATGGTGGGCTGCTGTGTGAGATTATTTGATGGGGGGCTGCTTGTGAGATTATATATACAGGGGGGCTGTGATATTATATGCTGGGGGGGGGGGGTGCTGTGTGTGATTATATGCTGGGGGGGCTGCTGTGTGAGATTATATACTGGGGGGGGACTTCTGTGTGAGATTATATACCGGGGGGCTGCTGTGTGAGATTGTATGATGGGGAGAGGGGGGCTGCAGATTATATACTCACACAGTAGCCCCCCAGTATATAATCTCACACAGTAGCCCCCCCAAGTATATATTCTCACACAGTAGCCCCCCTCTACAGTATACAATCTAACACAGCAGCCCCCCAGTATATAGACTCACACAGCAGCCCCCCCAGTATATAATCTGCTGTGTGAGATTATATACTGGGGGGGCTTCTGTGTGAGATTGTATGCTGAAGGGGCTGCTGTGTGAGATAATATACAGGGGGGCTGCTGTGTGAGATTATATACTGGTGGGGGGGCTGCTGTGTGAGAATATATACTGGGGGGGCTGCTGTGTGAGATTATATACTGGGGGGCTGCTGTGTGAGATTATATACTGGGGGCTGCTGTGTGAGATTATATACTGGGGAAGCTGCTGTGTGAGATTATATACTGGGGGTGATGCTGTGTGAGATTATATACTGGGGGGATGCTGTGTGAGATTATATACTGGAGGGGCTGCTGTGTGAGATTATATACTGGGAGCCTGCTGTGTGAGATTATATACTGGGGGCTGCTGTGTGAGATTATATACTGGGGAAGCTGCTGTGTGAGATTATATACTGGGGGTGATGCTGTGTGAGATTATATACTGGGGGGATGCTGTGTGAGATTATATACTGGGGGGATGCTGTGTGAGATTATATACTGGAAGCCTGCTGTGTGAGAATATATACTTGGGCGGCTGCTGTGTGAGACTATATACTTGGGCGGCTGCTGTGTGAGACTATATACTTGGGGGGCTGCTGTGTGAGACTATATACTTGGGGGGCTGCTGTGTGAGACTATATACTTGGGGTGCTGATGTGTGAGATTATATACTGGGGGGCTGCTGTGTGAGATTATATACTTGGGAAGCTGCTGTGTGAGATTATATACTGGGCGGCTGCTGTGTGAGATTATATACTTGGGAAGCTGCTGTGTGAGATTATATATTGGGGGGCTGCTGTGTGAGATTATATACTGGGGAGGGCTGCTGTGTGAGATTATATGATGGGGGGCTGCTGTGTGAGATTATACGATGGTGGGTTGCTGTGTGAGATTATATGATGGTGGGCTTCTGTGTGAGATTATATGATGGTGGGCTGCTGTGTGAGATTATATACTGGGGGCTGCTGTGTGAGATTATATACTGGGGGGCTTCTGTGTGAGATTGTATGATGGTGGGGATGCTGTGTGAGATTGTATGCTGGGGGGGCTGCTGTGTGAGATTATATACAGGGGGCTGCTGTGTGAGATTATATACTGGTGGGGGGGGGCTGCTGTGTGAGAATATATACTGGGGTGCTGCTGTGTGAGATTATATACTGGAGGGGCTGCTGTATGAGATTATATACTGGGAGGCTTCTGTGTGAGATTATATGATGGTGGGCTGCTGTGTGAGATTATATGATGGTGGGCTGCTGTGTGAGATTATATGATGGTGGACTGCTGTGTGAGATTATATGATGGTGGACTGCTGTGTGAGATTATACACTGGGGGGCTGCTGTGTGAGATGATATACTGGGGGTGGGGATGCTGTGTAAGATTATACACTGGGGGGGCTGCTGTGTGAGATTATATACTAGGGGGCTGCTGTGTGAGATTATATACTAGGGGGCTGCTGTGTGAGAATATATACTGGGGGGCTGCTCTGTGAGAATATATACTGGGGGGCTGCTGTGTGAAAATATATACTGGGGGGCTGCTGTGTGAGATTATATACTGGGGGGCTGCTGTGTGAGATTATATACTGGGGGCTACTGTGTGAGATTATATACTGGGGGGCTGCTGTGTGAGATTATATTTTGGGGGGCTGCTGTGTGAGAATATATACTGGGGGGGGCTGCTGTGTGAGATTATATACTGGGAAGGGCTGCTGTATGAGATTATATACTGGGGGGGCTGCTGTGTGAGATTATATACTGGAGGCGGGGTGGCTGCTGTGTGAGATTATATACTGGGGGATGCTGTGGGAGATTATATACTGAGGGGATGCTGTGTGAGATTATATACTGGGAGGCTGCTGTGTGAGATTATATAATGGGGGACTGATGTGTGACATAATATACAAGGGAGGCTTCTGTGTGAGAATATATACTGAGGGGGGCTTCTGTGTGAGAATATATACTGGCGGGGCTACTGTGTGAGATTATATACTGGAGGGGCTACTGTGTAAGATTATATACTGGGGGGGCTGCTGTGTGATAATATATACTGGTGGGCTGCCGTGTGAGAATATATACTGGGGGGGCTGCTGTGTGAAAATATATACTGGGGGGGCTGCTGTGTGAGAATATATACTGGGGGGCTGCTGTGTGAGAATATATACTGGGGGGGCTCCTGTGTGAGAATATATACTGGGAGGGTGCTGTGTGAGATTGTATACTGGGGGGGCTGCTGTGTGATAATATATACTGGGGGGCTGCCGTGTGAGAATATATACTGGGGGGGGGGCTGCTGTGTGAAAATATATACTGGGGGGGCTGCTGTGTGAAAATATATACTGGGGAGGCTGCTGTGTGAGAATATATACTGGGGGGCTGCTGTGTGAGAATATATACTGGGGGGGCTCCTGTGTGAGAAGATATACTGGGAGGGCTGCTGTGTGAGAATATATACTGGGGGGGCTGCTGTGTGAGAATATATACTGGGGCGGCTGCTGTGTGAGATTATATACTGGGGGGGCTGCTGTGTGAGATTATATCTTGGGGGGCTGCTGTGTGAGAATATATACTGGAGGGGGGGCTGCTGTGTGAGATTATATACTGGGAAGGGCTGCTGTATGAGATTATATGCTGGGGGGGCTGCTGTGTGAGATTATATACTGGAGGGGGGGTGGCTGCTGTGTGAGATTATATACTGGGGGATGCTGTGGGAGATTATATACTGGGGGGATGCTGTGGGAGATTATATACTGGGAGGCTGCTGTGTGAGATTATATACTAGGGGGGGGGTTGCTGTGTGAGATTATATAATGGGGGACTGATGTGTGACATAATATACAAGGGAGGCTTCTGTGTGAGATTATATACTGGGGGGCTGCTGTGTGAGAATATATACTGAGGGGGGCTTCTGTGTGAGAATATATACTGAGGGGGGCTTCTGTGTGAGATTATATACTGGGGGCTGCTGTGTGAGATTATATACTGGGGGGCTGCTGTGTGAGATTATATACTGGGGGGGCTGCTGTGTGAGAATATATTTTGGGGCTGCTGTGTGAGATTATATATTGGGGGGCTGCTGTGTGAGATTATATACTGGGGGCTGCTGTTTGAGACAATATGCTGGAGGGGGGGGCTGCTGTTTGAGATTATATGATGGTGGGCTGCTGTGTGAGATTATATACTGGGGGGGACTGCTGTGTGAGATTATATACTGGGGGGGACTGCTGTGTGAGATTATATACTGGAGGGGCTGTTGTGTGAGATTATATACTGGGGGCTGCTGTGTGTGACTATATACTGGGGGGGGGGCTTCTGTGTGAGATTGTTTGCTGGGGAGGGGGGCTGCTGTGTCAGATTATATATTGGGTGCTGCTGTGTAAGATTATATGCTGGGGAGTAGGGGCTGCTGTGTGAGATTATATACTGGGGGGCTGGTGTGTGAGATTATAACCTGGGGGGGCGACTATGTGAGATAATATACTGGGGGTGCCTGTATTTTGTGAGATTATATACTGTGGGGGGCTGCTATGTGATATTATATACTGGGGAGGCTTCTGTGTGTGATTATATACTGGGGGGCTTCTGTGTGTGATTATATACTGGGGGGCTTCTGTGTGATTATATACTGGGGGGCTTCTGTGTGAGTTTATATACTGGGGGAGTGCTGCTGTGTGAGATTATATACTGGGGGCTGCTGTGTGATATTATATACTGGGGGGGGCTGCTGTGTGAGATTATATACTGGGGGGCTGCTGTGTAAGATTATATACTGTGAGGCTTCTGTGTGTGATTATATACTGGGGGGCTTCTGTGTGATTATATACTGGGGGTCTTCTGTGTGAGTTTATATACTGGGGGAGGGCTGCTGTGTGAGATTATATACTGGGGGCTGCTGTGTGATATTATATACTGGGGGGCTGCTGTGTGATATTATATACTGGGGGGCTGCTGTGTGAGATTATATACTGGGGGGCTGCTGTGTAAGATTATATACTGGGGGGGCTGCTGTGTAACCCCGAAGAGCCTATCAGCCCGGAAGAGCTGAGCCCGAAGAGCCTATCAGCCCGGAACGTGAGCCAGAGCGCCTGTGGGAACCGGCGCACGAACACCTATCAAGAGCGGGGTTCCTTCACCGGCCCCAATGTCTTTGGGCAACCCACAGTGATAGAAAAATGGGTGAGCCCTTATCCCTCACCTGAGCTGCCTCGCCGGGAAAAGACTCAGAAGGATATGGAGAATCTGGAGAGATTCCATGCAGCACTTGATGCCCTGCGCAAAGAAAGAAAATCGGACTCAGCGCCAGAGCCTACAGCGACCCTGCCAGAAAGACCGGATCCCGTACCTGAGCCTGCAGCAACAGTGTCGGATACCCGCAGCGGAGCAGCACCCGAGAGACTGGAGGAGCAAATCGCAAGGTTAGAAATCCACCTTCAGGGCCTGCGCCAACTTGTTGCATCCAGAGCGGCGCCAACGCCCCTGGATAAAGGAGATCCCCCAAAGAACTCAGATGTCCCTGAGCCTGTAGTCAGGGTTTCTGTCCCTGCCAGCTGGGCGACCCCCATAGCTGGGCCCACCGCTGTGGCAACAGAGAAACCCTGCTATACCAGAAGTCGGGTCCGTTGCTTGCAGCCCGCGACACCTAGACCCATGGGGTCTCAGGAAGCATTAACCCTTCCAGCAACGTTAAACTCCAGGCCCATGGGGCCTATACCAGTGAGAGGCCCATTTCTCATTCAACTGCCCGTTGACACTATATTGTGGGCCCAGCCAATCATGGATCCCCGTTTCAGGCCAAGACCTAGAGCAGAGCCAAGGTGTACCACTGATGACCAGTGTGAACTTGACACCTATTTGTAAGTAGGCCTGCTACTTTTACTGCTATTTTTGCTGATGGACCCTCACAGTAACTTAACCGTTTTAGGACAGGAGTCTTTTGTTTTGGCCAAAGAGCTGCTGCCAGTTCTCCCACGGCCCAGTGGTAGTTAAAAACCACTGAGTATACTAATGCTCTACTGCCATACAGTTTACAGGACCTCCTGCCTGCTTCAAGTACTCAAGCCCAGTTGTGCCTGTTTGTTTTCCTTGCACTTTAAGGTCTCATTCAGACGGCCGTATGCTGTCCGCAAAAATACTGAATGCTATCCGTTTTTTTGCGGATCCGCAAAAAAACGGATCCGCAAAAAAACGGATAGCATTCAGTATTTTTGCGGACCCATAGACTTCAATGGGGCCATGTCCTGATTTTCACGGACAAGTATAGGACATGTTTCATTTTTTTTGCGGATCCGCAAAAAAACGGATAGCTATCAGTATTTTTGCGGACAGCATACGGCCGTCTGAATGAGCCCTAACCCTTTTAACCCCCTTTTCAGGTTGAATAGGGATATTGCAGCACTATTTTCATATGCCAGGACTTGCCTGGGGAATTAACCCTCAGATGTGGACCTTTGGTGCTGTGACTTTTATGTGCAATATTAAAACTTTAAAGAAATGTGCCCAGAGATGACCCCAATGCCTGGGGGCCTCTGAGATGCTGTTTTATGGGACTATTTTATTATTACTATGGACTATCCTGGGTATCCTTGATACGCTGTACCAGGTCAGCACGCCTGTTCCCTATACTATCCTGAGTGAAGAGAACGACGCCCCTTTTCACCGGACTTGTTCCTTTGCCAGCGGAGCTGCCTGATATTTGTATTGCAATAGTAGATGTGTGTGCCTGCTTTGCATTTGATTTTTGTCTTTCAGGTTGCAGTCTCCAGCTGGGTGGGCCCCTTGTGTTGCGCCGAGGACGGGCAACATCAAAGCAACGGCGTATGTAGTGTCCCACTAGGTAAATGGGGCGTGGAACAGGGCCATTGTATTTTATATGTCATTTTAATGTATATCTTCATGTTATTTAATGTTATCTCCAGTTGACCAGGCCTATAGGGGTGTAATTCCTCCTCTTAGACACTAGAGGGAGCTAGGGGGCCCCTAGTATATATAGCCAGGTCTAGACCATTCAGAGTTGTGGATTCCTAAAGTCAGTGTGCACCCTAGGCAGAGGGTAGCTGGGATCCAGCCTCTGATATGCAGCTAGACAGTCCAGGCTTCTAGTTGCAACCAGGAGAAGGGTCTGCCTCCTGAGAGAAACAAGTTCCCATAACAGAGCAAAGCAGAGCCAGTATTCCAGCCAGACAAGAGAGCTGAAGGGCAGAAGGATTTTATAGGAAAGCAAGGATATTTACCTGAGGAAGTTTCCCTAACCAAGGATAAAGCCAACAATAGGGCGTACGGGCCTTGGGATTAAGACAGACAGGATTTCTGAGGAAAAGTGCAGCCTGATCTGTAAGTGTGTTAATCCTCTGAGTATCTTGCAAGAACATTGTGCCTGCCATTTGTATAAGCCTGCTTGTGACTGCTGCTGTCATATGTAACTTAACCTAAGACTGTAAATAGTTCATTGTTTCCAGTAAAAGGAAGTTTTGGTTCACCATAACACCGTGTTCCTCAATTATTCCTATTATCAATCGGTGTGCCACCGTTACCGGCACTGGCGTCACGAACTTAAAGGGACCTGGCCACCAGCACATTAAACCTGCAACACCCAGGGCACCTCACCTACCACCGGCCTGGTCCCTATACATTGAGAGAGCCCCAGAGGACTTCTGTGCCAGCCTCTCCATCACTGCTGTACGCCTGCCCAGGGTCTTCCTATAAACTGTGAGTAACCAAGAGCAACCCTCGATTGCCTAGTAACCGTGACCTCACCATCGCAATAGCCTGCAGGGCTGCGTACTGCATACCCTTAATGGAAGAGCCCGTAATGGTGGTTTGAACAGTATTCGCTCTATTGGAGCCAAGGTCAGATCTGACCAGAATGTCTCTAATATTCCTCGCCCTTTTAAAGGACATAAGGGGTTTCTTGGCGTCGATGTTAGGAAAATTTCTTGTCAGAATATGCCAATGTTTGTTGATGATTCTCTTAATGTCAGTGCTCAAATGGGAGAATGTCGTTACACATACATCAGGGGTAGGTGGCCTAGGGGACAATAAATTGGTTCTAGGGAGGTCACATACTTCTTGTATGTGATTTTGAAGTATGTGCCTGGGGAAGCCTCTCCTAAGGAGTTTATTTGACATTTCTGAGAATCTAGAATCCATAATGGTGGTGTCTGACACAATACGTTTGACCCTCATAAGTTGTGATCGGGGGAGGGACCGAATCAAACCTGGGGGGTGGTAACTGGTAAATCTGCGTAGGCTATTTTTATCCGTAGGTTTCGTGTACAAATCAGTCACCAAAATACCGTCTCTTACCTCAAGATGGACGTCAAGGAAAGGAATTTTTCTTTTGCTGAAATTAAGGGAGAGAGAGATGGAGTCCACGCTTGAATTTATAATCTCATGAAAGTTAATTAAATCTTCTTCTGGTCCCTGCCAAATACAGAAATCATCATCAATATATCGAACCCAACAACGGACATGCTTTTGAAACACTTGATGTGTGTATACCACTTTTTCTTCAAAGTGGTTAATATAAAGGACAGCAAAGGTGGGCGCAACGTTACAACCCATCGCTGTCCCAGATACCTGTAGGTAAAATTGATCTTCAAAGACAGAATAAATTGTTCACTAGATGAGAACTCATCCTCTTGACGTGGAGATTCCTGGACGCACTCAATACCCTCAAATGTCGGGATATTGGTGTACAAACTGGCCACATCCATCGTGACTAGGAGACAATCCTTCCAGTCCAGATGTATGTTCTGAATTTGATTTAAGAAGTCTGTGGTGTCTTGAATAAAGGATTTGCCTTTCTGAGCATAGGGTCTTAGTAGACAATCTAACATCTTAGCTGCTGGTTGGAAGATAGAATCACAACCGGAAACTATAGGTCTCCCTGGGGGACCGTGAATTGCTTCTTCAGTAGAGAGAAAGGGCGTGGACCCACCGCTTGAATACATTACAACCGTCTGGACTCAACAGAGAATATTGTTGGGATTAATCATGCTCTTATACCTTTGTGTTGATACACTATTTAATAGTCTTCTAGTTACAATGTCCTTAATGTTTTTATTCTCTTTCTCTCCATAGGGCCGGAGTCGTCCAATAGCGAGTCGTGACACTCGTTAAGCACGTCCCACAGTCCAGTTGGTCTAGCCTTCCAGCTTATGTAGCATTGTTCATTTCCGATTACCAGGTTGTTTTCATATCCAGGGTTACCCTCATGGGTTGTAACTTGAGGTTTCATATCATCATCATGTTAGTTCCCTAAAAATAGGGAATTTCTTCTGTTTCGATATATGTTCCTTTGTCTTTTCTTTCTCCCTGTGGGCGGCGGCCCACAATATATCCATATACATACAAGCTCTTTGGTTCCCTAATGTGCTATTCCACCTTTTTTTTTTTATCCAGGCAATTTTGCACTCAACCAAAATGGCTGCCTCCGACTCGTGGCGCATGTGCACCTGTCATACTTATGCCTTGCCCTTCTCTGCATTTAGCCTGTGTCCCTTTTGGACTAATGTGCCTGCGCACAGCGGTATTCACTTCCCATCCGCACATCGCCGGCGCTCTTTCATCTCCCCGTCCCACTGCGCCTGAGCACCGCTACCTCGATGCCCGATTATCTCCCCGGCCCACTGCGCCTGCACACCGCAACCTTGAGGCCCGATCCGTAGACCCTGGCTCCCTTCATAGTGCGCTTGCACGCACTCGTTGCACCCGCCCCACGCTGCTGACGCTCGCCTTTTCCGGTATTTAAGATGGCGCCCACCATCCTCAATGTAGCGCCGGCTTTCCCTGACCCTGATCACAATCTAGGTAAGAGCTTTTATGTTGTTATACCTATTTTCTTTCTCACACCTGCGTTCCCGCTAACTACCCCAGTCTGTGGACCCAACCTTCCCCTTTACCTCACTCTCCACTACTGTTCCTTATTGTCTTGCCTCTATTTCAGCCCTCTGGTATCTGCACAGCTATTTAAATTAGTGTGCTCTATGTATTGTAATAACTTTTGTTTACCATTCTGAATTTTGTTAAATATGCTCATGGTCTATGTACTGATTTTTGGTATCACCACTGGGTGATTATTTATAAATGAAATTACTAGCGTGATATCTACCTGTATATGTATGATGTCTTTGAATCATGGATCGATTTGCTTCAATTTTCTTTTTCTTCTTTGTACACCAGCCTGATGAAGGGCTTTCTTCTAGCCCGAAACGTTGTATTGTTGTGCACCACCATGTCCGGCTGAATAAATACACTAATTTCCATATCTACCATTTGGAGTGCTGTCTATTTGCATATATTACAAGTGTGGATCCTGAGGTGGAGTCAGGAACAGAACCGTGACGAGCACCCTTAAATTAGCCAGAATATTGCTGAGTGCTGTGACCATTTGGGATTATACTATTGAATTATTCTCCATCATCGTCTCACGTGCACCACCACTGGCATACCTATTTTCCTCAATGTCGTTCTTAAGTACAAACTCACAACATGACAATAGTGGAGTTTTTTAATTTTCAGAGGAAGATGCCAGAAGAATTACATCAACCATTACAGCTTCTAATGAATTTCTTTCCATTACCAATCCAAGGGTATCCGTGAACTCATTAGAAAGAACCCGCAAAATATCCATATCATTGCAATTACATATGGTCACTCTGGCGGAATATTATAAAGGGAAAATCATACCTAGAGGCCTACGGTCTAATCTAAGACCAATATTATTTTCTGAAGATTCAGAGTTCTGTCTTCAGTTCGAAAGGATACTAAACAAAGCATCATTTGACATTATGCTACTCATCCTTGAACATGCCAGTGCAGAAATCAAGAAAACTAAAGAAGAAATTAGTACGCTTGAACAGAGCTTATTGCACGGACTATCCACCGAAGAAGCTACATCTATCAGAAATAACATCTCACAAAACCTTGAGGACCGTAAGAGATCCAAGTTCCAGAGAGACGTACAAGATTACGCCAACAATCAAGTTTACCGCACTGTATGTCAGAACTACCCAATGCCAGGACTAGCCGCCATTTGAAAATCGGGCTCTTCCAGCGCCAGTGGTGAAATAGATTTTTTAGACACAGATTCTGTGAGATCCAGACGAAGAGGCCGCAAAGGAGGGCTGGGAAGAAACACAAGAGGAAGAGGACAAGGCTACTATCAACAATCGAGAGAACCCATCAGGACCAGATCCACCAACAGGGACCAGATATAAATACTAATGAAAACAAAGAAGATACTGACAATCTCGTAATCAATCTATCCGAGAAATCCCTGACGACCGACGAAATGTCTGCATTGAATTTAGGTTTAGGATTCGTATCAAGCAACTTCACTAACCCGTACCTACTAGACAAGGAAATGTCCAGATTCTTCAGATCAATTAGACTACAAGCCTATATCGAAATTGAAAGACCTACCTGGACCACCGGGAATGACAATGCTCCATCTCCTTTCCAAGACTGCATTAAAAGCTGTAAACCTCCAAGCAACTATATACCTCCAAAAAAATATGACATTGTGGAGTCTTACATCTCTCGGGTACAACAGGACCTCAAGATCTTGGAAAAAAAGACACTCACCAAGAAGGTAAGACATAATATGTCCAAAGGACTATCGTGTGCTCTCACAAATTTAAGCAAAGATAGAGGTATAGTCTTAAAGCCAGAGGACAAGGGTTCGGGTATAGTAGTAATGAATAGAACTGACTACAGGGGAGAGATCCTACGCCAATTGATGGACCACAACACCTATTTACCTATAGACTATAATCCCACCAAGGAGTTTTCAAATGAACTATCGGTAATTATCAATAAAGCTCTTAATAATGGGATAATAAACAAAAAAGTGGCCGATTTTCTCACCCCTAAACACCCACGTGTTCCGGTAATATACATATTACCTAATGTTTATAAAAATAGGGAACACCCCCCAGGGAGACCTATAGTTTCCGGTTGTGATTCTATCTTCCAACCAGCAGCTAAGATGTTAGATTGTCTACTCAGACCCTATGCTCAGAAAGGCAAATCCTTTATTCAAGAAACCACAGACTTCTTAAATCAAATTCAGAAGATACATCTGGACTGGAAGGATTGTCTCCTAGTCACGATGGATGTGGCCAGTTTGTACACCAATATCCCGACATTAGAGGGTATTGAGTGCGTCTAGGAATCTCTACGTCAAGAGGATGAGTTCTCATCTAGTGAATAACAAATTATTCTGTCTTTACTGTATTTTGTACTCAAGCACAATTATTTTCTTTTTGAAAATCAATTTTACCTACAGGTATCTGGGACAGCGATGGGTTGTAACGTTGCGCCCACCTTTGCTGTCCTTTATATTAACCACTTTGAAGAAAAAGTGGTATACACACATCAAGTGTTTTAAAAGCATGTCCGTTGTTGGGTTCGATATATTGATGATGATTTCTGTATTTGGCAGGGCGCAGAAGAAGATTGAATTACCTTTCATGAGACTATTAATTCAAGCGTGGACTCCATCTCACTCTCCCTTAATTGGGGGTAGGGGGGGCTGCTGTGTGAGATTATATACTGGGGGGCTGCTGTGTGAGATTATATACTGGGGTGCTGCTGTGTGAGATTATATACTGGGGGGCTGCTGTGTGAAATTATATACTGGGGGGCTGCTGTGTGAAATTATATACTGGGGGGCTGCTGTGTGAAATGATATACTGGGGGGCTGCTGTGTGAAATGATATACTGGGGGGCTGCTGTGTGAAATTATATACTGGAGGGGGCTGCTGTGTGAGATTATATACTGGAGGGGGCTGCTGTGTGAGATTATATACTGGGGGGCTGCTGTGTGAGATTATATACTGGGGGGCTGCTGTGTGAGATTATATACTGGGGGGCTGCTGTGTGAGATTATATACTGGGGGGCTGCTGTGTGAGATTATATATTGGGGGCTGCTGTGTGAAATTATATACTGGGGGGGCTGCAGTGTGAAATTATATACTGGGGGGGCTGCAGTGTGAGATTATATACTGGGGGCTGCTGTGTGAGATTTTATACTGGGGGGGCTGCAGTGTGAGATTATATACTGGGGGGGCTGCTGTGTGAGATTATATACTGGGGGGGCTGCAGTGTGAGATTATATACTAGGGGGCTTCTGTGTGAGATTATATACTGGGGGGCTGCTGTGTGAAATTATATACTGGGGGGCTGCTGTGTGAGATAATATACTGGAGGGGGCTGCTGCGTGAGATAATATACTGGAGGGGGCTGCTGCGTGAGATTATATACTGGGGGGCTGCTGTGTGAGATTATATACTGGGGGGCTGCTGTGAGATTATATATTGGGGGCTGCTGTGTGAAATTATATACTGGGTGGGCTGCTGTGTAAGATTATATACTGGGTGGGCTGCTGTGTGAGATTATATACTGGGGGCTGCTGTGTGAGATTATATACTGGGGGCTGCTGTGTGAGATTATATACTGGGTGGGCTGCTGTGTAAGATTATATACTGGGGGCTGCTGTGTGAGATTATATACTGGGGGCTGCTGTGTGAGATTATATACTGGGGGGCTGCTGTGTGAGATTATATACTGGGGGCTTTTGTGTGAGATTATATACTGGGGGGCTGGCTGCTGTGTGAGATTATATACTGGGGGGCTTCTGTGTGAGATTATATACTGGGGGCTGCTGTGTGAGATTACATTCTCGGGGGCTGGCTGCTGTGTTAGATTACATACTGGGGGGCTGCTGTGTGAGATTATATACTGGGGGACTGCTGTGTGAGATTATACACTGGCGGGGGGCGACTGTGTGAGATTATATACGGGGGGGGTGCAATGGGGCAATTGCCCCCCCCCCCCCCCCCCCCACACACACACGAGCTGCTCAGAGGTGGGGGAGGCGGTGGCGGCGGGGCACAGGGAGATGAGCGCTTCTATTGTGGAAGCGCTCATCTCCATAGTCATCTGTATCGCCGTCCTCAGGACAGCGATATAGAAGGCTGTGCGGAGGAGCAGGGAAGAGGTGTGTCCCTTCCCTGTTCCTCTGATAGGCTGCAGGCACTAGGCCGGCAGCCTATCAGAGGCATTGCGCCTCCTGAGCCGTACCACGCGGGACACAGGCCGGAAGAGGCCTGCAAGGAGGTAAGTATAAGTGTTTATTTTATTTTTTTATATATATACAATACTTTTACTGCCACATTGGGGGGGGGAGGCTGTTATTACTGGCACATAATAGGCGGGGGGGCTGGTATTACTGGCACATAATAGGCGGGGGGGCTGTTATTACTGGCACATAATGGGGGGGCTGTTATTACTGGCACATAATGGGGGGGGGCTGTTATTACTGGCACATAATGGGGGGCTGTTATTACTGGCACATGATTGGGGGGGGAGTGCTTTTATTAATGGCACATGATTGGGGGGGGAGTGTGTTTATTAATGGCACATGATTGGGGGGGAGTGCTTTTCTTACTGGCACATAATGGGGGGCTGTTATTACTGGCACATAATGGGGGGCTGTTATTATTGGCACATAATGGGGGGCTGTTATTACTGGCACATAATGGGGGGCTGTTATTATTGGCACATAATGGGGGGCTGTTATTACTGGCACATGATTGGGGGGAGTGCTTTTATTACTGGCACATTATTGGGGGCACTATAGGTGCATTCACTGAGGCCACAAAGAAAGGGTATTTTATATAGGGGCTCTGTACAGTAGAATTTTCTACTGGGACACATTATGGTGGGTACTATGGGGAAGGGGGGAGAGGAGTACTATGGGATCATCTACGGGGGGCACTAAGAAGGGGTATTTTATACTTGCAAATTATGGGGGACACTGAGGGCATCTACTGGGGCATTTTATACTGGTACAATATGGGGGCACTAGGAGGAAGGGGGGAGAGGAGCACTATGGGGGCATTTACTGGGGGCACTATATAGGGGTATTTTATACTGGCACATTATTGGGACATTAGCTCAACTGGAGGCATTACAAGGGGGTATTTTTTGCACTGTCACATTATAAGGAGAATTATTTCTACTGGGGGGGCATTATGGTGGGCTTTATTACTCCCCCATGGTATGACCCCCTAGTAGCAGCACCAGCCTCTCTCTGCTCTGCTATCCCTCTGCCCCTTCTCCAAATCCTTATTATGAAATCTTTCTCATTAGGATAAAACACAACATCAGCTCCGCCGAGCCCCAGGGGCGAAAATGTGTGGAAGTGGCGTCCGAGATCCCCAAGGGCCAAGCCAAGTAATTGTAAGTTTTCATGTGAAATATGTTTGTTATACACATATAGCCTACACTGTGCCACACAATATACAGTATACCGCTACACTGTGCCACACAATATACAGTATACCTCTACACTGTGCCCCACACAATATACAGTATACCGCTACACTGTGCCACACAATATACAGTATACCTCTACACTGTGCCCCACAATATACAGTATACCTCTACACTGTGCCACACAATATACAGTATACCTCTACACTGTGCCCCACAATATACAGTATACCTCTACACTGTGCCCCACACAATATACAGTATACCGCTACACTGTGCCACACAATATACAGTATACTGCTACACTGTGCCACACAATATACAGTATACCGCTACACTGTGCCACACAATATACAGTATACTGCTACACTGTGCCACACAATATACAGTATACTGCTACACTGTGCCACACAATATACAGTATACCGCTACACTGTGCCACACAATATACAGTATACCGCTACACTGTGCCACACAATATACAGTATACCTCTACACTGTGCCACACAATACACAGTATACCTCTACACTGTGCCACACAATATACAGTATACCTCTACACTGTGCCACACAATGTACAGTATACCTCTACACTGTGCCACACAATATACAGTATACCTCTACACTGTGCCACACAATATACAGTATACCGCTACACTGTGCCACACAATATACAGTATACCTCTACACTGACACACAATATACAGTATACCTCTACACTGTGTAGTCTGTTCTATAAGCACCATTGTTTTGTGGCGGCGGGCAGAAAATAATCTGGAAGTACCCCTCCCGAGACCAGGCTCTGGATCCGCCACTGATGGGGGCCACAAGGAAACATTATACTTTATGGGGGCCACAAGGAGACATTATACTGTATGGGGGCCACAAGGAAACATTATACTTTATGGGGGCCACAAGGAGACATTATACTTTATGGGGGCCACAAGGAAACATTATACTGTATGGGGGCCACAAGGAGACATTATACTGTATGGCTCTATGGGGCACTGTTCGGGGCAGCAGCCACAAGGTGACAATATACTGTATGGGGGCCACAAGGAGACATTATACTGTATGGCTCTATGGGGCACTGTTCGGGGCAGCAGCCACAAGGTAACATTATACTGACATTCAGGTAATCCCCCCAATGTCTTTCGGCCAGCTGCCGCCATACAGTAATTCCTTCTTGTTGGTCATGTCATGGGGGAGTGAGGCAGGAGTAGGCCAGAGTCGGACAGGGCCGGGCTGCAGTAAAGGACATATATGGGGTCGTCATATAGACAGACATTACACCTTTATTTGGGCCGGCAGCTGTAATTGTAATATATATAAGGGAAGTGAATTCTCTGGGGGTCAGAGTGGGACTTGAGAGACTTTCCCGCCACTCGCTCCTGTCCTGCGCTGCTCAGCGGCCTCGTCTGTCATCTGATTCAGACGTCGGCGGGCGGAGACTGCATTATGTGAGCCTGCGTGGAGGAGCCGGGGTGGCCGCTGCGGGCAGCAATTGGTATGTAATCATGCTGGGGCAGGTGGACGCAGATTTTGAAGCGCTCAGCGCATATGACCGCTTCTATGACGTCACAAAATACCGCGGTTATTAGGAAACAGCGATATCGCCATATCGCTGTTTCTTAATACCGTGGTATACCGCCCAACCCTAATGTGAACCTGGACTAACTGACAGGGAAGAAGCTGAACAGACTCCGCCGACTATGATGGCGTCCGTTCAGTTTCTGTTCAGGATCCTGTCTTTATACCAGACAAAAAAGTGCTGCATACGAGGCTTTTTTGTCTGTGATGGAAAAAGGAATCCAGCCAGCAGTGGAGGCAACATGGAGAATCACAGCACATTAGGAAGGTCCTTGTATTAAATGCTATG
Source organism: Bufo bufo (assembly GCF_905171765.1). NCBI lineage: Eukaryota > Metazoa > Chordata > Amphibia > Anura > Bufonidae > Bufo > Bufo bufo. The sequence continues at coordinate 52,046,321 of NC_053389.1, read as the reverse complement.
TGCTGATGTGAGAGGACCCCTTTAACTGGCTGAGAGGCCTAGGGCAGGATTTGGGGGTACCATCTCTCTTTATGGACAACAGTTTTTGTTTTATTGCATTAAATTGTATTATTGTGTAGGTCCAATGGGTTCAATGGGAATGTGTTTTTGGTAGTAATTACATTTACCTTTTATAGCACGTTACAAATGTCAAGGCCGTCAGTCGGATTCCAGCGAGTACACTAAGTTGCCTGTGCATTGGGGACAGCAATGTGCACGGAACGGGCGGCACATATGTGCATGAGCCCTAAAAGTCAGAATTTCTCAATGTGGGAGCTTCTGACCAGATAAAAAAAAGGTCCTGTTTGAAAGAGTGTGACGTGCCCTACAATGTGCTACCTGTTGATATCGTCGGCACTATAATAGAAAATGCCTAATCTTGTCCGCAATTACGGACAAGAATAGGACATGCTCTATATTTTTCGGGATCAGAATTGCGGACCCGGAAGTGCGGGTCCGGATCATAGAAATGAATGGGTCCGCAATTCCGGAACGGAATTGCGGACGTGTGAATGGAGCCTAAGGCCCCTTTCACATGAGCGAGTTTTCCGCGCGGGTGCAATGCGTGACGTGAACGCATTGCACCCGCACTGAATCCGGACCCATTCATTTCTATGGGGCTGTGCACACGAGCGGTGATTTTCACACATCACTTGTGCGTTGCGTGAAAATCGCAGCATGCTCTATATTCTGCGTTTTTCACGCAACGCTGGCCCTATAGAAGTGAATGGGGCTGCGTGAAAATCGCAAGCATCCGCAAGCAAGTGCTGATGCGGTGTGATTTTCACGCACAGTTGCTAGGAGACGATCGGGATGGGGACCCGATCATTATTATTTTTCCTTATAATATGGTTATAAGGGAAAATAATAGCATTCTGAATACAGAATGCATAGTAAAACATCGCTGGAGGGGTTAAAAATAAAATAAAAATAATATAACTCACCTCAATCCACTTGATCGCGCAGCCCGGCTTCTCTTCTGTCTTCTTCTTTGCTGTGCACAGGAAAAGGACCTTTGATGACATCACTGCGCTCATCACATGGCCCGTCACATGATCCATCACCATGGTAAAAGATCATGTGATGGACCATGTGATGAGCGCAGTGACGTCATCAAAGGTCCTATTCCTCAAAGAAGAAGACAGAAGAGAAGCCGGGCTGCGCGATCAAGTGGATTAAGGTGAGTTATGTTATTTTTTATATTTTTTTAACTATGCATTCTGTATTAAGAATGCTATTATTTTCCCTTATAACCATGTTATAAGGGAAAATAATAAAATCTACACAACACCTAACCCAAACCCGAACTTTTGTGAAGAAGTCCAGGTTCGGGTCTGGGTACCAAACATGCCGATTTTTCTCACGCGCGTGCAAAACGCATTACAATGTTTTGCACCCGCACGGAAAAAACAAACATGGAACACAATTGCAGTGAAAACTGACTTATTTTAGTGTCAAAATCGCACCATTTTCCCTGAACGCATCCGGCCCCAATCCGCAACGCCCGTGTGACACACAAGCCATTTCCACTGTCATCCCTGCAGTTTCTGCACAGTGTGCCAGGCAGGGTCACAGCATCCATTTACACAGGCTGTGCGTGTCACTGACTGGACCGCATCACATTCACCATTTCTCACCCCATCTATCTGTGCAAAAGAAAACGGACACTGTAGTGACTGTGCACTCTGTATTTACAGCAGAACCAGCCAAAATTGGCTTTTTTTTTTTCTTTGAGCAAAAACTGCATTTTATACAGCAGGTACTCATCACACGCCATTTTGGTGTGTATTTGAAAAAACTTACATTTCAATATTGCATTTTTATGTGCATATTTAAAATAAAACCGTACACTGGAATATTGCTTGCAGTAAAGGAAATTAAATTCTTGCATCATAGACTGAAATTTGGGGTTTAGTAGGAAACAGAGGTAAGTTTGATTAGGATATGTTTGGCAGCAGAAAACGACAAAGGACAGGATAAAGGAGGAAAAACCACATCATCCACCAGTAATGTCAGCGGCCGTAGCGACGGCAGCACTGCCAGACTCGGCACCAGCCTGTATCAACCAGTGACTCCACATGCTGTTGGCCGGCTGTCATTATAGAGGAAGGAGATGAAAATGTGGAAAGCATCATCTCGCAGCCGCATGATGTTACCTCTGACAGTGACGTCACCCTCAGATTTTGCCCCTTCCTACAAAGTTGGCTATTTACATAATGGCCTTTCTCTTCTGCTTTCACTGCCCCGTCCACCTGTAATGTGTCCGCTCCTTCCAGGATCTGCCCCTTCTAAAGTAACACAATTTGGAAGGCCATATAAAAGAAAAGTCGCTTCTTCATTTCTGAACCACAATCATGATCACCGCCACAATATTTTTTATAAAATTTGTGTAACAGCTTACTAGTACATAATAGATGGAAAAGGTCCTTTTGGGGTACGGGAAATAGTCACTTCAGTGCGAGTCAGCTAAATCCTGTTCTTGAAAAGGACCTCAGCAGTGTGAATTCTTCCTAGTACATAATAGATGGAAAAGGTCCTTTTGGGGTACGGGAAATAGTCACTTCAGTGTGAATCAGCTAAATCCTGTCCTTAAAAAGGACCTCAGCAGTATAAATCCTTCCTAGTACATAATGGATGGAAAAGGTCCTTTTGAGAATATAGGGAATTTCAAATTTGTTTTTTAAACAAATAATGTTAAAGGGGTTATCTGATATCAAAAATATCCCCGCCAATGCCCGGGCCTCTTGTATGGAGTATACTTACGTGCTCAGGGCACCCGCGTCACTCCGGATCCCTGCATGGCCGCCGCTGCTTCTCCCCGTCACTCAGATCAAAATATCCGGTGACGCGGAGAGCAGGCAATAGCAGGCCACAACTGGGACGACCCATGTGCCTCATAATGTAAGATATGGGGGACATTTATGTGCCTGTTCATAACTCTGCAGCATTGCCCATCAGGACTAAGGAAACACTGGGTGAAAACCGATATGGAAAAAATCACGGAAAATAATGCACTAACACAATAGATGCAAACATTATATATGGACTAAGCCCTCACTCTGATATGATAAAATCTGAGACTCTCAGCCAATATATTTTGATCAAAACACATCTGTGCCCGCCTACCCGCGCCAAGGTGGTCTCAGTCAGGCCTACGCTAAACCTACCTATGCCATTGGGCATCTACATTCACGAGAGCAGACCCTGCACACAGGGGCGGACTGACCGGTCGGGCACTTCGGGCATGGTCCGAGGGCCCGGCCGGGATGGGGGCCCGCCGCAAAATAACAATGTGGTGGTAATGGCAGCGGGGCCCGGTGCAGTCACTGTATTCTATCGCACCGGGCCCCGCTCACTGTAATACTAAGTTTCATATGTGAACAAGTAGATAAATCCCCTGCGATCCTCCCTCTCCCTCTCTGTACTCACAAACTCAGTAACAGCCTGGCAGGCCGGGCGGCAGCGTAACTCACTGACGTCACGCGCCTGCTCCTCCTGCTTCATTCATAAAGTGGGAGGAGCAGGCGCGTGACGTCAGTGAGTTACGCTGCCGCCCGGCCTGCCAGGCTGTTACTGAGTTTGTGAGTACAGAGAGGGAGAGGGAGGATCGCAGGGGATTTATCTACTTGTTCACATATGAAACTTAGTATTACAGTGAGCGGGGCCCGGTGCGATAGAATACAGTGACTGCACCGGGCCCCTCTGCCATTTCAACACCAGATGCCGGCCCCCAGACACTGTATTGGGGGTCATTCACTCACAGGGACACTGTTATGGGGGGATCTGTGTATGACACATATATAGCATAAGGTGCTATATACAGGGAGTGCAGAATTATTAGGCAAGTTGTATTTTTGAGGATTAATTTTATTATTGAACAACAACCATGTTCTCAATGAACCCAAAAAACTCATTAATATCAAAGCTGAATATTTTTGGAAGTAGTTTTTAGTTTGTTTTTAGTTTTAGCTATTTTAGGGGGATATCTGTGTGTGCAGGTGACTATTACTGTGCATAATTATTAGGCAACTTAACAAAAAACAAATATATACCCATTTCAATTATTTATTTTTACCAGTGAAACCAATATAACATCTCAACATTCACAAATATACATTTCTGACATTCAAAAACAAAACAAAAACAAATCAGTGACCAATATAGCCACCTTTCTTTGCAAGGACACTCAAAAGCCTGCCATCCATGGATTCTGTCAGTGTTTTGATCTGTTCACCATCAACATTGCGTGCAGCAGCAACCACAGCCTCCCAGACACTGTTCAGAGAGGTGTACTGTTTTCCCTCCTTGTAAATCTCACATTTGATGATGGACCACAGGTTCTCAATGGGATTCAGATCAGGTAAACAAGGAGGCCATGTCATTAGATTTTCTTCTTTTAGACCCTTTCTTGCCAGCCACGCTGTGGAGTACTTGGACGCGTGTGATGGAGCATTGTCCTGCATGAAAATCATGTTTTTCTTGAAGGATGCAGACTTCTTCCTGTACCACTGCTTGAAGAAGGTGTCTTCCAGAAACTGGCAGTAGGACTGGGAGTTGAGCTTGACTCCATCCTCAACCCGAAAAGGCCCCACAAGCTCATCTTTGATGATACCAGCCCAAACCAGTACTCCACCTCCACCTTGCTGGCGTCTGAGTCGGACTGGAGCTCTCTGCCCTTTACCAATCCAGCCACGGGCCCATCCATCTGGCCCATCAAGACTCACTCTCTTTTCGTCAGTCCATAAAACCTTAGAAAAATCAGTCTTGAGATATTTCTTGGCCCAGTCTTGACGTTTCAGCTTGTGTGTCTTGTTCAGTGGTGGTCGTCTTTCAGCCTTTATTACCTTGGCCATGTCTCTGAGTATTGCACACCTTGTGCTTTTGGGCACTCCAGTGATGTTGCAGCTCTGAAATATGACCAAACTGGTGGCAAGTGGCATCTTGGCAGCTGCACGCTTGACTTTTCTCAGTTCATGGGCAGTTATTTTGCGCCTTGGTTTTTCCACACGCTTCTTGCGACCCTGTTGACTATTTTGAATGAAACGCTTGATTGTTCGATGATCACACTTCAGAAGCTTTGCAATTTTAAGAGTGCTGCATCCCTCTGCAAGATATCTCACTATTTTTGACTTTTCTGAGCCTGTCAAGTCCTTCTTTTGACCCATTTTGCCAAAGGAAAGGAAGTTGCCTAATAATTATGCACACCTGATATAGGGTGTTGATGTCATTAGACCACACCCCTTCTCATTACAGAGATGCACATCACCTAATATGCTTAATTGGTAGTAGGCTTTCGAGCCTATACAGCTTGGAGTAAGACAACATGCATAAAGAGGATGATGTGGTCAAAATACTCATTTGCCTAATAATTCTGCACGCAGTGTATGTGTCACCCACAGATCCCCCCCCACAACAGTGCCATCCAGAGCCCCCACGACAGTGCCATCCGCAGAGCCCCCACGACAGTGCCATCCGCAGAGCCCCCACGACAGTGCCATCCAGAGCCCCCACGACAGTGCCATCCGCAGAGCCCCCACGACAGTGCCATCCGCAGAGCCCCCACGACAGTGCCATCCGCAGAGCCCCCACCACAGTGCCATCCGCAGAGCCCCCACGACAGTGCCATCCGCAGAGCCCCCACGACAGTGCCATCCGCAGAGCCCCCACGACAGTGCCATCCGCAGAGCCCCCACGACAGTGCCATCCGCAGAGCCCCCACGACAGTGCCATCCGCAGAGCCCCCACGACAGTGCCATCCAGAGCCCCCACGACAGTGCCATCCGCAGAGCCCCCACGACAGTGCCATCCGCAGAGCCCTTCAATGAGCCCTCCAGCCCGCCCATCTCCTCTGGAATGCGATCCTCCCTCTGAGTCAGCGGACGAATTCTCGTCTATCTTCGGCGCAGTTAATGTCTGACCGCTTTCTGCACAGACATCTCCACTGCGCCTGCGCCGATTACGTCATAGTGCTCCGAGGAACAGACGCAGTGGAGATGTCTGTGCAGGGAGCGGTCAGACATTAACTGCGCCGAAGACAGACGCGCACGGCGCATGCACGAGAATTCGTCCGCTGACTCAGAGGGAGGATCGCATTCCAGAGGAGATGGGCGGGCTGGAGGGACCCGCTGGGCGGCATTTTGTGTGAGTAGACCGAGCCTCTAGGTGCTGAAAAGACGCCTGCATAGCACCTAGAGGCTCATTAGCATATCTATAAAAGTAAGTTTTTTATGGAAACGGCTGCACAAAAAGCTATTATAATAGCATTGTTTGGTAGAGCAGACACTAGCGGATCGCTAGTGTCTGACAGCTAAATTTCTCAAAACGAGGTGGTAGAAACCCTTTAAAGATTGTGTAAGGTGTGGCTGGAGGAGGGGCATGGAGGCGGGACAAGGGTGGGGCTTTCAGCAGAACATGGGTGGGGCCTGTGAGGGGGCCCTTGATTTATTTTGCCCGGGGGCCCTGAGGGTTCTCAGTCCGCCCCTGCCTGCACATATAGTGTGCAGAGACGGATTAAGTGTATGATAGGGACGGGGCTGTGTACCCAACTCGGGCCTCCCTCCATTTTAGTAAAAAAAAAAAATCTGTATGATGAGACTGCGGTGCTTTGTGAGCGCCAAAGTCTCTTCCTCGGCCGTATGATATCACATTCATCGTTCACATGGTCTAGGTGCAGCTCTGTCCTATCTGAGTGATTGGGGCTGAGCTGCAGTACCAAGCACAGTGCTATCAAATGGACAGCGCTGTGCTTGGTAAGGAGTAAAGAGGCTGCGGCGCTCACTGGGACATCGCGGTCTCCTCAAACAGCGGATTGGCGGGGCTGCCAGGAGTCGGTTCATCACCATCTCATAACTTTCTGAGTACAGATGTCAAAGATGTTACCTACAGTCTTATGTAACACCCCACATAACAGTGAATTATTGTGTTATGTGGGGTGTTACATGGGACCGCAGGGAACATCTACTAAGTTATCTGTATACAGAAAGTTATCACTGTTATCTGGGCTGGAGGAGAAGATGAGATGCAGGTCACAGTAGTGAGCCAACTCTACATATAGGAGAATACAGCACCACATACCACTTACATCCAGTGACATCTCTGGTCATGTAGACCTTCTCTTTCCTCTTCTTCTCCGTTTGACCCAGACCGCCATAACTAATTCTTCCAGCCGCATCGCGTCTCTACAGAGTTTGTTACACAGACACATTAGATTTCTAAATTTTTCCATCAACCTCCCCTTCCTGGTGTTCCAACAATGGCATCCTGCTGCCACTCCCAATACTGTGCCTGTTGTGCTCCCCAATGCCCCAGGTACTATACTGCTGAAAAAATAGTGACCCCAGTAGACATAATTGGGGTCATTTATCAAACTGGTGTAAAGAAGAACTGGCTTAGTTGCCCATTGCAACCAATCAGATTCCACCTTTCATTTTCCAAAGGAGCTGTCCAGTAGCGTAACTAGAGTTCTATTGACCCCAGGGCAAACTTTGAATTGGGCTCCACCCCACCCCCACTATAAGTTTGAATGCATTGTAGCACAATAATAAACAGAAGAGATAGGTGTTTAATTTTTTATTATTACCATATAAAATATATATATTCCGTTTTGCCCCTCTCACCGTATATATTCCATTTTGCCCCCTTTCTCACTGTATATATTCAATTTTTTCCCTCTCTCAATGAATATATTAGATTTTTAGTCCCCTCTCTCAATGTACATATTTCATTTTGACCCCCCTCTCACAGTATATATTCCATTTTTGCCCCCCTCTCGATGTATATATTTCATTTTTGCCCCCCCCCTCTCTCAATGTATATATTTCATATTTTTGCCCCCTGTCTCAATGTATATATTTCATTTTGCCCCCCTCAGTATATAATGAATGATTTGCTGCCAGACTGCCAGTGCCCCTGCCTTTATATGGCTGGCGCAGGCCCCCCTTTCTGAATCCAGAGTAGTTTAGTGCCAGTTGCCCCCTAGTATGAAGCCGGTGTGCATATACATAAAAAAAAAAATACCTACCTACTCTGTTCCGCTCCGTCCGTCTGTCTGTACTTGCAGGCTGCCGGCTGTGGCCTTCAGTAAGGTGAGGTGACGGCTGTCTCGTCTCACTGCGCAATCCCGTTATACACTCTCTACGTTGCCGCGTCATTCTGTCATCCAGTGATCCCACGAGACCCGCGACCTCAGCACCGGGTCTCTCGCTGTCACATAATGAATTGAATTGTGAGTCTGATGGCGCAGCACCGGAGAGGGTATGGGTTGTTGGGTATGTGCGCACCCTCTGCGACCGCGATCGCTATGCCCCTGGAGCTATAAAAAATGAAAGGTGAGATCTGATTGGTTGCTATGAGTGTAGTGTCCCACTCCAGTTGGATGGGAACACTCCAAATTGATATATGTCATTTCATGCAATTGTATGCATTTCCTTTGTCACAGCTGCTAAATTCCTATTTCAGGCTGGTGAATGCATTACATACATCCAACACTAGAGGTCTCTGGAACACCATTTATATAGGTAAGCCACATGAAGTTAGGGAGATAAGAAGTGCGGAGTTAGGAGGAGAGGAGACAGACTTGTACCTGTCCTCCTGGGCCTATCCCAGAGGACCATACTACTGCAACCTTTGTAGTCCAAGACTAGGATTTATTGATCCTTTACTGTAATACCCCTTCCAGGAACCCTTCCGGGGTTTAAGTGAATAATTGCTGTATCTTGTGCAACCTATTCAAAGGAGCAGAGTGTTTGCCTGCCATGAGGGAGACCGCCCTTCGGTTGCTGAATCACTGAAGCACTGAATATTGCTGAATTGCTAAGTGCAATACAGTACTTACAGAGGATCCAAACTATTATTGAAAGGCTGAGTAACCAGAGCAAGATCAGGAACCAAGTACAAGTAAGATCATCACTTCTATACAGTTGAGCTGGAACCTACATACACCACCTCACTGAGCCTGTTATTTGGATTTACAGCTTTACCATCTGTGTTTATGACAAAAGTGCTGCTATACTTATTGAAGGACTACAACTTACAAGTAAAGTTCCTGTTTGGTTCAACTACTGCCTCTCTCATCATTCCACTCTATCTCCTAATTGCACCTCACGGTGCTGGCGTCACGAACAACACAGGGGCCCAGCCACCAAAGCACCCTAAGCATACTCACTACCATCAAGGGCACCTTAACCAACATCTGGCTGGTGTTCCCTGCAATAGAGAGTGCCCCGGAGGATTTAGTGCTGTCCTCCCTTCCACTGCACGCCGGTCCAGGCGACAACTGAACTGTGAGCACTACTACCATCACTCAGCAACACCACCACCAACACTCATGCATGAGCAACTAAGCCAGTTCTACTTTACACCTCTGCTCAGCTTTTGATGATATTAACTCACCCTTCCTGACCACAATCTTCTTTCCTTTACTATAAAGATCTCTCAGTCTTCTCATGCCTCTTCTACCTTTCACACATATAGAAAACTACATGCCATTAACTCCCAGCCACTTATCGACACCCTACCGTTTTCACTGGCCCTAGTCTCCTCCCTCTCTTTACTGGATCTGGCTGCCAATCATTACAAGGACAACAAATAGCATCACACTGCCATGTGCAAAGACATACAGTACAGACCAAAAGTTTGGACACACCTTCTCATTCAAAGAGTTTTCTTTATTTTTATGACTATGAAAATTGTAGATTCACACTGAAGGCATCAAAACTATGAATTAACACATGTGGAATTATATACATAACAAACAAGTGTGAAACTGAAAATATGTCATATTCTAGGTTCTTCAAAGTAGCCACCTTTTGCTTTGATTACTGCTTTGCACAGTCTTGGCATTCTCTTGATGAGCTTCAAGAGGTAGTCCCCTGAAATGGTTTTCACTTCACAGGTGTGCCCTGTCAGGTTCAATAAGTGGGATTTCTTGCTTTATAAATGGGGTTGGGACCATCAGTTGCGTTGAGGAGAAGTCAGGTGGATACACAGCTGATAGTCCTACTGAATAGACTGTTAGAATTTGTATTATGGCAAGAAAAAAGCAGCTAAGTAAAGAAAAACGAGTGGCCATCATTACTTTAAGAAATTAAGGTCAGTCAGTCAGCCGAAAAATTGGGAAAACTTTGAAAGTAAGGGCTATTTGACCATGAAGGAGAGTGATGGGGTGCTGCGCCAGATGACCTGGCCTCCATAGTCACCGGACCTGAACGCAATCGAGATGGTTTGGGGTGAGCTGGACCGCAGAGTGAAGGCAAAAGGGCCAACAAGTGCTAAGCATCTCTGGGAACTCCTTCAAGACTGTTGGAAGACCATTTCAGGGGACTACCTCTTGAAAATCATCAAGAGAATGCCAAGAGTGTGCAAAGCAGTAATCAAAGCAAAAGGTGGCTACTTTGAAGAACCTAGAATATGACATATTTTCAGTTGTTTAACACTTGTTTGTTATGTATATAATTCCACATGTGTTAATTCATAGTTTTGATGCCTTCATAGTCATGAAAATAAAGAAAACTCTTTGAATGAGAAGGTGTGTCCAAACTTTTGGTCTGTACTGTAGATCCTCAGATATCCAGGTGAACCATCCAACAACAAACAATGCGACAGATACAGCACTCGAGCAAGTGTCTGCAAAGCCGTAATGGACAGGCAATATGAGAGTGATACATGCTCACACATTAAAAAAAAATGTGCAACAACGGTAGACATGTCCCCTGTGTGACACAGGGCAGTATTCTAAGTGTTAAGGTTACCTGCACAACTGCTTGTAGAGGTTACTCGAAGAGGGGAAGGAGTCCAATGGCAGCGACACAGGAACAGAGGAGCACGGAAACGGAATGGATGAATGATCCCGATATGCAGGAATGGCGGTGGCTCAATGGACCCGATAAGGTCCACGTGGTAGATGAGTGCAGAAGAACAAGGAAGGCAAGAGAGTAGTCAGGCAGTCCTGGGTCGGTACACGGGATGGCAGGTACAAGGATTCAGGATGAGGCTGAAGAGTAGTCGATGGAGGCAGAGTTCGGTACACGAGCAGGTTAGCAGACAAATACTGAGAGGCTGAAGCAAGACTACAGCTGAGATAGCTCAATAATCTGGCAAGGGAGGAAGTGACATGGTCTTCCTTAAATAGGGCGTACACAGATCTGATTGGTCAAACCAAAAGCAGGAACATTCAGGTCAAGGAGGTGGTTCAAAAAAGTAACAGAAACTGTCCAGGAGGCTCTGTGGTCTAGTGAGCAAGGCTACAGCCTAGGACGCCGGAGTCTCCCGGTTCGATCCCTGACACTAAGTGTGGTCCCAATACGATTCTGGTGCGGTCTGCAATATATAGTCACAGAAGACACAAATATATTTTCGATCTCAGACAGTTCGGATAATTCTATTCCGGTCTCCCGTTCCACATACCGTCTGTTAGGACGGGCACATAGATAAGCACATATGAGTAATATGAGAGTCCTGGGTATTAGACCTTAATATTGGCAGGTGGCAACATAGCAGAGATTACAACAACAGATGGAGCGGTAGGTATAGAAAGTGCAGCAGACCAGTACTTGGTGGCGTCCCACCCGAGCTGAGCGCACTGGCCACCGTTAGCTTTCTGGCAGCTGCTTCCATGCTGAGAGGACCTGGTAAGCTCAGCCTCCGGTATAGTTTGTTGTGCTGTATTACGGTACTCTCACTAGTCCGAATTGGCGTAGAGTGGTTGCAGTTCCCGCATCCAGTGTTGGGTAGGTGGTAAGTTCCTCTGTATTCAGCGTCCCACGTGTCTAGCGTTACTTGTGCTGACCTGCTGTATGGATTCAGGTCGATAGGAATGATCTGGGACTTGGAATTAATGGAAGCGCTTCCAAAATAAGAAAACATCTATATTCGTCATGCGGATATCATATTATCCTTTCACCAAACGCATTTCGAAGTCTTGACTCTGACTTCTTCATCAGTGGTAACCCGCAATTTTTTTTTTATCCCAGGATTTTTAAATCCTATCCGAGCTGAGTCAAAACACTGGGATGGATCTTAATCCATTTTTCAAAGGTATCATTAAGGTATCACATAGAAATGATGCATAAAGGTAGTTCAAAGGGGGTATATAAAATGGATATATTTCCTCATCTGGTGCCATAATGTTTTCAAAAGTCCATATGCGGTTTTATTGCGTTTTTTGGGGGAGTATCCATTATTGGTAGTTTTCTTATATTATTTTCTTATATTGTTTTCAAAGGCCAAAAGTTATATAGTTAGTTTCGCAAAGCTTCTTCTAAGGTATTAATTCCACAGCAGTAGATGTGCAAAGTTAAAATATGTAGGAAGATATAAATCCACATAAAAATATATGAAGATATAAAAACATATAAAAAATATATCTATAATATAGAGTACAGACCAAAAGTTTGGACACACCTTCTCATTCAAAGAGCTTTCTTTATTTTCATGACTATGAAAATTGTAGATTCATACTGAAGGCATCAAAACTATGAATTAACACATGTGGAATTATATACATAACAAACAAGTGTGAAACAACTGAAAATATGTAATATTCTAGGTTCTTCAAAGTAGCCACCTTTTGCTTTGATTACTGCTTTGCACACTCTTGGCATTCTCTTGATGAGCTTCAAGAGGTAGTCCCCTGAAATGGTTTTCACTTCATAGGTGTGCCCTGTCAAGCTTAATAAGTGGGATTTCTTGCCTTATAGATGGGGTTGGGACAATCAGTTGCATTGAGGAGAAGTCAGGTGGATACACAGCTGATAGTCCTACTGAATAGACTTTTAGAATTTGTTTTATGGCAAGAAAAAAGCAGCTAAGTAAAGAAAAACGAATGGCCATCATTACTTTAAGAAATGAAGGTCAGTCAGTCAGCCGAAAAATTGGGAAAACTTTGAAAGTAAGGGCTATTTGACCATGAAGGAGAGTGATGGGGTGGTGCGCCAGATGACCTGGCCTCCACAGTCACCGGACCTGAACCCAATCGAGATGGTTTGGGGTGAGCTGGACCGCAGAGTGAAGGCAAAAGGGCCAACAAGTGCTAAGCATCTCTGGGAACTCCTTCAAGACTGTTGGAAGACCATTTCAGGTGACTACCTCTTGAAGCTCATCAAGAGAATGCCAAGAGTGTGCAAAGCAGTAATCAAAGCAAAAGGTGGCTACTTTGAAGAACCTAGAATATGACATATTTTCAGTTGTTTCACACTTGTTTGTTATGTATATAATTTCACATGTGTTAATTCATAGTTTTGATGCCTTCATAGTCATGAAAATAAAGAAAACTCTTTGAATGAGAAGGTGTGTCCAAACTTTTGGTCTGTACTGTATATATAAAAATTATATAAAAAATTATATAAAAAAAAAATTATATAAATATAGTCAGAGGATGTATAGGCGGTTATCCGAAAAAAGGGGAGCCCTGGGGGATAGTGAATTAGGGGGGTGGGGGCCCAAGTCCGAGGGAGGATAGACAGCCAGACCTCGATCCGCCCCTGTGGAGGACTATAGGAAGCCAAAAAGTTCAAGCTCAGCATTCAGGCCTCCTGGTAGGAGTGTGTTAATTTGAAAATACATTTCGACTCCAAGCGGGACATTTGTTTAATGTAATTTCCTCCTCTCCAATGTTCTGTCACTTTTTCTATTGCCATAAAAATTATGCCCTTCGGGTCTTGATTGTGGTGAATTTTAAAATGCTTTGAGAGTGAGTGTTTCATGTAACCTATTCTAATGTTGTTGATGTGTTCCGAAATTCTTTTCTTTAATGTTCTCTTAGTTCTTCCCACATATTGTTTCCCGCAGGGGCACTGTATCAGATAGATCACCCCAGTACTACTACAGGTAAGAAAATCCTTAATTTTGTGAGAGTATGAATTAGTTGTGGAACGGATTGTCTCTGTTTTCTTTTGAAAAGAGGTAGTTCTACATTTGCAACATTGGTGGTTGCATCTGTAGAATCCTTTAAAGTGGAGCCAGTTATCAATTGTATTGGCTTGTTTTTTATGTGGTTTCACTGAAGGGGCAACTTTGATCCCTAAGTTCGGGGCTTTTGTATAAGCCATATGTGGGCAGTGATGGTCAGTTCGCAGTGTTCGCCAACTAACACATGCGGGTTGCCATCTTGACTCACCCGTCCGGCGATGCACAGGTAAGACCTTACCTGTGCCTGTGCCGCGAGCCGGTCTGAAATCAAATGCGGTCACCGGGAGCAGGCACTTCCGAGAACAGCCCGATGAAGGCCCCCGGCGGCTGTTCTCGTAACTGCCTGCTCCCGGTAACCGCATTTGATTTCAGCCCGGCTTACCTGTGCATCGCCGGACGGGTGAGTCAAGATGGCAGCCCGCATGTGTTCGTTGGCAAACAGTGCGAACTGACCATCACTGTATGTGGGTGTATAGGGATAAGTGGGTTTAGTAATTTGTCTTCGAGTAAAAAATGCCAGTGTTTCCGCACAATCTGTTTCGATTTGCTTATGTTGTACATTGAACGGTAGGATAATACGTATATCCTCCTTTTTATCCTCACTCGTTTTAGTGTTCACTGTCTTAAAGAAGGATTCTCTATCAAGACTTCTAACTTTGGTGAGTGCCTTGTCTATCTCTGTTCTAGGGTAGTTTTTAGCCATGAAGTGTCCCTTCATTTCTTCGACTTCATGTTCAAAGTGTTCTTCGTCAGTGCAATTTTTTTTTATACGTCTAAATTGCCGTGCCAGTATATTAAGAAGCCAATTAGGTAAGTGGCAGCTCGAGAAAAGAATATAGCTATTTCTAGCTGTGGGTTTTTTGTAAGTACAACAGATAAGTTTGTTCTGTGCTACTTTAATCTGTATATCCAAAAATTCAATGTGAGTCTTACTGGTATTTGATGAAAAACGGATATTCATGCCATTATGATTAATATCCTGTAGGAATGACGACAGATCTTCCTCATTACCCCTCCAGATGAAGATCGATATAACGGTACCATAGCACCAGGTTCACCCCCAGCCTGGGTGCGTGGGATATAATGGTCTTCCCATTCTGACATTAAGAGCTTAGCATAGCTGGGGGCGAACCTGGTGCCCATAGCCGTCCCCTGGTCTGGAGAAAGAATTCGGTTTTAAAGCAAAAATTGTTGTGCGTCAAAATAAAATAAGTAATCTCAATAACAGTCAATATACTGGGACAAGTTGGATGTAATTGAGTTAATGCCTGAAATAATAGGATGTCCAGGCAGATTTTGGAGGTCCTTATGTATCTTACGCAGACAGTAAAAAAATAGGAAGTCTTTGTTGTGTGTTTAAAATGAACTCGGCTTCCTGTTTTGAAAGGATCCTATTGTCTGTGCCTTCATTGCACAACTCTATAAGTGATTGATTAAATTCCTTAGTCGGATCTCTTGTTAATTTTTTATAGGTGGTAAGATTTGACAGCTGTCTGTTACACTCCTGGTTGTATTTTTCTGTTTCCAGTATTACAATACCCCCCCCCTTATCCGCAGGTCTTATAGTAATATTGTTTTGTGTTTGTAGCTGTTTGATCGCTTGTATTTCCTGATTGGATAGGTTGTAAAAGTCGGTTTCCACACATTTACGAAAGGTGGCCATTTCGTGGCTAATCTCCTGCCTCGGAAATTTAGTAGACCTAGGTCTCAACTTTGTGTGTGTGTGTATTTATCGTCGTTTTTTTCAATGTAGGTAATGGGTTTTTTAAGAAATATTTTTTCAAATACAAATTTCTAATAAATTTTTTGATATCGATAAACGTGTCAAATTTATTCATTTTAGCAGTTGGTGCAAATTTTAGACCCTTATTTAAAAGTTTTTTTCTGTGGTTCTGTCAAGGTCACTGTACTAAGGTTAATCACCGTGTCTACCTTCTGTTGTAATTTCTTTGATTTTCTCTGATTCCTCCGAAGTCTTCTATTCCCCTTTCTTGGGATAATGGTCTGTGTTGTGATTTCTGTGGAATTTCCCGTATGTGATTGGTTTTGTGTTGTGTATGCGGGTTCTGTGTTGGTGATCTGTGATAATAGTGATTCCTGTGTTCCCAATTCTGTTGTGTGTACCTGGTCCTCAGGTTGTATGGGTGTGGTGGTGGTGGGGGTGAGTGTGGTATTCGATTTTGGTACGTGCTGTCCGATATGTCCGTGATTTGTGGTGTGTGGGAGAAGGGGTCCTGTCTAAAAAAATGTTCCCCTGTCAAGGTTTCAAGTTTATTTGTCACGGGGACATTGAACCTAGTTTGTGTGTGTTCGTTATTATCTCTTTGTGTCATATTGTCTCTTTGTGTCCATATTGGTTGTTTCTTTTGATGTTTGCTGGATTATGCATTCTCTGTATTATTTTTGTATTTTTTTTTATCCATAATTTCTCGCTCGAGTTTGTCTAGACTTTTACATAATCTGTCCTGCCAGATGTTGAATTCCTCGTTTTTTGGGAATTTGTCAATCATTTTATTTTTTCAGTAGTATCATTCAGTATTTCAGTTCGTCTCCTGAAGACCAATTGTGTTAATGACATAGATTGTGTCATCAGGAGAGATTCCCATTCCTTATTAAAATCTGCACTCTGGAGATCTTGTGCTGGAGTTTTTGATAGACATGAACCTTTTGGAATCCTACCCCTTTCTACATATTGTGTCAGGGATCTGATTTCCCATTTGTTTTGACTCTTTGTGTAAGAGGGTTTCCGCTTCTCTAAAAGTTTCTGTCATTGTTTTGTCCACAATTATATTGTCCTCTGGTTTATCAAAAATAAATGTGTCTGCTTTTAGTCTCTTATTCTCTGCGTGATTCAAAATACCCATATTGACAGAAACAAGGAGCATAGCCAGCTAGGATGAAAATTAAATGATTATCATAAGGTATAGCGGCTCACCTGCTTGAGTAATATGTATAAGTGCTCAAAGTCTAAACCGACTCACCCCCCCCCTACTCCACTATCCCCCAGGACCCCCCTTTTTTCGTATGACTGCCTATACATCCTCTGACTATATTTATTTTTTATATATTTTTTATACATTTTTATATATATTATAGATATATTTTTTATATGTTTTTATATCTTCATATATTTTTATGTGGATTTATATCTTCCTACATATTTTAACTTTGCACATCTACTGCTGTGGAATATATAACTTAGAAGAAGCTTTGCGGAACTAACTATGTAACTTTTGGCCTTTGAAAACAATATAAGAAAACTACCAATAATGGATACTCCCCAAAAAAACGCAATAAAACCACATATGGACTTTTGAAAACATTATGGCACCAGATGAGGAAATATATCCATTTTTATATACAGGGAGTGCAGAATTATTAGGCAAGTTGTATTTTTGAGGATTAATTTTATTATTGAACACCAACCATGTTCTTAATGAACCCAAAAAACTCATTAATATCAAAGCTGAATATTTTTGGAAGTAGTTTTTAGTTTGTTTTTAGTTTTAGCTATTTTAGGGGGATATCTGTGTGTGCAGGTGACTATTACTGTGCATAATTATTAGGCAACTTAACAAAAAACAAATATATACCCATTTCAATTATTTATTTTTACCAGTGAAACCAATATAACATCTCAACATTCACAAATATACATTTCTGACATTCAAAAACAAAACAAAAACAAATCAGTGACCAATATAGCCACCTTTCTTTGCAAGGACACTCAAAAGCCTGCCATCCATGGATTCTGTCAGTGTTTTGATCTGTTCACCATCAACATTGCGTGCAGCAGCAACCACAGCCTCCCAGACACTGTTCAGAGAGGTGTACTGTTTTCCCTCCTTGTAAATCTCACATTTGATGATGGACCACAGGTTCTCAATGGGGTTCAGATCAGGTGAACAAGGAGGCCATGTCATTAGATTTTCTTCTTTTATACCCTTTCTTGCCAGCCACGCTGTGGAGTACTTGGACACGTGTGATGGAGCATTGTCCTGCATGAAAATCATGTTTTTCTTGAAGGATGCAGACTTCTTCCTGTACCACTGCTTGAAGAAGGTGTCTTCCAGAAACTGGCAGTAGGACTGGGAGTTGAGCTTGACTCCATCCTCAACCCGAAAAGGCCCCACAAGCTCATCTTTGATGATACCAGCCCAAACCAGTACTCCACCTCCACCTTGCTGGCGTCTGAGTCGGACTGGAGCTCTCTGCCCTTTACCAATCCAGCCACGGGCCCATCCATCTGGCCCATCAAGACTCACTCTCATTTCATCAGTCCATAAAACCTTAGAAAAATCAGTCTTGAGATATTTCTTGGCCCAGTCTTGACGTTTCAGCTTGTGTGTCTTGTTCAGTGGTGGTCGTCTTTCAGCCTTTCTTTCCTTGGCCATGTCTCTGAGTATTGCACACCTTGTGCTTTTGGGAACTCCAGTGATGTTGCAGCTCTGAAAAATGGCCAAACTGGTGGCAAGTGGCATCTTGGCAGCTGCACGCTTGACTTTTCTCAGTTCATGGGCAGTTATTTTGCGCC
Source organism: Bufo bufo (assembly GCF_905171765.1). Taxonomy (NCBI): domain Eukaryota; kingdom Metazoa; phylum Chordata; class Amphibia; order Anura; family Bufonidae; genus Bufo; species Bufo bufo. Next base: position 52,027,843 of record NC_053389.1, on the reverse strand, counting down.
TTGGTTTTTCCACACGCTTCTTGCGACCCTGTTGACTATTTTGAATGAAACGCTTGATTGTTCGATGATCACGCTTCAGAAGCTTTGCAATTTTAAGAGTGCTGCATCCCTCTGCAAGATATCTCACTATTTTTGACTTTTCTGAGCCTGTCAAGTCCTTCTTTTGACCCATTTTGCCAAAGGAAAGGAAGTTGCCTAATAATTATGCACACCTGATATAGGGTGTTGATGTCATTAGACCACACCCCTTCTCATTACAGAGATGCACATCACCTAATATGCTTAATTGGTAGTAGGCTTTCGAGCCTATACAGCTTGGAGTAAGACAACATGCATAAAGAGGATGATGTGGTCAAAATACTCATTTGCCTAATAATTCTGCACGCAGTGAACCCCCTTTGAACTACCTTTATGCATAATGTTTATGTGATACCTTAATGATACCTTTCAAAAATAGGGGCAATAGGACATAACTGGATTAAGATCCATCCCGGTGTTTTGACTCAGCTCGGATAGGATTTAAAAATCCTGGGATGAAAAATTACGGGTTACCACTGATGAAGAAGTCAGAGTCAAGACTTCGAAACGCGTTTGGTGAAAGCATAATATGTTATCCACATGACGAATATAGATATATTCTTATTTTGGAAGCGCTTCCATTAATTCCAAGTCCCAGATCATTCCTATTGACCTGAATACCGGGAATCCATACAGCAGGTCAGCACAAGTAACGCTAGACACGTGGGACGCTGAATACAGAGGTTATCACCTACCCAACACTGGATGCGGGAACTGCAACCACTTCGCGCCAGTTCGGACTAGTGAGAGTACCGTAATACAGCACGACTAACTATACCAGAGGCTGAGCTTACCAGGTCCTCTCAGCACGCAGGAGATGACAAACAACGCAGTCATTCTGAAAGGTAATGGCGGCCAGTGCGCTCAGCTCGGGTGGGACGCCATCAAGTACTGGTCTGCTGCACTTTCTATACCTACCTCTCCATCTGTTGTTGTAATCTCTGCTATGTTGCCACCTGCGGTCCAATACACCAGGACTCCCATATTACTCATACAGAGCAAGGCTTATCTATGTGCCCATCCTAACAGACGGTATGTGAAACGGGAGACCGGAATAGAATTATCCGAACTGTCTGAGATCAAAAATATATTTGCGTCTTCTGTGACTATATATTGCAGACCGCACCAGAATCCTATTGTGATCACACTTAGAATACTGCCCTGTGTATTCTAGGGGACATATCTACCGTCGTTACACATTTGTTTATGAGCATACAGTCGGGTCCATAAATATTGGGACATCGTCACAATTCTAACATTTTTGGCTCTATACACCACCACAATGGATTTGAAATTAAACGAACAAGACGTGCTCTAACTGCAGACTGTCAGCTTTAATTTGAGGGTATTTACATCCAAATCAGGTGAGCGGTGTAGGAATTACAACAGTTTGTATATGTGCCTCCCACTTGTTAAGGGACCAAAAGTAATGGGACAATTGGCTTCTCAGCTGTTCCATGGCCAGGTGTGTGTTATTCCCTCATTATCCCAATTACAATGAGCAGATAAAAGGTCCAGAGTTCATTTCAAGTCTGCTATTTGCATTTGGAATCTGTTGCTGTCAACTCTCAAGATGAGATCCAAAGAGCTGTCACTATCAGTGAAGCAAGCCATCATTAGGCTGAAAAAACAAAACAAACCCATCATATAGATAGCAAAAACATTAGGCCTGGCCAAAACAACTGTTTGGAACATTCTTAAAAAGAAGGAACGCACCGGTGAGCTCAGCAACACCAAAAGACCCAGAAGACCACGGAAAACACCCTTCACAACAGTTGGCCAGATCAAGAACACTCTCCAGGAGGTAGGTGTATGTGTGTCAAAGTCAACAATCAAGAGAAGACTTCACCAGAGTGAATACAGAGGGTTCACCACAAGATGTAAACCATTGGTGAGCCTCAAAAACAGGAAGGCCAGATTAGAGTTTGCCAAACAACATCTAAAAAAGCCTTCACAGTCCTGGAGCAACATCCTATGGACAGATGAGCCCAAGATCAACTTGTACCAGAGTGATGGGAAGAGAAGAGTATGGAGAAGGAAAGGAACTGCTCATGATCCTAAGCATACCACCTCATCAGTGAAGCATGGTGGTGGTAGTGTCATGGCATGGGCATGTATGGCTGCCAATGGAACTGTAGTGGATAGGTATAAAAAATGAACCTTATAAAAAGCGGCGCTGCTGCAGAAGACAGGACTCAAATAGATAAAATAAAGTGGGTCTTTATTTATATAGGTCTACGCGTTTCAGGGGCGGACTGCCCCCTTCATCAGGACAATATGTCATTACATTGTGGGTGTGAACATTATGACTTTTTATTCTGTTTGTTTGGGCGCGATAATTCCGGCCTCTGGGGGCGTGGGAGGGCGTGTGGGGGAGGGGGGGCGGAGACATGAATGCACGTGTTTCTCTTGTTGATATGCCGCCCACAAGAGGTCTGCTGCGTGCCTTCTATAGTGATGTGTTGGAGGACCTTGCTGACGTCTTTCTTGTGGGTGCGGTCTTCGTGACGTAATCTGTGGGCGGAGTTTCGACTCTTCCAGTGGTGACATCCACCGATCACCTCTGATGTTTTGTGGGCGGTGTATTTTGTTTGTATAGCGCTGGTTCGGCCTCTCAGATATATTCTTTTTCAGGCATGGTATTTTTGGTTTGGTTTGTATGGTTGCTATGCCGACCATAGCTGGTCTATTGGGTGCCGCTTTAGTGTAGCGTTTGTGGACCTTCCTGACGTCTCGTTTGTGGGTGCGGTCTTCATGACGTAATACAGGGGCGGAGCTATGAACTTCTAGCCAGAAGTATTACGTTTCGATTGCGATGTCTTGTGGAGGGTGTGTATTGTTAGTATTGCGCTAGTTCAGCCACTACAGTGTGTTTTTATGCGGGCATGGCAGTGTGATCACAGGAGTATAAGAGAGTGCAATGGCCTACAATAGGAAAGTGCGGGGCATGCAGAATGCGGGACATGTGGGAATGAATAAAAAAGGATGTGTATGTATATATATGTGTATGTGTGAGGAAAAAAGCCCACACGTACAGGTTCATATAAATGAGAGTGGGCATAAGGTGGGAGCCTTGCCAATGGAACTGGTTCTCTTGTATTTATTGATGATGTGACTGCTGACAAAAGTAGCAGGATGAATTCTGAAGTGTTTCGGACAATATTATCTGCTTATATTCAGCCAAATGCTTCAGAACTCATTGGGCGGCGCTTCACAGTGCAGATGGACAATGACCCAAAGCATACTGCAAAAGCAACCAAAGAGTTTTTTAAGGGAAAGAAGTGGAATGTTCTGCAATGGCCAAGTCAATCACCTGACCTGAATCCGATTGAGCATGCATTTCACTTGCTGAAGACAAAACTGAAGGGAAAATGCCCCAAGAACAAGCAGGAACTGAAGACAGTTGCAGTAGAGGCCTGGCAGAGCATCACCAGGGATGAAACCCAGCGTCTGGTGATGTCTATGCGTTCCAGACTTCAGGCTGTAATTGACTGCAAAGGATTTGCAACCAAGTATTAAAAAGTGAAAGTTTGATTTATGATTATTATTCTGTCCCATTACTTTTTGGTCCCTTAACAAGTGGGAGGCACATATGCAAACTGTTGTAATTCCTGCACCGTTCACCTGATTTGGATGTAAATAACCTCAAATTAAAGCGGACAGTCTGCAGGTAAAGCACATCTTGTTTGTTTCTTTTCAAATCCATTGTGGTGGTGTATAGAGCCAAAAATGTTAGAATTGTGTCGATGTCCCAATATTTATGGACCTGACTGTACATCACCAGTATACTGTCATATTGCCTGTCCATTGCGGCTTTGCGGACACTTGCTCGAGTGCTGTATCTGTCGCATTGTATATTGTTGGATATTTCACCTGGATATCTGAGCATCTTCTATCAGTACAGTATCTGGCTCACAACGGACTTACTTTCCTGCTCCGTGTGACACGGTTTAGGAACCTACACTACCTTATATTGTACCACTCCACTACCTGGGCATCCTGCCCCCGTTTGTGAGATTCTTCATATAGATCTTTCAAGATTTTTTATATATTTTTAATGTGTATTTCTGAAGTCTAATAAACGTTAACCCATTTTATACTTCAAAATTCGTTATATCTGCTGATTCCATATATTGATGCCAGTCTAATTTTTTGTCTACAATTGAATCCTTTTCTGACTGGGTGAGTTGGTTTAGACTTTGAGCACCTATACATATTACTCAAGCAGGTGAGCCGCTATACCTTCTGATAACCTTTTTTCATATTGTTCGGAGGTGCTGGTCTAACTTTGTGTTTTACAAAGATAAGATTGATAACATCCAACTGAAAATAATGTCCCAGTCACCAACCAGCATTGATTCCGACACCTCCTCTTGTTCTCTCATTTGACCCTATTAGGCTACTTTCACACTTGCGGCAGAGAGATCCGGCAAGCAGTTCCGTCGCCGGAACTGCCTGCCGGATCAGGCAAAATGTATGCTAACTGATGGCATTAGTAAGACTGACCAGGATCCTGATCAGTCTTAAAAATGCCTGATCAGTCGAAAAAATGCATTGAAATGCCGGATCCGTCTTTCCGGTGTCATCCGGCAAAAACGGATCCGGCATTTATTTTTTCACCTTTTTTTCAGTCTGCGCATGCGCATACCGGAAGGACGGATCCGGCATTCCGGTATTCTGAATGCCGGATCCGGCACTAATACATTCCTATGGGAAAAAATGCCTGATCCGGCATTCAGGCAAGTCTTCAGTTTTTTTAGCCGGAGATAAAACCGTAGCATGCTACGGTTTTCTCTTTTGCCTGATCAGTCAAAACGACTGAACTGAAGACATACTGATGCAAACTGAACGGATTACTCTCCATTCAGAATGCATGGGGACATACCTGATCAGTTCTTTTCCGGTATAGAGCCCCTGTGACGGAACTCTATGCCGGAAAAGAACAACGCAAGTGTGAAAGTAGCCTAACAGAAGAAGAAGTCTCCAGGCTGCTCTCTTCTTCTCAACCGACAACCTGTAGTAGTGATCCTATTCCCTCATGCCTCCTTCAGTACCTCTCCCCGGCTGTCACCAAACTAGAATATTTAACTTCTCTCTCTCTTCTGGCATCTTTCCATCCTCCTTTAAAGATTCTGTTATAACCCCACTATTCAAAAAACATCTTTTGACCCAACCTGTGCTGCTAACTACTGACCTCTCTCTAACGTCCCTTTCATCTTAAAATTTTTGGAACGTCTGGTCTACTCTCACATAATAAGTTAACTCTGTGCTAACTCTCTTGACCCTCGGCACCCCCGCCGATCTTATATTGATGACCTATCCTGAGGATAGGTCATCAATATTAATAAGCCCGGACAACTCCTTTAAAAACATATCTTTTTAGGCAATTCCCTAAAATGACAAAAGACGGAACCAATCTGCATGAAATCTGGCACATAAATCAGGTCCTTCTAAAGATTTTAGACTGGCTCTCTAGGACGTAAAGTTCTTGAGATATTCACGAACAAATAACATAATACAAAAGCAAATATGGCACCAAATTACCCGTATTAGCCATTAGAACCTCGCAGGTCCTTTATTCTTAGCCATGATGCCATACACAAAGTGACATGACCCCTATTGGCCAATAGAAGCTTGCAGGTCCTCGTTCACATACACACATATTTACACCAGGTTTCCATTACAACCCAGCCATTTTCTTCACTGTTGCGGGACCACTGCGGATGTCAGTGTTATGAGGACACTGTAGATGTCACTATTATGTGGCGTTGTTGATGTCAATGTTATGAGGACTCTATCGATGTCACTCATATGGGGACTCTGTGGGCGTCACTATTATGGGGGCGCGGTGGATGTCACTGTTATGGTTGGCACTGTAAAAGACACTGTTATGGGAGGACACTGTAAATTACACTGTTATGGGGGGACACTGTAAATTACGCTGTTATGGGGGGACACTGTAAATGACGCTGTTATGGGGGACACTGTAAATGATGCTGTTATGGTGGCACTGTAAAAGACGCTGTTATGGGAGGACACTGTAAATGTTGCTGTTATGGTGACACTGTAAAAGACGCTGTTATGGGAGGACACTGTAAATGACGCTGTTATGGGGGGACACTGTAAATGACGCTGTTATGGTGGACACTGTAAATGACGCTGTTATGGGGAGGACACTGTAAATGACGCTGTTATGGGGGGACACTGTAAATGATGCTGTTATGGTGGCACTGTAAAAGACGCTGTTATGGTGGCACTGTAAAAGACGCTGTTATGGTGGCACTGTAAATGATGCTGTTATGGTGGCACTGTAAAAGATGCTGTTATGGGAGGACACTGTAAATGACGCTGTTATGGGGACACTGTAAATGACGCTGTTATGGGTGGCACTGTAAAAGACGCTGTTATAGGGGGACACTGTAAATGACGCTGTTATGGTGGCACTGTACAAGACACTGTTATGGGGGACACTGTAAATGACGCTGTTATGGTGGCACTGTAAAATACGCTGTTATGGGGGGACACTGTAAAAGACGCTGTTATGGTGGCACTGTAAATGACGCTGTTATGGTGGCACTGTAAAAGACGCTGTTATGGGAGGACACTGTAAATGACGCTGTTATGGTGGCACTGTAAAAGACGCTGTTATGGGAGGACACTGTAAATGACGCTGTTATGGGGGGACACTGTAAATGACGCTGTTATGGTGGCACTGTAAAAGACACTGTTATGGGGGACACTGTAAATGACGCTTTTATGGTGGCACTGTAAAAGACACTGTTATGGTGGCACTGTAAAAGACGCTGTTATGGGGGACACTGTAAATGACGCTGTTATGGTGGCACTATAAATGACGCTGTTATGGTGGCACTGTAAATGACGCTGTTATGGGAGGACACTGTAAATGACGCTGTTATGGGGGGACACTGTAAATGACGCTGTTATGGTGGCACTGTAAAAGACACTGTTATGGGGGACACTGTAAATGACGCTGTTATGGGGAGGACACTGTAAATGACGCTGTTATGGTGGCACTGTAAAAGACACTGTTATGGGGGACACTGTAAATGACGCTGTTATGGGGAGGACACTGTAAATGACGCTGTTATGGGGGGGACACTGTAAATGATGCTGTTATGGTGGCACTGTAAAAGACGCTGTTATGGTGGCACTGTAAAAGACGCTGTTATGGGGGGACACTGTAAAAGACGCTGTTATGGGAGGACACTGTAAATGACGCTGTTATGGGTGGCACTGTAAAAGACGCTGTTATAGGGGGACACTGTAAATGACGCTGTTATAGTGGCACTGTACAAGACACTGTTATGGTGGCACTGTAAAAGACGCTGTTATGGGGGACACTGTAAATGACGCTGTTATGGTGGCACTATAAATGACGCTGTTATGGTGGCACTGTAAATGACGCTGTTATGGGGCACTGTAAAAGACGCTGTTATGGGAGGACACTGTAAATGACGCTGTTATGGGGGGACACTGTAAATGACGCTGTTATGGTGGCACTGTAAAAGACACTGTTATGGGGGACACTGTAAATGACGCTGTTATGGGGAGGACACTGTAAATGACGCTGTTATGGGGGGGACACTGTAAATGATGCTGTTATGGTGGCACTGTAAAAGACGCTGTTATGGGGGGACACTGTAAAAGACGCTGTTATGGTGGCACTGCAAAAGACACTGTTATGGGGGACACTGTAAATGATGCTGTTATGGTGGCACTGTAAAAGACGCTGTTATGGGAGGACACTGTAAATTACGCTGTTATGGGGGGACACTGTAAATTACGCTGTTATGGGGGGACACTGTAAATGACGCTGTTATGGGGGGACACTGTAAATGACGCTGTTATGGTGGCACTGTAAAAGACACTGTTATGGGGGACACTGTAAATGACGCTTTTATGGTGGCACTGTAAAAGACACTGTTATGGTGGCACTGTAAAAGACGCTGTTATGGGGGACACTGTAAATGACGCTGTTATGGTGGCACTATAAATGACGCTGTTATGGTGGCACTGCAAAAGACACTGTTATGGGGGACACTGTAAATGATGCTGTTATGGTGGCACTGTAAAAGACGCTGTTATGGGAGGACACTGTAAATGTTGCTGTTATGGTGACACTGTAAAAGACGCTGTTATGGGAGGACACTGTAAATGACGCTGTTATGGGGGGACACTGTAAATTACGCTGTTATGGTGGACACTGTAAATGACGCTGTTATGGGGAGGACACTGTAAATGACGCTGTTATGGGGGGACACTGTAAATGATGCTGTTATGGTGGCACTGTAAAAGACGCTGTTATGGTGGCACTGTAAAAGACGCTGTTATGGGGGGACACTGTAAAGGACGCTGTTATGGTGGCACTGTAAATGATGCTGTTATGGTGGCACTGTAAAAGACGCTGTTATGGGGCACTGTAAAAGATGCTGTTATGGGAGGACACTGTAAATGACGCTGTTATGGGGACACTGTAAATGACGCTGTTATGGGTGGCACTGTAAAAGACGCTGTTATAGGGGGACACTGTAAATGACGCTGTTATGGTGGCACTGTACAAGACACTGTTATGGGGGACACTGTAAATGACGCTGTTATGGTGGCACTGTAAAAGACGCTGTTATGGGGGGACACTGTAAAAGACGCTGTTATGGTGGCACTGTAAATGACACTGTTATGGTGGCACTGTAAAAGACGCTGTTATGGGACACTGTAAATGATGCTGTTATGGTGGCACTGTAAAAGACGCTGTTATGGGGGACACTGTAAATGACGCTGTTATGGTGGCACTGTAAAAGACGCTGTTATGGGAGGACACTGTAAATGACGCTGTTATGGGGGGACACTGTAAATGACGCTGTTATGGTGGCACTGTAAAAGACACTGTTATGGGGGACACTGTAAATGACGCTTTTATGGTGGCACTGTAAAAGACACTGTTATGGTGGCACTGTAAAAGACGCTGTTATGGGGGACACTGTAAATGACGCTGTTATGGTGGCACTATAAATGACGCTGTTATGGTGGCACTGTAAATGACGCTGTTATGGGAGGACACTGTAAATGACGCTGTTATGGGGGGACACTGTAAATGACGCTGTTATGGTGGCACTGTAAAAGACACTGTTATGGGGGACACTGTAAATGACGCTGTTATGGGGAGGACACTGTAAATGACGCTGTTATGGGGGACACACTGTAACTGATGCTGTTATGGTGGCACTGTAAAAGACGCTGTTATGGTGGCACTGTAAAAGACGCTGTTATGGGGGGACACTGTAAAAGACGCTGTTATGGGAGGACACTGTTAAAAACGACTGTTATGGGGGGACACTGTAAATGACGCTGTTATGGGTGGCACTGTAAAAGACGCTGTTATAGGGGGACACTGTAAATGACGCTGTTATGGTGGCACTGTACAAGACACTGTTATGGTGGCACTGTAAAAGACGCTGTTATGGGGGACACTGTAAATGACGCTGTTATGGTGGCACTGTAAATGACGCTGTTATGGGGCACTGTAAAAGACGCTGTTATGGGAGGACACTGTAAATGACGCTGTTATGGGGGGACACTGTAAATGACGCTGTTATGGTGGCACTGTAAAAGACACTGTTATGGGGGACACTGTAAATGACGCTGTTATGGGGAGGACACTGTAAATGACGCTGTTATGGGGGGGACACTGTAAATGATGCTGTTATGGTGGCACTGTAAAAGACGCTGTTATGGTGGCACTGTAAAAGACGCTGTTATGGGGGGACACTGTAAAAGACGCTGTTATGGTGGCACTGCAAAAGACACTGTTATGGGGGACACTGTAAATGATGCTGTTATGGTGGCACGGTAAAAGACGCTGTTATGGGAGGACACTGTAAATTACGCTGTTATGGGGGGACACTGTAAATGACGCTGTTATGGGGGGACACTGTAAATGACGCTGTTATGGGGGACACTGTAAATGATGCTGTTATGGTGGCACTGTAAAAGACGCTGTTATGGGAGGACACTGTAAATGTTGCTGTTATGGTGACACTGTAAAAGACGCTGTTATGGGGGGACACTGTAAATGACGCTGTTATGGTGGACACTGTAAATGACGCTGTTATGGGGAGGACACTGTAAATGACGCTGTTATGGGGGGACACTGTAAATGATGCTGTTATGGTGGCACTGTAAAAGACGCTGTTATGGTGGCACTGTAAAAGACGCTGTTATGGGGGGACACTGTAAAGGACGCTGTTATGGTGGCACTGTAAATGACGCTGTTATGGTGGCACTGTAAAAGACGCTGTTATGGGGCACTGTAAATGATGCTGTTATGGTGGCACTGTAAAAGATGCTGTTATGGGAGGACACTGTAAATGACGCTGTTATGGTGGCACTATAAATGACGCTGTTATGGTGGCACTGTAAATGACGCTGTTATGGGGCACTGTAAAAGACGCTGTTATGGGAGGACACTGTAAATGACGCTGTTATGGGGGGACACTGTAAATGACGCTGTTATGGTGGCACTGTAAAAGACGCTGTTATGGGGGGACACTGTAAATGACGCTGTTATGGTGGCACTGTAAAAGACGCTGTTATGGGAGGACACTGTAAATGATGCTGTTTTGGTGGCACTGTAAAAGACGCTGTTATGGGAGGACACTGTAAATGACGCTGTTATGGTGGCACTGTAAAAGACACTGTTATGGGGGACACTGTAAATGACGCTGTTATGGGTGGCACTGTAAAAGACGCTGTTATAGGGGGACACTGTAAATGACGCTGTTATGGTGGCACTGTAAAAGACACTGTTATGGGGGACACTGTAAATGATGCTGTTATGGTGGCACTGTAAAAGACGCTGTTATGGGAGGACACTGTAAATTACGCTGTTATGGGGGGACACTGTAAATTACGCTGTTATGGGGGGGACACTGTAAATGACGCTGTTATGGTGGCACTGTAAATGACGCTGTTATGGGGGGCACTGTAAAAGACGCTGTTATGGGAGGACACTGTAAATGTTGCTGTTATGGTGACACTGTAAAAGACGCTGTTATGGGAGGACACTGTAAATGACGCTGTTATGGGGGGACACTGTAAATGACGCTGTTATGGTGGCACTGTAAAAGACACTGTCATGGGGGACACTGTAAATGACGCTGTTATGGGGGGACACTGTAAATGATGCTGTTATGGTGGCACTGTAAAAGACGCTGTTATGGTGGCATTGTAAAAGACGCTGTTATGGGGGGACACTGTAAAGGACGCTGTTATGGTGGCACTGTAAATGACGTTGTTATGGTGGCACTGTAAAAGACGCTGTTATAGGGCACTGTAAATGATGCTGTTATGGTGGCACTGTAAATGACGCTGTTATGGTGGCACTGTAAAAGATGCTGTTATGGGAGGACACTGTAAATGACGCTGTTATGGGGGACACTGTAAATGACGCTGTTATGGGGACACTGTAAATGACGCTGTTATGGTGGCACTGTAAAAGACACTGTTATGGGGACACTGTAAATGACGCTGTTATGGTGGCACTGTAAAAGACACTGTTATGGGGGACACTGTAAATGACGCTGTTATGGGTGGCACTGTAAAAGACGCTGTTATAGGGGGACACTGTAAATGACGCTGTTATGGTGGCACTGTACAAGACACTGTTATGGGGGACACTGCAAATGATGCTGTTATGGGGCACTGTAAATGACGCTGTCATGGTGGCACTGTAAAAGACGCTGTTATGGGGGGACACTGTAAAAGACGCTGTTATGGTGGCACTGTAAATGACGCTGTTATGGTGGCACTGTAAAAGACGCTGTTATGGGGGACACTGTAAATGACGCTGTTATGGTGGCACTGTAAATGACGCTGTTATGGGAGGACACTGTAAATGACGCTGTTATGGGGGGACACTGTAAATGACGCTGTTATGGTGGCACTGTAAAAGACACTGTTATGGGGGACACTGTAAATGACGCTGTTATGGTGGCACTGTACAAGACACTGTTATGGTGGCACTGTAAAAGACGCTGTTATGGGGGACACTGTAAATGACGCTGTTATGGTGGCACTATACATGACGCTGTTATGGGGGGACACTGTAAATGACGCTGTTATGGGTGGCACTGTAAAAGACGCTGTTATGGGGGACACTGTAAATGACGCTGTTATGGTGGCACTATACATGACGCTGTTATGGGGGACACTGTAAATGACGCTGTTATGGTGGCACTATACATGACGCTGTTATGGGGGGACACTGTAAATGACGCTGTTATGGTGGCACTGTACAAGACACTGTTATGGTGGCACTGTAAAAGACGCTGTTATGGGGGACACTGTAAATGACGCTGTTATGGTGGCACTGTAAAAGACGCTGTTATGGGAGGACACTGTAAATGACGCTGTTATGGTGGCACTGTAAAAGACGCTGTTATGGGAGGACACTGTAAATGACGCTGTTATGGGGGGACACTGTAAATGACGCTGTTATGGTGGCACTGTAAAAGACACTGTCATGGGGGACACTGTAAATGACGCTGTTATGGGGGGACACTGTAAATGATGCTGTTATGGTGGCACTGTAAAAGACGCTGTTATGGTGGCATTGTAAAAGACGCTGTTATGGGGGGACACTGTAAAGGACGCTGTTATGGTGGCACTGTAAATGACGTTGTTATGGTGGCACTGTAAAAGACGCTGTTATAGGGCACTGTAAATGATGCTGTTATGGTGGCACTGTAAATGACGCTGTTATGGTGGCACTGTAAAAGATGCTGTTATGGGAGGACACTGTAAATGACGCTGTTATGGGGGACACTGTAAATGACGCTGTTATGGGGACACTGTAAATGACGCTGTTATGGTGGCACTGTAAAAGACACTGTTATGGGGACACTGTAAATGACGCTGTTATGGTGGCACTGTAAAAGACACTGTTATGGGGGACACTGTAAATGACGCTGTTATGGGTGGCACTGTAAAAGACGCTGTTATAGGGGGACACTGTAAATGACGCTGTTATGGTGGCACTGTACAAGACACTGTTATGGGGGACACTGCAAATGATGCTGTTATGGGGCACTGTAAATGACGCTGTCATGGTGGCACTGTAAAAGACGCTGTTATGGGGGGACACTGTAAAAGACGCTGTTATGGTGGCACTGTAAATGACGCTGTTATGGTGGCACTGTAAAAGACGCTGTTATGGGGGACACTGTAAATGACGCTGTTATGGTGGCACTGTAAATGACGCTGTTATGGGAGGACACTGTAAATGACGCTGTTATGGGGGGACACTGTAAATGACGCTGTTATGGTGGCACTGTAAAAGACACTGTTATGGGGGACACTGTAAATGACGCTGTTATGGTGGCACTGTACAAGACACTGTTATGGTGGCACTGTAAAAGACGCTGTTATGGGGGACACTGTAAATGACGCTGTTATGGTGGCACTATACATGACGCTGTTATGGGGGGACACTGTAAATGACGCTGTTATGGGTGGCACTGTAAAAGACGCTGTTATGGGGGACACTGTAAATGACGCTGTTATGGTGGCACTATACATGACGCTGTTATGGGGGACACTGTAAATGACGCTGTTATGGTGGCACTATACATGACGCTGTTATGGGGGGACACTGTAAATGACGCTGTTATGGTGGCACTGTACAAGACACTGTTATGGTGGCACTGTAAAAGACGCTGTTATGGGGGACACTGTAAATGACGCTGTTATGGTGGCACTGTAAAAGACGCTGTTATGGGAGGACACTGTAAATGACGCTGTTATGGTGGCACTGTAAATGACGCTGTTATGGGAGGACACTGTAAATGACGCTGTTATGGTGGCACTGTAAAAGACGCTGTTATGGGAGGACACTGTAAATGACGCTGTTATGGGGGGACACTGTAAATGACGCTGTTATGGGTGGCACTGTAAAAGACGCTGTTATAGGGGGACACTGTAAATGACGCTGTTATGGTGGCACTGTACAAGACACTGTTATGGTGGCACTGTAAAAGACGCAGTTATGGGGGACACTGTAAATGACGCTGTTATGGTGGCACTATAAATGACGCTGTTATGGGGGGACACTGTAAATGACGCTGTTATGGGTGGCACTGTAAAAGACGCTGTTATAGGGGGACACTGTAAATGACGCTGTTATGGTGGCACTGTACAAGACACTGTTATGGTGGCACTGTAAAAGACGCTGTTATGGGGGACACTGTAAATGACGCTGTTATGGGGCACTGTAAAAGACGCTGTTATGGGAGGACACTGTAAATGATGCTGTTATGGTGGCACTGTAAAAGACGCTGTTATGGGAGGACACTGTAAATGACGCTGTTATGGGGGGACACTGTAAATGACGCTGTTATGGTGGCACTGTAAAAGACGCTGTTATGGGGGACACTGTAAATGACGCTGTTATGGGGAGGACACTGTAAATGACGCTGTTATGGGGGGACACTGTAAATGATGCTGTTATGGTGGCACTGTAAAAGACGCTGTTATGGTGGCACTGTAAAAGACGCTGTTATGGGGGGACACTGTAAAGGACGCTGTTATGGTGGCACTGTAAATGACGCTGTTATGGGTGGCACTGTAAAAGACGCTGTTATAGGGGGACACTGTAAATGACGCTGTTATGGTGGCACTGTACAAGACACTGTTATGGTGGCACTGTAAAAGACGCTGTTATGGGGGACACTGTAAATGACGCTGTTATGGTGGCACTGTAAAAGACGCTGTTATGGGAGGACACTGTAAATGATGCTGTTATGGTGGCACTGTAAATGACGCTGTTATGGGAGGACACTGTAATGACGCTGTTATGGTGGCACTGTAAAAGACGCTGTTATGGGAGGACACTGTAAATGACGCTGTTATGGGGGGACACTGTAAATGACGCTGTTATGGGTGGCACTGTAAAAGACGCTGTTATAGGGGGACACTGTAAATGACGCTGTTATGGTGGCACTGTACAAGACACTGTTATGGTGGCACTGTAAAAGACGCTGTTATGGGGGACACTGTAAATGACGCTGTTATGGTGGCACTATAAATGACGCTGTTATGGGGGGACACTGTAAATGACGCTGTTATGGGTGGCACTGTGAAAGACGCTGTTATAGGGGGACACTGTAAATGACGCTGTTATGGTGGCACTGTACAAGACACTGTTATGGTGGCACTGTAAAAGACGCTGTTATGGGGGACACTGTAAATGACGCTGTTATGGGGCACTGTAAAAGACGCTGTTATGGGAGGACACTGTAAATGATGCTGTTATGGTGGCACTGTAAAAGACGCTGTTATGGGAGGACACTGTAAATGATGCTGTTATGGTGGCACTGTAAAAGACGCTGTTATGGGAGGACACTGTAAATGACGCTGTTATGGGGGGACACTGTAAATGACGCTGTTATGGTGGCACTGTAAAAGACACTGTTATGGGGGACACTGTAAATGACGCTGTTATGGGGAGGACACTGTAAATGACGCTGTTATGGGGGGACACTGTAAATGATGCTGTTATGGTGGCACTGTAAAAGACGCTGTTATGGTGGCACTGTAAAAGACGCTGTTATGGGGGGACACTGTAAAGGACGCTGTTATGGTGGCACTGTAAATGACGCTGTTATGGTGGCACTGTAAAAGACGCTGTTATGGGGCACTGTAAATGATGCTGTTATGGTGGCACTGTAAAAGACGCTGTTATGGGAGGACACTGTAAATGACGCTGTTATGGGGGACACTGTAAATGACGCTGTTATGGGGGACACTGTAAATGACGCTGTTATGGGGGACACTGTAAATGACGCTGTTATGGTGGCACTGTAAAAGACACTGTTATGGGGACACTGTAAATGACGCTGTTATGGGTGGCACTGTAAAAGACGCTGTTATAGGGGGACACTGTAAATGACGCTGTTATGGTGGCACTGTACAAGACACTGTTATGGGGGACACTGCAAATGATGCTGTTATGGGGACACTGTAAATGACGCTGTTATGGGAGGACACTGTATATGACGCTGTTATGGGGGGGACACTGTAAATGACGCTGTTATGGGGGGACACTGTAAATGACGCTGTTATGGGGACACTGTAAATGATGCTGTTATGGGAGGACACTAAAAATGACGCTGTTATGGGGGGGACACTGTAAATGACGCTGTTATGGGGCACTGTAAATGACGCTGTAATAGGTGGAACTGTAAAAGACGCTGTTAAGGGTGGCACTGTAAATGACACTGTTATGGGGCGACACTGTAAATGACGCTGTTATGGGTGGCACTGTAAATGACACTGTTATGGGGGGACACTGTAAAAGACGCTGTTAAGGGTGGCACTGTCAATTACACTGTTATGGGGGGACACTGTAAATGACGCTGTTATGGGTGGCACTGTAAATGACACCGTTATGGGGGGACACTGTAAATGACGCTGTTATGGGGGCACTGTAAATTATACTGCTATGGGGGGACACTGTGGATAACTACACTCACAAACAACACACGAAATAGATCTGTGCAAAGCTGTGTAATTCTGCTAGTATATATATTTTTAGAAAGAGACCGAGAGCTCCTGTATAATCGCCCTAAGTTTCTGAGATAATATCTCCTCACACACATTTTTTGAAATATTATCAAATAAACAGGACTCTGGCACGCTCCGCAGCTTTCTCAGAAAAGGGGAAACTAGAGTGAGTCAGAAATGCTGAGTCTCGGTTTCGCAGGCATAACCCCTCCATCTAAACAGTTTGTGTGCGTAGATGGACTATATCTGACTCTTCTAACTGGTCCTTGCAGCATTTTTTGTCCGGCTGATTCCTGGCACTAATGCCGGAAATAGGCCAGGTCCCCGCCGGGTCCCATTATAGTCAATGAGGCCTGGCAGTGCTCTGCTCCTTTTTTGGCTATGCCGGATACGATGAACTCCAGCAGGGTGACCCTCTGCCGGAAGATTTTAACGCTAGTGTGAAACGAACCTTAGGCTCAGTTCCCATCTCGTTTAGAGGCTTCCATCAGAGGTAAACGCCAGGATGACTCCAGACATATACCTATCATGGAAGGATGGAACGTATCCCACTCCCCCTCTCTAGCAGGCCTACCTAGCAGCAGCCGCCGGCTGGAACACTGTCTCTGGCAGGCCTCTGCAGGGAACACAGAACAGAGAGGAGTCACATGATGATCCGAACCTCGTCATCCTCCCCCTAAATGCACTGTGTTAGACTTAACCCTTTCTTCTCGTGAGCTGCTTGAACTGCTTTTGGGCTGCAACTTCCTCCTTTTTTTTTAGCTACCCACCAAACACAGCGTCTGGGGACAGAGGAAATCCTTAATCGAAAAAGCCCTGTCAGCAGGAGAACAGCAGATCGCTCGTCTTCTTGCTGGCAGGGTGGCCATTTTGCTAAAGACTACAACGCCCTTTCTGCCTTTGGGCAGTGATGCCATAGGACCTCCCTGGGTGTGCAGCGAGCCTCTGAGGGGTCGGAGCAGAGGACAAGAGTGGTAGTGGCTCTGGCTATCACAATCTATCACAGTGGCTTCCCTCAGACTGTTGCTCCCTAGGGATGGTGAAAAGAGGGGGCACCCCCTGATTCAGGGGCTTCTGGTAGTTGGGGTGCCCATGATATTAAGTGTTTCTGTAAGGCCTCATGCACACGACAGTATTTTTTTGCGGTCCGCAAAAAGTTGTTCCGTGATCCGTTTCCGTTTTTGTTTCCGTGCGTCTTCCTTGATTTTTGCGGGATCACCAGACATGAAAAGTGAAAAAAAAATCTAAGTCAAGTTTGCCTTGCAAATGATAGGAAAAAAACGGACGCGGACGCGGATGACAATCTTGTGTGCCTCCGTGTTTTTTCATGGACCCATTGACTTGAATGAGTCCGCGAACCGTTATTAGGACAGGTCATATTTTTTTGACGGACTGGAAACACGGATCACAAACGGTGCATTATCCGAATTTTCAACGGACCCATTGAAAGTCAATGGGTCCGCAGAAAATCACGGAAAACGGAACAATGGACACGGAACACAACAACGGTCGTGTGCATGAGGCCTTAGGCAGGGAGTGTAGAGTGCAACTGGTGGCGTATAACAGAATAAACATCTCTTTACTGCAGTGCAAAATAGGAGTTGTAGTACATCCAATTATAGGAGACTCAGTTGCAGCTGTACAAAGTGCACTTCTTCCCAGATAACAATGTATGGATTTAGGCAAGGATGGGTGTAATGGTCCTCTCTCTCTAAAGTCTCCTCCAGTAGTAGCTATAGAGAGCAATTGTACTCTTTCATTGGTGGCTGTAGTGTCCACCGCGGGATACAGGGTTTTAGTAATACGATTGGCCAAGTCATGTCCAGGTGTGAAGGATGTTTTAACAGTGTCCTTCACAGCAGTAAAGTCTTAGCAGCTTTTGGAAGCAGGCTACCTTACTGACTCCAGTGATCACCCGTGCAAATTCTAGGTTTTCTAGTTCTCTCCTTTGTCTTTTTCCTTTCTCCTTCTGTAGATCATGCCGATATCTGTGAGTCTCTGTGGCTTGATGCCTAAGAGGAGGAATCATAGGTCACTGCTTCCTTCCTCTAATAAATCCAGTCTAGACTCATTTAAGGTAGGGGTGGGACCAGACCACACCTAACCTCTTACAACAGCAGAGCCAGGATTGTTAACCTAGTAGCAATCCTCTCACCGATGATCTCCTAGGGCTGTGCAGTGGTAGGTTGGAACATCCTTTCTTCAGGGGGCGGAGCATAACTGGGTAGCAAGATGGACGCCTGAGCTACAGCTCCCGTCACACAGACCAGCATCACAGTGCAATCTAGAGCCCCTCAGTATGGTGAAACTCGGCAGAGATCGTCCCAGAGATCGCCCTGAACTTAGTAGGCCAAAAAAAACTCAAGTGGAGATGGCACAATTTCTGAAAAAGAAGCCACTAGAATCCTCGGTGCATGAGTCCAAGATGGCGCCGGGCCCCACAGCATCTCCGAAACTACAGCGCTGCTGAACAGGAAGACGAGGGTCAGTCTGCGGACACAGCAACCTTTTCAAAGAGGTACTTTAAACAAACCTTATAAAGGGCCTTTGCCCCGGTAATGCGGGAATTGGCAGACATTAAAGCGGAGGTGAGGCATATAGGCCACAGGGTGGAATTGCTGGAGGACAATCAGGCTCTACAGGTGGCGCACAGTGAGGCCATGGCAAATAGTATTGCAGCTCACAATGAGGCCATATCTACAGCTTTCATGCTAATTGAGGATCAAAAGAACAGGAGCCGCCGTAAAAATGTGCGTTTAAAAGGCTTACCTGAAACGATACCTCATGAATAACTGTTGGACGCCATGTTGCGCCTCTTTAGTGTTATCATGGGAGTTGCGAGGGCTCACTCCATCATTATAGAGAGAGTACATAGATCCCTGAGACCCCCTCCCAAGGAAGGAGAGCCGCCAAGGGATGTGGTATGCGGGCTCCTCAGTTATGTGGACACAGCGGCTATCCTGAAGGGTGCCAGAGAACGTGTGGACTTGACTTATGAAGGCCATCGCGTCTCATTTTTTCAAGACATCGCTCCCTCCGCTTTGCTGAAAAGGCGGCTACTTAAACCTCTATGTAACTACCTCAGGTCACAGAAGATCGCTTATACCTATAAGCGATCTTCTGTGACCTGAGGTAGTTACATAGAGGTTTAAGTAGCCGCCTTTTCAGCAAAGCGGAGGGAGCGATGTCTTGAAAAAATGAGACTTTTCCCCTTTGGATTACAAGCGACCATAGCGGGCAAGAGATGTACATCAAATCTCCAGCAGACCTGGACGCAGTCTGGCCTCTGCTCAGCATTGATCCTATGGACATTCCCTCGTGGATACCACAAGCCTTGTAGCACCCTCAACTTCCTCCTCTACCAAAAACAACCAAATGGTCAATAGTCCGCAGATCTAAATCGTCGGGCCTGAGGAAGCTGGTGGGCTGACCAGAAGTGAATTATATGTGGGGATGTTTTCTCCTTCTAATTTGCCCGGGTCACACTGTCTGCCTCTGTTTGATCTGTTTTATTTTCTATGTCACCTCCTAACTTAACTTGAATCTCTTCACAACTGGCAGACTTGTTTCTCCCTTCTCTTGGGGATCATGTGGCGGTCATAGATTGCCTTGTATTAGTTCTAGTTTTCACCATGGTATATATATATATATATATATATATATATATATATATATACATACATATATAAGGTAAAAATATGGCAGCACCAACCAAAAAAACACAGATGGGTGCTAGCTCAAAGGGAAAAAGCTTACCCAATTGTATAATGGAAAAATAGAGCAGCACTCCAAAGTAGCAGTAAAAAGTGGTATCTTTATTAACCCATGGGTGATGCGACGTTTCGGCTCCAACCTGAAGCCTTTCTCAAGCTAGAATCTCTTCACTACTGGCAGACTTGTTCCCTTCTCTTGGGGATCATGTGGCGGTCATAGATTGCCTTGTATTGGTTCTAGTTTTCACCATGGTATATATATACAGTTGCAAGAAAAAGTATGTGAACCCTTTGGAATGATATGGATTTCTGCACAAATTGGTCATAAAATGTGATCTGATCTTCATCTAAGTCACAACAATAGACAATCACAGTCTGCTTAAACTAATAACACACAAAGAATTAAATGTTACCATGTTTTTATTGAACACACCATGTAAACATTCACAGTGCAGGTGGAAAAAGTATGTGAACCCCTAGACTAATGACATCTCCAAGAGCTAATTGGAGTGAGGTGTCAGCCAACTGGAGTCCAATCATTGAGATGAGATTGGAGGTGTTGGTTACAGCTGCCCTGCCCTATAAAAAACACACACCAGTTCTGGGTTTGCTTTTCACAAGAAGCATTGCCTGATGTGAATGATGCCTCGCACAAAAGAGCTCTCAGAAGACCTACGATTAAGAATTGTTGACTTGCATAAAGCTGGAAAGGGTTATAAAATTATCTCTAAAAGCCTTGCTGTTTATCAGTCCACGGTAAGACAAATTGTCTATAAATGGAGAAAGTTCAGCACTGCTGCTACTCTCCCTAGGAGTGGCCGTCCTGTAAAGATGACTGCAAGAGCACAGCGCAGACTGCTCAATGAGGTGAAGAAGAATCCTAGAGTGTCAGCTAAAGACTTACAAAAGTCTCTGGCATATGCTAACATCCCTGTTAGCGAATCTACGATACGTAAAACAATAAACAAGAATGGATTTCATGGGAGGATACCACAGAGGAAGCCACTACTGTCCAAAAAAAACATTGCTTCACGTTTACAGTTTCCCCAAGAGCACCTGGATGTTCCACAGCAGTACTGGCAAAATATTCTGTGGACAGATGAAACCAAAGTTGAGTTGTTTGGAAGAAACACACAACACTATGTGTGGAGAAAAAGAGGCACAGCACACCAACATCAAAACCTCATCCCAACTGTGAAGTATGGTGGTGGGGGCATCATGGTTTGGGGCTGCTTTGCTTCGTCAGGGCCTGGACGGATTGCTATCATCGAAGGAAAAATGAATTCCCAAGTTTATCAAGACATTTTGCAGGACAACTTAAGGCCATCTGTCCACCAGCTGAAGCTCAACAGAAGATGGGTGTTGTAACAGGACAACGACCCAAAGCATAGAAGTAAATCAACAACATAATGGCTTAAACAGAAGAAAATACGCCTTCTGGAGTGGCCCAGTCAGAGTCGTGACCTGAACCCGATTGAGATGCTGTGGCATGACCTCAAGAAAGCGATTCACACCAGACATCCCAAGAATATTGCTGAACTGAAACAGTTCTGTAAAGAGGAATGGTCAAGAATTACTTCTGACCGTTGTGCACGTCTGATCTGCAACTACAGGAAACGTTTGGTTGAAGTTATTGCTGCCAAAGGAGGTTCAACCAGTTATTAAATCCAAGGGTTCACATACTTTTTCCACCTGCACTGTGAATGTTTACATGGTGTGTTCAATAAAAACATGGTAACATTTAATTCTTTGTGTGTTATTAGTTTAAGCAGACTGTGATTGTCTATTGTTGTGACTTAGATGAAGATCAGATCACATTTTATGACCAATTTGTGCAGAAATCCATATCATTCCAAAGGGTTCACATACTTTTTCTTGCAACTGTATATATATATATATATATATATATATATATATATATAAAAATGAGAGTTGGGCAGCACTGCAGTTTCTTACGTATAAGTGGAGTGCCAGTGGCTGAGGAGACGATCCTGCTCCAAATGAATAAATCAAAGAAATCCCACGGCACAACCAAGAAGTGAAATAAATGAAGTGACTTTATTCACCAGACATGCAACGTTTCGATCCGCCTCCTGGGATTGCTTGAGAAAGATCCCAGGAAGCTTCATTTATTTTACTTCTTGGATGTGCCGTGGAATTTCTTCGATTTATATATATATATATATATATATATATATATATATGTATATATATATATATATATATATATATAGCCAGCTAGCCCTATGGATTGCGTGGGGATAATATTATTGGGCTCGAATTATATGTCATGTTTATTTACTATTTGCTGGTCTGTGGAACCAGTTAAGGAATGACTTTGTTAAGTCCTCCTACACCCATAACCCACCTCCTCGGCTCTAGAAGACGAGGAGCTTACTCGTTAATTGAAGTTTTACACTGTATGTTTTATATGTATTATACGGTTTTGTTGTTAGTTATGGGTCTATCACATACTACCCCATATTGCTTGCAAAGAAAAGGGGGTTAGTCAGCACATCCCAAATTTGCGCAGGTGCAAGCTGCCATGGCTAAAAACATAGAGAGAAAAAAGAGACAATGCAACAGCACCCTGCATACCAGATAAAGTACAATAATGCCATAGTCACAAAAAATATTATAGTGCTAATGCTACGCTTATTTATAAAGTAATGGAGGCCATTATGGCACCAAAAATGGTAAAAGGCATTATGGCGCATAACAGGTAGTATTTAGTGTTGGGACCCGTCTTCAGGGCCGGATTAACGTAGGGGCGGATGGAGCTGCAGCTCCAGGCCCCTGCATGAAAATAGGCCCAGCAGCCCGCATACAGGGCCGGACTGGCACGGCCCGTTAGGCCGGTAGCCTTGACTGCTGCACGGCCGGCCGTGCCGACAGCTCCTTGACTGGTGCAGTATTACACAGAGGGACTGACAGAGAGAGAGGAGCCCATCCCCCGGCCCCGCCCCCAACAGCAGGCTCCAGCACGGACATTGCCCGGAGCCTGACTCCTCCCACACATGTGACTGATCACATGATCATGACATCACGGAAGGTCCTTCAGCCTGCTAGCTGCTGCTTGTGCAGAGCTGTCATCCGGCTGTTCAGGGCTGTGTATCAGGTAGGACTCGGAGGCTGAGTACAGAGTACAGTCATAGCACACATCCCCTATAACAGTGCATCATCCATAGGTCCCCCATAACAGTGCCAACCACAGATCCCCATAACAATGCCATCCACAGTTTCCCATAACAGTGCCAACCACAGATCCTCCATAACAGTGCCATCCACAGATCCCCATAACAATGCCATCCACAGATCCCCCATAACAGTGCCAACCACAGATCCTCCATAACAGTGCCATCCACAGATCCCCATAACAATGCCATCCACAGATCCCCATAACAGTGCCATCCACAGATCCTCCATAACAGTGCCATCCACAGATCCCCATAACAGTGCCATCCACAGATCCCCATGACAGTGCCATCCACAGATCCTCCATAACAGTGCCATCCACAGATCCCCCATAACAGTGCCATCCACAGATCCTCCATAACAGTGCCATCCAAAGATCCCCCATAACAGTGCCATCCACAGATCCCCATGACAGTGCCATCCACAGATCCTCCATAACAGTGCCATCCACAGATCCCCCATAACAGTGCCATCCACAGATCCTCCATAACAGTGCCATCCACAGATCCCCCATAACAATGCCATCCACAGATCCCCATAACAGTGCCATCCACAGATCCCCATAACAGTGCCATCCACAGATCCTCCATAACAGTGCCATCCACAGATCCTCCATAACAGTGCCATCCACAGATCCTGTATAACAGTGCCATCCACAGATCCTGTATAACAGTGCCATCCGCAGATCCTTCATAACAGTGCCATCCGCAGATCCCCCATAACAGTGCAGGGGTGTGGAAATTTAAAACAAAAACTACTTGTCGAAGGACTAAAGCGGGGGCTCGATCTACTTGTTCCTCATGACAACCTACTTGTCCTGATACAAAAAATAATTTTAAATCAAAACCTTATTTCAATGCACCGCCACGCTTTCTTATGCAGGGATGGGTGGCTGGCTTGCGTTCCAGCCTTTGTGGTGTGAAATGACTAAGTTTAGGCCTCGTTCACACCAGATGATTCTGTCCAGAATGCCTACATCGTGGCCGGCTCACTATGTTGTGGGGCAGGAGGGGGCGTGACAATCCATTGAAGTGAATGGCACCGTAGCCACAGGCGCAGGCGATCGGATGCACGGGATCGCAAGGCACAATTATGCCTGAGGTCCGGTCACAAGGCTGCTTGCAGCATTTGGTTTGGACTGGGCCGCAGACATAATGTGCCTTGCGATCCTGTGCAGCCAATCGCATTGCAGCCGTTGGGCATGGTTATGGTGCCAATCACTTCAACAGACCACTACGCCCCCTCCTGCCTCACAATATAGTTAGCCGGCCGCAATGCGGTGCAGGGCATTCTGGACAGAATCAGGCCGGAACGCACTGCCTGGTGTGAACGAGGCCTTAATGTGATCACAGCAATTAGTTTAGTGCACACTCTTGCTAATCTTAGCACATTACTACCCGTACCTCTAGGTGGTTTAGGCAAACTAGCTGCTGATGTGGCATGGAAAGGACCCCCCTCACCTTCCCAGTTTGACAACACATGCAGAAAGGGGGTCCTCTGAGGGGTGCTGGCAGAGGTGAAAGTTCTATCAATGCTCCTGGCTCTGTAACGGCTCTGTCACTGCTCCTCCCCCAGAACCTTTCATTGCTCCACCCCCCCAGCTCTGTAATTTCTTCTTCCCCACGCTGTCACTACACCACGCCCCCCCCTTCCCACTCTGTCACCGCGGCTGCATCACTGCTCTTAGAGATGGGAAGTTCGGATCTTTTTCATGAATCAGATCTTCGGTTCACTTGCTGAGGCTACTTTCACACTAGCGTTCGGAGCGGGTCCGTCTGATGTTTCATCAGACGGATCCGCTCCTATAATGCAGACGTTTGCATCCGTTCACAAAAATTTCTAAGTCTGAAAGTAGCCTGAGCGGATCCGTTCAGACTTTACATTGAAAGTCAATGGGGAACGGATCCGCTGGAAGATTGAGCCATATGGTGTCATCTTCAAGCGGATCCGTCCCCATTGACTTACATTGTAAGTCTGGACGGATCCGCTCGCCTCCGCACGGCCAGGCAGACACCCGAACGCTGCAAGCAGCGTTCAGGTGTCCGCTCACTGAGCGGAGCGGAGGCTGAGCGCTGGCAGACTGATGCATTCTGAGCGGATCCGCCTCCACTGAGAATGCATTAGGGCTGGACAGCTGCGTTCAGGACCGCTTGTGAGCCCCTTCAAACGGATCTCACGAGCGGAGCTCCGAACGCAGGTGGGAAAGTAGCCTGAGTCGGCTCTCAAGTGAACCGAAGGTCAGGAGGGACTGGCTCCTGGCAAACACAGCTCTGCTGCAGTGAATGCCGTGGAGCAGACTGTGATGTAGTGGCTATAGTTATTGCAGGGACTCAGATAATTGTCTGAGAGTTTATTAGTTAAAAGAATGGTGTCACTGAGTCCCTACCAGGCTTCCTGCTCTGCTACACTGCTGCATGCACCCTGTACACACACAGCTCTGCTACATGCTATACTAGCTCTGCTACATGCTCCCCCCCCCCCCCCCATGGGGGTTCTACAAAAGAGCTATTGTGGGGCAAAATTCATATTCGTGTTTTAAAATGAATGCTTTCGCCTTTTATAAACAAGTAAATAATGACACAATGCTGTGGGGCTGGTGTGCAACTTTTTCCAGGGCTGGTTTTTATCCCCAGTCCGGCCCTGTCCGCATAGGCCAACCGGAGCTAGGCCCGCATAGGCCGCCTCGCTGAGGTTGCCTGGCGGCCGCCCCGCAACCCTTTAGTAGGACCGAACCGTGCTGACTGTCAGATGATGACAGGGCCGGCGCGCAAGGAGAAATCTCCCAGGCCGGCCCTTTACAGAACTCACCAGGACAGTGACAGCTGACAGATCAGCTCAGGTGACAGGTCAGCTGTGCATGCCCCGCTGCGTCGTCACGTCAGACTCCTCCCCTGGGGCCTAGGCCATGCCGTAAAGTGAAAGACCGTGACGGCTGCTGCGCGCGGGAAGTTCAAAATTCTTCCTGCGTGGAGTCAGGGGTGCTGCCAGCGGTGAGTCGCGTTCAGCAACCTTCAGTGTACTGCCCAGAAAACAACTCGTAGGCGGTAAGTAAATCAGCATTGGCTCACCTATTATACTGTATACTGTATAATTTATACATGTCATTCAGGAGCATGGAAAAGCTGGGTGATGATTTTTTTCACCTACCTTTTCCATGCTCCTGAATTGCATATCTGCTTATAGGCATATATATCTTTATAATAGCTGAGCCTGATCTATTATAAACAGATATGCCATTCAGGAGCATGGAAAAGCTAAGGAGAAATAGTCACCTAGCTCTTCAATGCTCCTGGGTGGTATATCTGCTTATAATAGATCAGGTATTATAAACAGATATGCCTATAGGCAGATTTGCCACTCAGGAGCATGGAAAAGCTAGGTGACTATTTTTCACCTAGCTTTTCCATGCTCCTGAATTGCATATCTGCTTATAGGCATATATATCTTTATAATAGCTGAGTCTGATCTATTATAAACAGATCTGCCATTCAGGAGCATGGAAAAGCTAAGTGAGAAATAGTCACCTAGCTCTTCAATGCTCCTGAGTCGTATATCTGCTTATAATAGATCAGCTATTATAAACAGATATGCCTATAGGCAGATTTGCCATTCAGGAGCATAGCATGGAAAGGTAAGGTGAGAAATTGTCACCTAGCTTTTCCATGCTCCTGAATGGCATATCTGCTTAGAATAGCTTGGCTATTATAAACATGTATGCATATAAGCAGATATGCCATTCAGGAGTATGGAAAAGCTAGGTGACTATTTCTTGCCTACCTATCTTTTCCAAGCTCCTCAATGGCATATCTGCTTATAATAGATTAGCTTTTATAAACACATATGCCATTCAGGAGCATGGAAAAGCTAGACGTGAATAGCTTTTCATGCTCCTGAATGACATATCCAGCAGCACTAGTTAACTCCTTGGGGGGTGGCTATACATAATACAGCCATCTATATAGATGGCTGTATATTTAAACTGTGGCCAGAGATGTACACTTAGGCTAAGTTCACACAGCAGATTTTTCACACGCAAACCCGTGCGTAAATCTGCTTCAAAATTACGCATGAACTTTAGTCCAATAGACTTGAATGGGATTACGCAGACCCGTTCACACTTCAAACTTTATGCATGCGTATTTTCACATGTGTAATTTTGCGTAAATTCACACTTTATTTGTGCTATAAAAAGTTGCTCTGCGTTGCGTTTTCATTTTCTATAAAAAGGCCCATTAAAATCTTCTGCACCAGGCCCACGATGCTCTTAATCCGGCCCTGCCCGTCTTACAGAGATCGCCTTGACATTCGGCAGACGGGCTCAGATAGTTTTGTACAAAATGCATTTGCCAAGCATCTCGCTTTATAAATAAGCGTAGCATTAGCACTATAATATTTTTTGTGACTATGGCATTATTGTACTTTATCTGGTATGCAGGGAGCTGTTGCATTGTCTCTTTTTTACCCAATATTACTTGGTTATGGTTAGGAATCTGCGGGCTATAGGCACATTGTTCCCGAGAAAAACAATGTAAAGGGGATGAACACCCCCCAGAAGAGGTCGCAACTCCTTACCATGTTAAGAAAAGAAAAAGCGGGGCTTTGTTTCCTACAAGAAACACACCCCTTAGCATCAATATAATCAATGGTATCATAGTACCTTTGTGTAGGCCTCCAGAGGAGTAAGCATAGGCAAAAACGTCCCATTCACTTCCAAATTGATTTTAGAGGACGCAGTTTGGAGTTTTCTGTTTGTGAAGGGTAAATTGGGAAACCTCAACCTCACTTTGGCTTGTCTTTACGCCCCAAACAAGGGTCAATCTAAATGGATCACAAACACCCTCAATAGGCTTAAACAGTTGGTGGATGGCGTAGTACTGGTGGGGGGTGATCTTAACATTGCCCTAAACCCGCTATTGGAGTGGACTCCTCCATGGGCACTTTGGTACACTCTCAAAAATCTTTGAGTAATATTCACAAGACACTTAGAGACAAGTCTCTAGCTGACTCATGGAGACTCCATAACCCATCCTCTAGGGACTATTCGTTCCAGTCTTCAGCTAATTTTTCATTTCAGAGATTAGATTATATCCTTGTCCCTAATAGCCTGGTCAGCGCAGTTAAAAAAGGTGGGCATAGGAGCTAGAACAGTGTCCGATCATGCACCAGTATCAGCAACGACGGTCTCTTTTATGAATTTACCTGAAAGGAAATGGGTATGGAGACTGAACGAAACACTTTTGGACAAAACATCAGATGTAGCAGCTCTCTCCCAAAGACTACAGAATTATTTCAAAGAGAACCTCCCAGAGGACACATCGGTCCCAATTACTTGGGAGGCTCACAAGGCTTTCGTAAGGCGGGAATTCATAGGCCTCGGCTCCAAAATCAAGAAAGAATGCCCAAAAATTCTAAATTCCCTCTTAATCCAAATCTCCACCATTGAAATGATTCAGAAAAGATCTAAACTTGCTCATGCACATACAGATCTGTAGACTCTACGTCAGCAACTCAAAGACCATCTGAATAGTCAATATGCAAAGCACTATCAATATGCTAAATACAAATATTACGCATATGGGGACAGAGTCAATAAAATGATGTCACACCTTATTAAGAAACAAATAGAATCAGGGTTTATACATTCCATTCAAACGGATACAAGACACAAGGTTACAGAAACAAAAGATATTGCACAAGAGTTCGTTGCCTTTTATCGACAATTATTATAAATTACCTGGTGACGCACCCCCGCCCCCCAAGGGAGTCGCCCAAAGCTGTTGTAATAGAGCAATTCCTGTGTAAACTCACGCTCCCTTGCCTCTCGGAAGAAGCAAAAGTCTGATTAGTGCAACCAATCACAGAGGACGAAATTTCGGAGACAATTAAGTCCAAGGCCCCAGGCCCTAAAGGCCTACCAGTAGGCTATTATAGAACATTCTCCTCAATCATGACCCCCAAATTAGCTGCTTGGTGCAATGCACTTCTAGCAGGAGATACACTCCCAAAACAAGCTTTAAACGCCACAATAACCATTTTACCAAAAGAAGGGAAGGATCCCAATTTATGCCCCTTTTATCGTCCCATATCCCTAATCAACGTTGATGTAAAAGTTTGGGCAAAATTGTTGGCCTGCAGACTTAGCACGCTAGTTCCAGGCTTGGTCCACCCGGGTTTTGTCAAAAACAGGAAGGGAAATCATAATTCGGTTTAGCTTATTCACGCCATAAACTATGCAGTCTCGAAAAAGGTCCCACTAGTATTACTTAGCACCGACGCTGAAAAAGCTTTTGACAGAGTCGACTGGGTATATTTAAAATTAGCTTTGCTACATTTTGGAATCCCTACCCAATTCATACAAGCAATCATGTACCTTTACAGACATTCTAGTGCTAGAATTAGGGTTAATGGCACTCTTTCTATTCCTTTTGAAATTTTGAATGGGACCTTCTAAATTTTTAATGCCCCTTGTCCCCCACATTGTTCATTTTAGTAATGGAAACGTTGCTCCAAGCAATTAGAGAGCACAAGCAAATTCAGGGACTACAGGTTGGGGACATTACACACCAAAATGCGTCATTTGCTGATGATCTGTTAATTCTGATCACCAATCCTAACACAGCTTTCCCACACATAATCAGACTGTTCGAGGAGTTTGGGAAACTCTCCAATTTTAAGGCTAACTATTCTCAGCCAGAAGCCCTTAACATATCAGCCCCCTCGGGAATAGTAGATACTCTGAAAAAAATGTTGCCCTTCAAGTGGCAGTCATTCAAACTGAAATACCTAAGAATATATCTATTAGCGAGATTAAAAAGATGCTGACCTCACTCTCCATTCTATATGTATCATGGGTGGGTAGAAAGAATCTCTTACGCACTTATGTAATGCCCAAACTATTGTATCTGCTTCAGGTGGTGCCTATTTTCCTTAACCAAAAGTTCTTCCATATGGTTAGATCAATATTCTCCTCTTTTTTTGTGGCGGACAAAGAAACCCAGGATATCTCACACTGCTCTTATTCTTCTCCCTCGCTCTCTTGGGGGCTTTGGTCTGCCAGATACACTGACATATTACAAAGCGACTAAAATGAAGCGGTGGATCTCATTATGTGTGACAGAACACAGTCCATTGGGCTACACTAAATGACCAACAGATGGCCAGCCTATGGGTCATTGCCACTGCAAAAACCACAATTTCAGGTATTACGAGGGGTATATATACCACTTTCTGCTACCTACAGGATAGAACCCCCGATCATGTCAACCCCTCCAGTCTATTTACCAGGCCATTTACTCCCTTACTATGTCCTACCATCACGGGCTAACGCCCCTAACTTCTAGGTTAAACTTAAAGATAAGACTATCAGAGATATTCTCTTAGATATGGGCTCGGAGGAAAATGTCTCACGTTATTGCAAAATAATAGCAAAGACAGGTGCACTCTGCGGTCTTACTAAACCCTCAAACTGATTTTAAAATTGAGAGATTAGTCAACATATCCTACGGTATAGAACATGTCTAAGCCCGGGCACCACGCCAAGGTTTCTCAAGTAGCCCGGGTTACATGCTGGAGGTAACTGGTGAGTTGTTTGTGAGTCGGCCTCATGCTCCTGTAGTTTTCCCACTGGCTCCTGGTATTGCCCATACGGCTCAGTTAGGATAGTGTTAGGTCCCGGGCTACTTGAGATAGTTCCTACATTGCACTTTTCCAAGACATCTTGAATTTCTTTGGTTCATGTACATCTATGTATGACGCTGACAAATTTTTCAGGACCTGGAATTTATACACATATCTGTGATTTAGCATAATTACTACTATGTTTCCGTTGACATGTCTGCTTTATTTTCTGTAACATCTGATCAACATATTGTATACCAAGCATTGTTACTGTATTATTTTTGTTATTAAACAATAAAAATATTTATTCCAGGAACATCCTTTCTTCCCTCAGAGCACACCCTGATGTCATGGCTCCTGCCTTATGGTAGTTGGGGTGCCCTTCATGTTATGTGTATTATACTGGTGCAAGGCAGGAGATGTAGGTGCTGTGGATGGCGATTGGTGCTGGGGTCAGTGCAGATTGGGAGCTGTAGTACATCCAACAGTATCGGAAGATGGTTCCAAACAATTCACAGTGCAAATCTTCCCTGATAGTGATGTATGGATATAAGCACAGTTGGGGGTTGTAGTATTCATGTATCTTTTCAAAGGCTCTTTCTGCAGAACCTAAGGCTGACAATAATGTTCTTGCAGACCTGTCTGTAAATCCGAGCTGAGGGGTACAAGAATAAAATATGGATGGCCAGGACCAGTGAATACCTTACTGACTGACTCTAGTGTTCGGCCATGCAGATGTGATTCTCTGAGATATGGGCCTAGACCTTTGAGGAGTAAGCACATGTAGCTTCTCTTACTTCCTGAGCTAACACTAGACTGAACTAGGGGCAGACCTAAGTCCATTTCCTAGCTTCCTATAGGGGCTGCATTAGGATTGTTCACCACGACTAATTCTTACTAAACTATGCAGGTGTAACACAGTATACTGGAACATGAAATAACATTTAAATAACAGTAAACTATTTTCAAGCACCCTATGCTGTGGTACTGCATCAGGACACTACAGGATGGAATAGCACAATCTGCTACACTATTCCATGCCCACATTTTCACCCAATATGAAACACATAAAATGCTCCGGTGCTCTCCTTTTCTCTGCGCTGAATCGCGCAGCGCAAAGGCTTTTTCTGCAGATCCGGTGACGTATTGGGCTCTCCACAGGGACTGCTTGGCGGAGGCTTCCGCCCAGATGTGAGCCCGGTGATGTCACCGGAACTAATGGACCGGCTTTAGCGTTTCCCTAGCCTGTAAAACTGCTAGGGCAGTGCTAAAGCTGTCAGACGTCAGTGAATATACTAGCAGTGTAAAAAAATGTCAAAAATGCCTTGCCCTGCGCGATCCAGCACAGGGCAAGGGAGAGAATTAGAGTATGAAATGCTTCAATACTAATATCGGGGGGCCTGCCAGGGTGAAAATGCGGGTATGTCCAGGTTCAGCTCTTTAAATCTTTGATTCAACTTCAAACCTACTTATTCCAAACCTTACTGACAATAACGTTTACCTCAGATTGTCGAAAAAGACAGTGGCCTGTAAACCAATTGAGCCCAAAATATTCCTCAACAAGGGAAGTAAAACTGTTATTAGAGTTTCTGAGGACGATCACAACAAAGGACTCATCTCTAGGGGACATCGGTATTGAACTAGTATGTCTCTTATTTTTGGCTATGGTAGCTAGAACAGCTGAGCTCACAATGTTCAAAATTAATGAGCCTTGAGCGTCTACATCCTTTAGAGGATATCATCTAATCCTAAAAGCCAAACTAAAGCAGCCCACCTACAACATTATCCAATTCGAGATGGATTTAGTTAACCAAGGATCCTTCTCCATGTTTGGTAAGTGCAATGAAGGAATGCTTGGAAAGATCCAAGTCATACAGAGAAGGAATCTCTAGCTTATTTGTAAAAACTGGGCCACTATATAATAAGCTTTGACTAATACTATTAGCGTGTAGATTCGCCATGAAAAATGCTGCCCCGGCTATGACCATGTTTGGAGCCCACTCTATGAGAGGGGCTGCTTCTTCATAAGCTACTGCAAAGGGTGATCCACCAGAAACATCATTAAAGGCAACTAGATGGACGACAAAATGCAATTTTATTAAGTTCTATTGGCATCCTTTAGAAATTGAACAAATATAATTTTGGAGAGCTACCACCTGGTGCTAGGTGGCTGCCTCCCGAAGAACAAAGCACAGGTTGCAGGAATCTATCATCTGCTAATGTTTTTTGTTCTAAGGAAGGGACAACCACATTGCAACATCAACCCTCCCAATACCCAACCCACTTAGGTTTCCTGGTTGTAGCAGGGAAAAGTAATTTGACTAAACATACATGCCTTTAGGCCAACAACAGAACAAGAAACAAGGTCATCAAGCTTCAAACAGAACCCAAGACGTAGAGGATAATTATCAACCAGAGATATGGCACCATTATTATATGACTTCAGTATGAGTTATCAGCTCAAGAAAACTAAATTTCTTTAAAAAAACACAACTATTACACTGCTTTTTAAGACAAAGTTTATTCTGGTTCAGGCCTCTACGAAAAAATTCTGAGGGAAGTACTCGCTCTTGCAAGACTTCCCTGCAAGATCTCGCTTGAGAGTTTGACCTCTCGTGAGATTTTGCTTCTTTCTGACGAGAGAGAGAGGCAGCTGCCTACATCTAATAGTTGCTGCTAGGTGCCTGTTCCGTCCCTAGAAGAAAAACCGTTTGCAAATCATATATTCCTGCAAACTGTGCCATGTTCCTGTGTCTCAGTCCACTCTCTGGGCTTTACCTGTAGTGTGCCATCCAACTACTGTATGGGGGTCAATGTGATGTCAACTTTGCACTGGTTGTGTATGGAAAGTAGGGAGTTAACTGTCCAGCAAGCACCTTAGTAACTGTATGCTTACTCCACCCCTTCTTCTGGTGGGAAGCTGTGTAGCCTGTGAAAGAGTGAGCAGCCAGAAGCAGTGAACAGCAGATCTAACTGAAAGCAACAAGAAGAGCTACGGTATATGTGCCTGCTCTGAGAAAAGAGAAGGTAACACCTACACCTTCGCTATTGACTTTGCTGCATTTTGGATGGGAAGATAAATCACATGGCCCTTACCATATTGAAAGGACAGACTAGACATCTGTTTGAAAAGACTCCACTCTGCTGAGGTAACTGTGAATGTATATTCATTCACAGTACCCTCTATCTAAAGATAGAGAAAGTGCACCTATCAGGCCGGACTGAAAAGATTGCACAGTCTGATTGGAGAGAGAGAGAGAGACTCAGAGGGGACTGCCTACTACTGAGAGGGGACTGCTTATACTGCCTACCCTTTCTTACACACAACCTTTGGCAAAATTGTCTAAGCCACCTGTAAAGACTGCTTACATTTACAAGTGCCTGTGGGAACCATCTACCCAACTGCCTTAGTAAAATAGTGAACTGTTTGCACTAAAACCGGCCTCATCGTTTCATGCACCAGCACCTGTATTGCTACAGTTCCACATTGTCTTGGCCTGCACTGGGACCCTGCCTTGCACCCCAACAACCACAAACATCAAGGGCACCCTCAACCACCACCAGGTAGGAGAACCCCAAATCCAGGGTGTGCCCTGAGGGAAGAAGAACGGTGCATTCTCCCATCAATGCACGGACAGGTGAGCACCAGAGGGAGGACTGTCACCATGAGTACTACTACTTCCATCAGTGGCACCACCACTACTCCTGTCCTATGCTCTACTCCCCTGACGGGCTTGTTGCAGACCCTATGACCACCCAAAGGGCACGGTGATGTGTTCTTGACCACCTGCGCCGGGAAGCCTCAAGCTGTGATGGAGAGAGGTAAGTATTTATATATTTTTTTTAAATGTATGTACTCCGCTGAGGTACTGGGGGCACTATGGGGATGGGGGAGGAGCAGAGAGAGGAGGACCGAGGACATTATACTAATAAGAGTGGCCACTATACTAAAAACAAGGAGGGGCCATTATATTAATAATACAGAGGGGGCCATTATATTAATAATACAGAGGGGGCCATTATACTAAAAATAAAAAGGGGCCATAATAATAATTATACAGAGGGGCCATTATTATTAATAATAATAATAATAATAATAATAATACAGAGGGGCCATTATTAATAATAATAATAATAATACAGAGGGGCCATTATTATTAATAATAATAATAATAATAATAATAATACAGAGAGGCCATTAATAATAATAATAATAATAATAATAATAATAATAAAAATACTACAGAGGGGCCATTCATAATAATAATAATAATAATAATACAGAGGGGCCATTATAATAATAATACAGAGGGGCCATTCATAATAATATTATTAATAATAATAATAATACTACAGAGGGGGCCATTATAATAATACAAAGGGGGTCATAAAAATATACAGGGGGAATATTATGATGGAGGACTATCTGTATGGCTCTAGCACAGTATTGGGGGGCAGCAGGATGACAGTGTTCAGACACCAGGAAGGAGGTCCCATCTCCGAATGAAGACGTTGAGGAAAAAGTCTACATCACAGGAGACGTCACTGGATGTAACAGGTATGGTGCTGTATTCTACTGTATATTTAATAGCGATGTATGTAATGTCCATCCAAATATCTGTTTCATGGTAGGATTGGGGGGGATGAGATTGAGAATTTGGCCCACACTGCCGCAGAACGGCCCTAGACTTTATATATATATATATATTTTAAATGTATGTACCCTACCCACATTGTGTGTGTTCTGAATTCTGGGTCCTCACACCCATCTACCACATTATTTGTACTCAGAGAGTTATCACTGTGTTATCTGTGGAGTTACATAGGACTGAAAGTGATCTACTACATTATCTGTTAAAAGAGGCGTGCCCACGGGCTTGGGGGGGCAATTTTTGGCTTGCCACGGGTGCTGGCAACCCACGCTACGCCACTGGGAGTAACATACAATTATTGTAGATAAATAAAAGTACTTTACTGATAACCGGGGATGACCAAGCGATATACATTACATAAAGATAAAACCACAACACGTTACAAAGAGGACACCGCCACACACAGCTGCCTCCTTTCCTGCCCCCCTGGATACTAAGCAAATGTGGCCAACAATGTGTATGTATATATCCTATACAGTGCATTCAAAAATGTCTTCAGGCCCTTTTACTTTTTCACATTTCATGCTGTGGCTTGTGCTAAAATAAAAAGTAAAAATCAAAAATTTCGCTTGGATATAAATATTTAGACCCTCTGCTATGACACTTGACATTTAGCTCTGGGTCCTCCCATCCCCTTGATCATCTTTGGGATGTTTCTATACCTTGATTGGAGTCCACCTGTGGTAACTTCAGTTAATTGGACATGAATTGAAAAGATAAAGCCATGTCTATATGCAGCAAGGCCAGGAAGAGCGAGTGGAGGATGGGAGTGGCAGTAGCTCTGGCAATGATAGTTGTACACATGGAACACAGTGGACACCCCCAGGCCATGTAGTGGCAGAAGGGTGCACCCTTTTCCTCTATCAGGGTACACTCTAATGTTGGGGCTCCTGCCTAGTGATAGTTGGGATGCCCTAGGTATTGAGCGTTGGCTCAGGTACAAGGCAAAAGGTGTAGGTGCAGTGACTAGAGCATGGAGCTAGAGTCAGTAACCAGGCCAATTGCAGTAAATAAATATGTCTCTGTTTACTAAAGTGCAGGAAAGGAGTAGTAGTACATCCAACAGTATCAAGGCACAGTTCAAAGCAAATCACAGTGAAGTTCCTCCACAATAACAATCTATGGATAGCTGCAATGATGAGGACTGTGATACTCCTTCTCTCTGTCTTTCTAAAGTCTTTCTGCAAAAACTTAGGCATGCAACTGAGGTTCTTAAAAAAAAATCCGCAATTCCCGGGCTGATGGGTATAGAATTAAGATACGGCTAGCCAAACTGTCTCAAAGTGTGGAAGGGTGCATTAGCAAAGTTCCCTCTCATCTCACTAAAGTCTCATTCTGACTCTTGATGAGTCTCTGTAGCTTTAGTCCAGTCCTGTGAGGAAAGGAGTAAACTGTCACGGTCCCTCAGGTGACTGGTGTCAGGAGATCAGGGAGACTGACTGAGCGTGGAGGAATCTAACAGCTTCCTTGACTTCTCTTGATTCAGTGTTGATAGGGTTAATGACCACTTCCCTTTTCTCAGCTGTTGCTCAGTGGTCATCACTTCTACCCTTTATAGTCTGACCCCACCCTTCTGACTATGCGGTAGATAGCTTCATTTGGGTTTGGCTGAGCTGCTGTGAGGTCATCTCTGGTGTTTCTGTTCGTCCATCTCTACAGTTAAGTGTCACGTTTGTTTGTGTTTGCTATATTCCCTGTTGTTGTATCTGGTCCAGAGACAAAGACTTCTATTCGTCCATCTGGGGAGGAATTAGTTGTCTCTGGTCCTAACCTTATTCCAGGGCCTTATAGGGAAATCAGGGCCTAGGTTTCCTGCATATGAATATTCCTACCTTCAAGATCTATTCATATTGATAGGTAGTCAAGGCCCAGATTAGCGTTGTCTAGGAGGTGACCTGTTTCTTCTCTAGTTTCCAGGCCCAATTACTGTTCCCCTTCCCTCCTCTGTTCAGTGTGGATTTTCCTCCCCACACCGATCGTGACAAGAACTCTCTAGAGTCAGCAAGGGGCGGATACAGGATCCACACCCAAGCTTCCTGTAGAGCAGCGGTTCTCAACCTAGGGGTCGCGACCCCTTTGGGGGTCGATCGGCCCTTTCCGGGGGGTCGCCTAAAGCTTATCGTAAAAACTCAAATCCGATGGTATATTCTAACCCCCAGGCGTTCCCATGGTGACAGGGACGCTTGCCTGGGGGTTAGAATATACAGGGCCACGCCGCTCACAGCAGTATATTTATAAACTAATCAGTAACTACTTTAACTTTAATCATTGCTCATTGCTGAGCTCTTTACTTGGATTATAATTTATTTGGGTATGGGATATCTTACTTTGTCTTAGCTCCGGTAATAGCAGGCAGTGCGGGGGGCGGCGCTCACTCACTGACGTCACGCGCCTGCTCCTCCCACTAGGCGGCGCAGGCGCGTGACGTCAGTGAGTGATCGCCGCCCCCCGCACTGCCTGCTATTACCGGAGCTAAGACAAAGTAAGATATCCCATATCCAAATAAATTATAATCCAAGTAAAGAGCTCAGCAATGAGCAATGATTAAAGTTAAAGTAGTTACTGATTAGTTTATAAATATACTGCTGTGAGCGTCGGGGAGGGAGATCTGTGGATGGCACTGTAGGGGGATCTGTGGATGGCACTGTTTAGGGGGGATTTGTGGATGGCACTGTTTAGGGGGGAGATCTGTGGATGGCACTGTTTAGGGGAGGGGGGATCTGTGGATGGCACTGTTTAGGGGAGGAGGGATCTGTGGATGGCACTGTTTAGGGGGGAGATCTGTGGATGGCACTGTTTAGGGGAGGGGGATCT
This sequence comes from Bufo bufo, assembly GCF_905171765.1. Taxonomy (NCBI): domain Eukaryota; kingdom Metazoa; phylum Chordata; class Amphibia; order Anura; family Bufonidae; genus Bufo; species Bufo bufo. The sequence goes on along the minus strand of NC_053389.1, from coordinate 51,989,199 downwards.
GTGGATGGCACTGTTTAGGGGAGGGGGATCTGTGGATGGCACTGTTTAGAGGGGATCTGTGGATGGCACTGTTTAGGGGGGGATCTGTGGATGTCTTTGTGATTAATTACTCTGCTTTAATTATGTTCAATTTGTAGCAATAAAAATACATCCTGCATATCAGATATTTACATTACAATTCATAACAGTAGCAAAATTAGTTATGACGTAGCAAGGAAAAAAATGTAATGGTTGGGGGTCACCACAACATGAGGAACTGTATTAAGGGGTCACGGCTTTAGAAAGGTTGAGAACCACTGCTGTAGAGGGTTGTCCCTGAGTTAATTAACTGTGTCACTTCCATCCATAATCATAGCGGTGTACAGAGTATAAAACAAACAATTTGCAGATATCCTGTGCTCTTGGGTACTGCACACACCCCTATTGAAAGACAATCCGTCCTCGGATTGATGCTTGGCTCACCATTGGTAACAGGATGCGTGAGCTCAAAGACATAGGTACCAACTGGTTCAGTTTTCGTGTTATGCAGCTGCAAGGCAAAGGGTTTAGGCACATGCATAAATTAAACAATACGAAGCCAAGGCACTAGCTAACTATCAAGGCGGCAGAGTATATATGTCCCGAGTGACAGTCCATAGGATGGAGTGCCTACATAACTAGCTACAGGGTCTCAAATACATCTGCGTTCATATCCTGGTAGCTGGGCAACTCTAAAGCACTTTCTGGCTTTGTGGCTCTGGTAAACGTTAAAGTCCTTAATAGTGAAAGACCAGGGCACATTGTGGCTCAAGTACATGAGAGTCCATGGCATTTGGGTACTTTACTTGAACATTGCAATTAACAAATCCCAGAGAGTTCAGGTTCGTTTGAGTCTTTTCTTTTTGTGATTTCCTTGAACTTTACTGAAGACAAGGCACAAAGTGCTATAGCAAAGTCAGAGTCTTTCTTTGGGTATGTGACCTTAAATGTTGTGTAACATCTCAGGTGTGTGCGTTTAGCATGAGAAGGGATGAGGAAGTTCAGCGTGTACAACTTGGTGATTTAAAGATGGTGGAGTCCCTTTAAGGTGAAGGGGGAACTAGGGCAGTTATAAAGGGCAAGAAACACACAAATCGTAAACGTTATGCAGTCTTTCACCCTGTCACACTCTCTCACAGTACTCTCTTCTTCCAGAGATGAGCAAAACAGCTTAAACAATTAGGTCCCTCTTCCTCTGGTCAAAGATGGTGGCTCCGCTGGGCTCTAGCAGGGGTTTCACCTGTGGTCATCTGGTGACCTCTGATGGTGAAACATGGAACTGTAGGCTCAAGGTTGTAGGCACCCTCTTGTTGTATGAACTAGGGCTGCCATTGCAGCGTGAAGGATCTCTGGCCCCAACGGTGGTGGCAAGGGAGTAGGTGGGCAGATGCTGGCATGATGTTCTGCTCAGTGTTTCGATTGTTGCTCCACCGGCCACTTCCAGGGCAACTATAGATGAAGGTGGGCCCAGTAGTGACCTTAATGGTCAGGCTCACAGTGATGACTGTGCTGGGGAAAGCAGAAATGGACAAGGTCTTTTTCAATGCGTCTTGTTGTCTTTCTGATGCAGATGTCATAAACTTCTGGCCTCGGCCCACGAGAGTTAGAGTAGCAAAATGTGTCATTCCCTGGCTGGGCGACAAAGCAGAAGCTCTGCCTACTATCGCTGCACCTGCTAGTGCTGGTCACGATGTTAATGTGGCTAGTAGAACATGCTCTCTGTCCACCCTCAACTGCTCCAGCAGCTCCATCAATTCCGGTTTATAGCCCCACATCATGGAAGACCACTCAGGCTTCTTGCTGCCATTTTCCTTACTTTGACACATGGTGGACTCATGCCATCTCTCTTCAAATGGATTCAGCAGTATGGCAGCTTCTGGCAACAGTCTTTTGTGTTCCAAACACAAGGGCTTCATCACTGGAAACTTTCCTATGCAAAATAAACAAATAGTGTGCAGCTAATGGTGCTGGACACCCAGACTCTGAGGAGTGCAGTGAGCTGCCTCCTCACCCTTGCTGAGCTTTAGGTTCTACTCAATACATGGGCCGTTCCTTTCCCACTCTTGGCTGGATGTATGCACTGTTTTCCCAATCTGGAGTTCAACGCTTGAAGCGCGGATCCAAGAAGGCTCATTAACACATTCTGGGCTGGTGCGCAGTTGATGGCAGTACCTGGGAACCGAAGCTGAGTTCGGATCCAAGTTTTAAAATGGTTTTCCCGTTTAAAAATCAAATACTGAAGTTATTCACCGAAGTCTCACGAGACATCGGGAATAACTGACTTCACCTCATAGGAGGCTGTATATTTTAATGATGTACATAGATGGATCTCCGTACAGTATTAATCCGAAGTTTCGAGATCTAGGATCCAAAGCTTGCTTCACTCATCTCTAATTATATGCATTTACTAGGTATATTTTGTGTGGTGTTTGGACTGAGGGTCTGGCTTGGAACCATATTTTCCTGTAGCAGAAGCCAAATTGAATTCACGCTTCTCATGGTAAGACGATTCATTTTCAGGTCGGTGACGCAAACCTGCACCAAAATGGTAAGGCCAAAATTGAAATACCTCCAAAATGCATTGGCTGTCTTGCCTGCTTTTCTTTGTTTTGAGCCATCATACACAGGTGAAAGGAGATTAGCAGAAGAACTCCATCTAGCTCCTACATCAATAAGCGGCCAAGAGGCTAAATACCACATATTGCTGGATATGTTCCCAGGTACTGGCAAATCATCAAGGAATGCTTTTGACTGGTAATGACCTTAATATGCTGAAATGGACCTAGGAGCATACTGTTCTCAGAAATTACTGACGTACTCTACTATATGTGTAGGGCCCATTTATGAACATCTGCAGGAACCTGTGAGGAGCCAGAGTGGTTGTGGCTCCGGCTGTCACAGTCAATCACAATGTCTGTCCTCACACTTGTTGTTCCCTAAGGCTGTGCAGTGAAAGGGGGGTGCACCCTTTCTTACCTCGGGCACATTCTGATACTGGGGCTCCTGCCTCCTTGGTAGCTGGGGTTCCCTTGATGCTAATTGTCCAGATGGGTGCAAGGCAGGGCGTGTAGAGTGCAATGGCCATTGTATGGTGTAGGAGTCAGGAAAGCAGGCCAGAGTTAATCTGACCAATTTCTGTCCAATCAGGCCAATAGTTGGTGTGTATAACAAAAGATCTGTGTGTGTAAACGGCCACCTGACCAATGATTGGTCAGAAAATCTGTCTAGCCCTTAGAAGCACAAATATTTATCTTCATTGCACTGCAAAATAGGCGTAGTAATACATCTAACTATAGCAAAGCATAGTTTCAATTGTACACAGTGCAATTCTCCCCAGATAACAATGTATGGATTCAGGCAAGGATGGGAGTTATGGCCCTCTTTCCTATTTAGCTTGCTAAAGTCTCTCTCTCAGTAGAATCTATGGCAGGCGACTATACTTTTGCAGTTATGCCTGTAATGCGCACTGTGGCGTACAGGTTGAAAGCTACGACTGGCAAAGTCGTTCCTTAAGTGTGTAGGGTGTCTTTAGTTGTAATCCCTCCATGGCAGTAAAGTCTGTATTTTCCTCAATGGCGGCTACTTTTCTTACTGACTTTTGTCGCTTGGTTATGCATATTTCTGAATGTTCTCCTTTTCTCTCGTTGTAGATCTTGCAGCAATAAAACAGAGATCTGACAGTCTCTGAATCCTAAAGCCTGAGAAAAGGGAGCACATGGACTTTGCTTCTTTCCCATCCTTACTTCCTCCTCAGCATCTCCTAGAACACCCTACAGCTAGGGACAGAGCCAGCAACCACCTAACAACCTATTGTTTATGGCTGTGTCAGAGTAAGTTAACCTTGTCACTGCTATACACAGCTATGCTGGGAGTATACAAGGCGTTACAAGGGATAATATAACAATTATGTAATATTAAATAACAAACCATTTGCAAATACTTCCTGCACTGGTGTACTGCATATCTTATAACAAAAATAAAAGATTGCACATTCTACTTAAAGGGGTTATCCAAGCCCCAAAATGCCCCCCCCCCCCCCCAAATGCCTGGGCCCCTAACACAGATTGTGAGGGGCCTGGGCATTGGGGAAGGGGGGGAAATTTTGGGGGTTGGAGTATAAGGTAAGGGTATGGCCACAAGGTCAGGTTTCTGCATGCAGTTTTGGAAGCCAAAATCAGGAGTCATTCATAAAAGGAGAGAAAGTATAAAGGACAGACACAACTTAACTTCTTTTTTGAATTCACTTGTGGTTTTGGCTTCCAAACCTGACCGCATGGCCGTACCCTAAGGGAACTACACGTGATATGGTAGATGGCAACTGTAATAATTAATATCGATGTGAAGATATGAAAGCTTCTTGTGCCTCCAGGTGTTGCCTGCCCCGACAGAGCAGAAGATGATGACACATGGCACTGTGCAACTAAATATGGCATGGTCTGGGAGGGAAAATGGTACAATATTTCCTGGGGTACTGAAACGGGGGCTAGACTGGGACTTAAAAGCAGCCCTGCTACACAATGCCCACCAGCTCACATACAATATAACCGCTGCCCATATGGCAGAAAAATCCACGTAATTCATGCTTGAGCGAATTTTGCTTGGTCACGACGCTCACCAGTTCTAACTATGTAACCTGCACCATCAGCACAGGAAGGGAAATAAAAGCGAAGCATATAAAGGCCTATCACATGGTGTACACTACCCATGGGGGCACCAAGCCTTTCTGCTGCCTGAGGCGAAAAATTGAAAAAGCACCTCCCCCCCCCATACCAAATTCTCAACCTAACCCCTTTCCTCCTAACATTACGTATATCACTACAGAACATACAGGGTAATACAGCGCCCCATACCGCTTACATCCTTTGATGTAGATTTTCTCTTTCCTCATCTTCTCCTTTCAGACCAGATCACCATTTTGTCAGCCATCTCTCGTCTCTGCAGTTCCACAAAAAAAATCTTAGTTTACTACTTTTCCATCATCCTCCCATCTTCTGGACAAACTATCCTACCATCCCCAATACTGTGCCGCTGTGCTCCCCAATATTATAATGCAGAAACAGATAAACCCCCTGATAATACTAGTACCATGCAGATAGTGCCCTGCAGTAATTATTGGCACACAGTGCCCTAAAATAACTGCGCCCAGCAAATAGTGCCCATGACACTAATAGTGCAAACATAACGTCCCCCCAAAATAACTGTGAAGCTGATACTGTGCCAAGGTGCCCCCACAGTAATAGTGCTCCCCAAAGTCCCACCAATAGTAATAATTCTCTGCTAGATCACACATGGTAGTAATAGTGCTCCTACAGTGCCCCCAACATGTCCCCACTGTGCCCCAGAAGTAATAATGCTCCCATAGTGCCCATACTAGTAATCATGTTCCCCAGTAGTAATAAAGCCCACCATAATGCCCCCCAGTAGTAGTAATTCTGCTTATAATGTGACTACAAAAATGCCCCCTTTTAATGTGTGCCAGTGCAAAAAATACCCCCTTTTAATGCCCCCAGTTGAGCCAATGTCCCCATAATGTGCCAGTATAAAATGCCCCTATATAGTGCCCCAGTAGATGACCCCATAGTACTCCTCTCCCCCCTTCCCCATAGTACCCACCATAACGTGTCCCAGTATAAAATGCTCCTATACAGAGCCCCCATATAAAATACCCCTTCTTTGTAGCTTCAGTAGATGCCCCCATTGTGTTCCTCTCTCCCCCCCTTCCCCATATAAAATACCCCTTCTTTGTGGCCTCAGTAGATGCCCCCCTAGTGCCCTCCAATAATGTGCCAGTAAGAAGTGCCCCCAATAATGTGCCAGTAAGAAGTGCCCCCAATAATGTGCCAGTAAGAAGTGCCCCCATAGATGCCCCCAATAATGTGCCAGTAAGAAGTGCCCCCCATGGATGCCCCCAATCATGTGCCAGTAAGAAGTGCCCCCATAGCGCTCCTCTCCTGTAGTGTACCATCTAAAAATAATAAACAAACATACTTACCTCCATCAGGCTGGCAGTGATGCGATGCAGGCCTCTTCCGGCATGTGTCCCGCGTTGTACGGCTCAGGCGGCGCAATGACGTCATCGCGCCGCCTGCACCGGCCTCTGATAGGCTGCTGCAGACCTAGTGCCTACAGCCTATCAGAGGAACGGGGAAGGGAGACTCCTCTCTGCCCCGCCGCATCCATCTGTATCGTTGTCCTGAGGAAGTGCTCGTCTCTACCTGCCCTGCCGCCCCCCACTTGTCACCAGGGCTGCGCCGCCTGAGATGATCGCCTCACCTCGCCTAATTGGCGGTGCGGCCCTGACACTACCACCACACCAGCACCGATATAACCTATACTACTGCCATACAGTGACCACATACTGCTCAGGCACCAATCTACGAAGACTAAAGACTCTCTGAAAGAGAAGACAGCACCGTTGAGTCACATGCAGAACACATAACAGTTAGTGGAGCGTTAGTCACCTCTACTGACATGTCTGCTACAAACGAAATGACAATTCTGGAGCAATGGAGCATCTTTTCTTTCAGCTCTGCATTGTATTGTTGCTCTATTATTCCTCCTGCAAATGTAAGAATAAATAGACAACATGGATACTACCTTTCTCCTTGTCAAAAGGGAGTCCAGTCACCACGAACAGTCAGGGCAAAATCAAAAGAGGGGGCCCACATCTTGTAATAATGTGCTAAAAACACAGTCCGACGTCCGACACCCCCGCCGATCAGCTGTTTGAGGAGATGACGCGTGCTGTTGACTGCTGCTGTCTCATAGACATACAGCAGCAGAGCAGGAAGAGCGAAGGGATGCGGCACGGGCGCACAGTGCACGCCGTCTCCGCAAACAGCTGATCACCGGGAGTGCCGGGTGTCAGACCCCCGCCAATCTAATATTGATTACCTAAGGATAGGTCATTAATATGAAAAAACCCGGAGAACCTTTTGAAGCTACCGCCAATACTGTGCCTGTTGTGTTCCCCCCATGTCCACAAGCGCTATACTATACACCCAGACTGCTCTCATTAGTAATGGTGCCCCCAATAATGATAATACTCCCCAAGAGAGCCCCCATTAGTAGCAATGCCCCCCTCCATATTGCATCAAGTAATAATAACGCCCCTACAGTACTTTAGTAGTAATAATATAACCGTAATGCTCCCAGTGGCTCTAATGTCCCCCTGTAGTGCCCCCACTAGTTCCAATATATAATCCCCCCCCCCCCATAGTGCCAGTATACACTCACCTAAAGAATTATTAGGAACACCATACTAATACGGTGTTGGACCCCCTTTTGCCTTCAGAACTGCCTTAATTCTACGTGGCATTGATTCAACAAGGTGCTGATAGCATTCTTTAGAAATGTTGGTCCATATTGATAGGATAGCATCTTGCAGTTGATGAAGATTTGAGGGATACACATCCAGGGCACGAAGCTCCCGTTCCACCACATCCCAAAGATGCTCTATTGGGTTGAGATCTGGTGACTGTGGGGGCCATTTTAGTACAGTGAACTCATTGTCATGTTCAAGAAACCAATTTGAAATGATCGAGCTTTGTGACATGGTGCATTATCCTGCTGGAAGTAGCCATCAGAGGATGGGTACATGTTCTCATTCTGTTTACGCCAAATTCGGACTCTACCATTTGAATGTCTCAACAGAAATCGAGACTCATCAGACCAGGCAACATTTTTCCAGTCTTCAACAGTCCAATTTTGGTGAGCTCGTGCAAATTGTAGCCTCTTTTTCCTATTTGTAGTGGAGATGAGTGGTACCCGGTGGGGTATTCTGCTGTTGTAGCCCATCCGCCCCAAGGTTGTGCGTGTTGTGGCTTCACAAATGCTTTGCTGCATACCTCGGTTGTAACGAGTGGTTATTTCAGTCAACGTTGCTCTTCTATCAGCTTGAATCAGTCGGCCCATTCTCCTCTGACCTCCAGCATCCACAAGGCATTTTTGCCCACAGGACTGCCGCATACTGGATGTTTTTGCCTTTTCACACCATTCCTTGTAAACCCTAGAAATGGTTGTGCGTGAAAATCCCAGTAACTGAGCAGATTGTGAAATACTCAGACCGGCCCGTCTGGCACCAACAACCATGCCACGCTCAAAATTGCTTAAATCCCCTTTCTTTCCCATTCTGACATTCAGTTTGGAGTTCAGGAGATTGTCTTGACCAGGAGCACCCCCCTAAATGCATTGAAGCAACTGCCATGTGATTGGTTGACTAGATAATTGCATTAATGAGAAATAGAACAGGTGTTCCTAATAATTCTTTAGGTTAGTGTATATATATACACTCACCTAAAGAATTATTAGGAACACCATACTAATACGGTGTTGGACCCCCTTTTGCCTTCAGAACTGCCTTAATTCTACGTGGCATTGATTCCACAAGGTGCTGATAGCATTCTTTAGAAATGTTGGCCCATATTGATAGGATAGCATCTTGCAGTTGATGGAGATTTGAGGGATGCACATCCAGGGCACGAAGCTCCCGTTCCACCACATCCCAAAGATGCTCTATTGGGTTGAGATCTGGTGACTGTGGGGGCCATTTTAGTACAGTGAACTCATTGTCATGTTCAAGAAACCAATTTGAAATGATTCGAGCTTTGTGACATGGTGCGTTATCCTGCTGGAAGTAGCCATGAGAGGATGGATACATGGTGGTCATGAAGGGATGGACATGGTCAGAAACAATGCTCAGGTAGCCCGTGGCATTTAAACGATGCCCAATTGGCACTAAGGGGCCTAAAGTGTGCCCAGAAAACATCCCCCACACCATTACACCACCACCACCAGCCTGCACAGTGGTAACAAGGCATGATGGATACATGTTCTCATTCTGTTTACGTCAAATTCGGACTCTACCATTTGAATGTCTCAACAGAAATCGAGACTCATCAGACCAGGCAACATTTTTCCAGTCTTCAACAGTCCAATTTTGGTGAGCTCGTGCAAATTGTAGCCTCTTTTTCCTATTTTTAGTGGAGATGAGTGGTACCTGGTGGGGTCTTCTGCTGTTGTAGCCCATCCACCTCAAGGTTGTGCATGTTGTGGCTTCACAAATGCTTTGCTGCATACCTCGATTGTAACGAGTGGTTATTTCAGTCAACGTTGCTCTTCTATCAGCTTGAGTCAGTCGGCCCATTCTCCTCTGACCTCTAGCATCCACAAGGCATTTTCGCCCATAGGTCTGTCGCATACTGGATGTTTTTCCCTTTTCACACCATTCTTTGAAAACCCTAGAAATGGTTGTGCGTGAAAATCCCAGTAACTGAGCAGATTGTGAAATACTCAGACCAGCCCGTCTGGCACCAACAACCATGCCACGCTCAAAATTGCTTAAATCACCTTTCTTTCTCATTCTGACATTCAGTTTGGAGTTCAGGAGATTGTCTTGACCAGGACCACAACCCTACATGCATTGAAGCAACTGCCATGTGATTGGTTGACTAGATAATTGCATTAATGAGAAATAGAACAGGTGTTCCTAATAATTCTTTAGGTGAGTGTATATATATAATGTCCCCCTGTAGTGCCCCCACTAGTTCCAATATATAATGCTCCCCCCCATAGTGCCAGTATATATATATATATATATATAAATATAATGTTCCCCTGTAGCTCCAGTATATAATGCTCCTCCATTCCTCCCCAGTAGTGCCAAGTATATATAATGATCTTTTTCCCCCCATCCCTGGTGCCCCCAGGAGTGTGGACATTTAGTATAAAAAAACAACGACAGGAGGTTGCAGTGATGTCATTGCGGCTGATTGCTCTGTTCTAATGCCTCACAGGCTTGAGGCCTAGGTTTCTTTCACACTAGTGTCTTGCTAGATCCGGCAGGGTTCAGCAAAAACGCTTCCGTTACTGATAATACAACCATCTGCATCCGTTGTGAATGGACCAGGTTGTATTTGCAGTGAACCGGACCGCAGGGGCATTCTGTGAGCGCACGGTGGGCTGATGGGGGTAGTAGTCATACTCACGATTTTTGTAGCTCCCTGGGCCGGCGTGCAGAGATGAGGAAGACAGCACTAAATCCTCCGGGGCACTCTCTAGTACAGGGATCACCAGCCAGATGGTAGTTGAGGTGCCCTTGATAATATAGGTGTTTAGGGTGCTTCTGAGGCTGGAACCCCCGTTGTTCGTGACGCCAGCACCGTTAGGTGCAAATGTAGTGTCCCACTAGGTAGTTGTGGGCACTACACAAGGGTCTATTGGGTCACGTGTTACTTCTACTCCTAAGGGACAGTAATATTATATTTGACCATATACTTTCATTACATTGAATCCATACTTCTTCACATGCACCAATGGACGTCTTCTTCTTCATTACTTTACTGCACTGCGGAGCTCTTCCTCCTGTTCTGGTCACATGATGGTGAGGTCATCACAGGTCCTTCATCCCCTCTTCTCTGCGGAGCTCCACCTCCTGCATATGACATTATGGCAGGTCCTGTCAGCAGTGTGGTAATGATTTCTCTTATATGTGAGGGAGGGGACTTTACACTGCATTGTAAAGTTCAGCTATCCGCCCGTTTGCTTCCTCGGACATTCAGCTGAACAGCAGCACTGAAGCAGAAGGCCCCTTAGACAATGAAGGCCCTGGGTAATTGCCCAGCTTGCCCCCCCCCCCCCTACTAACGCTGGCCCTGCGGACAGTATAAGACTATGGGGCACATTTATTAAGACTGGCGTTTTAGACAATTTCTATCTCGTGGGTACAGTGTCTCACAGGTGTTGTCTCATCTGATTGTAGAAGATCTCTTTCCTTTTCTTCGCCTTGACTGAAGAGTGTCCTGCCAAGACATCTTTGACCCCACTATACGGCAGCCATAACATCATAAACAATTTCAGACATTAGCCCAGACCCCAAAAATTAATGCAAACCCCAGACTAGACATCTAAACATTTAGGTTAAATGGAGGGCTCTATGAGAATAGGGGCCCTAAAAGAATGATTGGAGACTACAATCCTTACCATGAACAACAGACTACCTGTAATAGAACAACTGCACAGATACTGCGTAACTAATAGACTGCTGTTTGCTTGCCCACTAGACTTGGACTGTGCCAGGGAGATCTGAGGATTTAGGGGTGCAAGAAAAATCAATTAACTGGACCCACGAGATATGGATTTGTGGCATATTGCTAGAATATGTCACTAATGTCAGATAGGTGTGGGTCTCAGAGGTGAGACCTGCACCTATCTCCGGGGACCCCTGAAGTGAGCAGATAGATGTATTGCCCTGGAGCAGGGGTACTTTGACGTTTGGACATTTGTGGACATCTGCGTATGCAAAGTTAAAAGTTCTTACTTTATTTCTCTTGAAAGAGTTAACTTATACTGTTTTTTCCTGTGTAACTGCATATTATATGTATGTTGTGATATATATCCTGTTCATTATCACTGTATTTGCAAGACTCTGTGGAAAGGGTTAATGAATACTGAGAGACTTTTAGGACTTTGAATGAGAAGCTGGTAATTTTCCACAGCTGCCATAGGGTTTAACCCCCTGTCGATGTATTTCACCTTTTTTTATTAAAAAGCCCAAAAATGACAGAAATTTTGGAAAAATTCACTATTTTCTTAATATGAATTTATCTGCTTTTATGGCAAAATAGTTATTACTTTACATTTTCCCTATGTCTACTTTATGCTGGCTTTATTTTGTAAATGTCATTTAATTTATTTAGCACGTTAGAAGGCTTACAATTTTATATGCAATTTTTCAAAATTTCAACAAAATTTCCCAAACCATTTTTTTAAGCACCAATTCAGTTATAAAGTGATTTTTAGGGGCTTATGTAATGGAAACCACGAATAAATGACCTCATTTTAGAAACAACACCCCTCAAATTATTCAAAAATGACCTCATTTTAGAAACAACACCCCTCAAATTATTCTAAAGTTACAAACTTTGTTAACCCTTGAGGTGTTCCACAAGAATTAACAGGATATTGAGGTAAAATTTTAAAAATGTATTTTTTTCAGATTTTCCATTTTCTTCCATTTTTGCTGTAACATAGCAAGGGTTAAAAGGAAAATAAACCTCATTAGTTATTACCCTGATTCTCCAGTTTACAAACCCCCCCAAAGAAGTTGCTCAAAAACGGTCGTATGAGCACATGGCAGGGTTTAAAAGGGAAGGAGCGCCATAGGGCTTTTGGAGGACAGATTTTGCAGGATTGGCTTTTGGGAGCTATGTCGCATATGAAGACATCCTGAGATGACCCTACAGTGGAAACCCCCATTCCGGAAACTAGACCCCTCAAGAAGTATTTCAAGGTGTCTAGTGAGCACTTTGACCCATCAGGCATCTCACAGAATTAGGAAACACTTGGCTGTTAAAATGAAAAATTTTATTTTTTTCCAGAAAAAGTTGCTTTACATCCACATTTTTCACTTTCACAAGGGGGTACAGGACAAAATGCACCCCACATTTTGTTACCCATTTCCCCCTGAATACAGCAACACCCCACATGTGCTTGTAGCCGGCTGTGTGGGCGCACAGTAGGGCTCAAGAGGCAAAGTGCAAAATGTGTTTTTTGCAGGCTTGAATACACAGACATGGATTTTAGGTGCCATGTCGCATGTTAAACAATTCCTGAGGTACCCAGAAATTAAAAACCCCAAGAAGGGACCCAATTTTGGAAAGATTACCCGCGTACGAACATTTTAAGTGGTGGAAAGGGTACTTTTCAGCAAACAGGTGTCTCACAGAAGGCAGAAACACTTGTTAAAGGATTTCAAAGCACACATTTGTGAAAATGAAAAATTACTAGCAGACCCCAATTTTTCACTTTCACAAGGGGTTAAAGGATAAAATGCACCCCAGTATGTGTTCCCAATTTTCTCCCAATTCAGGAAACACACCATATGTGCTTGTAGCCTGCTGTATGGGCGCACAGCAGGGCTCTAGAGGCAAAGTGCAAAATATGGTTTTTGCAGGCTTGAATAAACAGACATGGATTTTAGGTGCTATGTCGCATGTAAAAAAATTCCTGAGGTCCCCAGAAATTAAAACCCCCAAGAAGTGACCCCTTTTTGGAAAGAGCACCCCCGTATGAACATTTTAAGGGGTTGAAAATTTTGACCTACCAGGTGTTTCACGGAAATGAATATGTAGTGGTTGGTGAAAAGTGGATATGTCAGCTATGCGGACTAAATCAGAGATATAAGGTGGTAAAACCAGGGGCGTAGCTATAGGGGGTGCAGAGGTAGCGGTCGCTACCGGGCCCAGGAGACTGAGGGGGCCCAAAGACCCTTGTGTCACCTAAGATACCTGTATTATAGAAAGTGCATGCTGGTCAAGTTACACCTCTGGCTGGTGGGAAGGGGTTAGGTTAAGAATTAGGCATGGGGAGGCGCATACATTTTTTCCTTAGGCAGCACAAAGGAAAGCACTGATGGAAGGGGGGCCCAAGCTGAACTCTTGCACCAGGGCCCATGAGCCTTTAGCTACACCCCTGGGTAAAACTACAGGGTTAATCAAGGATGAAATAAAATGAATACTCCATGGATGAGTGGTAGATCCTGAAACAATCCTTTATGCAGAGGCCAGGTTTATCAGGGCAGGTGTCGCACTAATAAATGGTGTCTTTCCTTATCCCCCTTTTGGAACACACCCTGCATCTTTTTTGGGTCCTTCCCTTCCTCATTGTTTGGGGGACTTCACCAGGGGAATGATGCCCTGGTACAACTTGTACCTGGTAAGTTGCAGAAGTACTGGGACCCTCCATTGTTTGGTTTGGAAGAATTATCATTGTACAGCACCATCTGTACAATGTGCACGACCGGCTTTTTGTACCATACTTTTGTTTTTCATGTGGCACTGTAGGGCTTCAGAACTTGACCTGAAAGATCCACCCCGCCCATGTGCCTGTTGTAGTCCAGAATGCAGTCTGGTTTGGGGACAGTGGTAGTGGTACCACGTACAGGAGAGCTGGTGTTACTATGAATGGTGATCAGCAAAAGGACATCCCTCTTGTACTAAACCACCAACATGTTCTCATTGAGGAGAGCACAACTGTTTCCTTTTCTTAGTGGTTGCCCTACCGGGGATCTAGGGAGGCCTCTCTGATTTTTGCGTACTGTGCCACACACCACGGTACCTCTGGAACTTAGTGACCGGAAAAGTGGTAGACTTGTGTAGTATCCAATGGGTGCAGTCTCATACTATCTTCCCACTAACTCCTAGGATGGGGGGAATTCTGGGGGTTCAATCCGGGTGCCCTTCCCTTCATAAAGCTGAAACTTGTACCCAGAGCTACTCTCACAGATTTTATACAGTTTTATGTCACACCAATGAAAATAATACAATAGAGGGAGGGAGGTGGGCGGGGGGGGGGGGGGCCGCACTGGCCAACAATGAAATTGAAAAACTGGGGAGGGAGGGGGGTCTGCCCCCTGCTGCCTGGCAGCCCCTGATCTCTTATAGGGGGCTATGATATGCACAATTAACCCCTTCAGGTGCAGCACCTGAGGGGTTAATTGTGCGGATCACGGCCCCCTGTAAGAGATCAGGTGCTGCCAGGCAGCAGGGGGCAGTCATGTACACAGTTCTCAGTATATTCTAACTAGAAGCGTCCCAATCACTATGGGAACGCCTCTGTGTTAGAATATACTGTCGGATTTGAGTTTTCACGAAGTGAAAACTCAGCTCTGAAAAAGCTTTCATACAGACGGATCTTCGGATCTGTTTGTATGAAAGTAACCTACGGCCACGGATCAAGGACGCGGATGCCAATCTTGTGTGCATCCGTGTTCTTTCACTGACCCATTGACTTGAATGGGTCCGTGAACCGTTGTCCGTCAAAAAAATAGGACAGGTCATATTTTTTTGACGGACAGGAAACACGGATCACGGATGCGGCTGCAAAACGGTGCATTTTCCGATTTTTCCACGGACCCATTGAAAGTCAATGGGTCCGCGAAAAAAAACGGAAAACGGCACAACGGCCACGGATGCACATAACGGTCGTGTGCATGAGGCCTTACTCTGATTAAAAGCACCAAGGGGTGGGGGTGGGCGGGGAGTGCTAAGTTCCAAAGAGGATGCCTAGTCCTCTATAATATACATATAACCAAATAACAGAACAGCACCTCCAGACATGGGTGTAGGAACCCCCAAAAATCTGGGGGGGGACAGCATTTTTGCTCGCCGGGTATATTCTTATTCAGTAAACTGCGAGTTGTTTATATCGTTAAATTTTAAGTGTGTGTGTGTGTGTGTGTGTGTGTGAACCCCCCCCCCCCCCCCCCCCCCCCCCCACACACACACTTACAGTTCTGAAGACTCAGGGGTGCTGGCTTGGCCGGGCAGAAGGAGTGTGGGAGACTGTGAGGCCTTTTTCTCCAAGCTGCTCCGGATCAGTGCTCTGGGCAGCTGGGCTCCGGGCTGGAAGTGGGCAAAATTAGAAAAAAATATGTTTCATTACACCTCAGGTCAGACCACCAATCAGACCCCCAATGTTAATCAGACCTCAGCTAACAGCCCCAATAAGATCCCCGATGTTAATAAGACCTCGGATCACACCTCAGCTCAGACCCCAATATGAATGACCCCCAATCAGACCTCAGATAAGAGCCCCAGTGCCTCTCATCAGCCCCCCAGTGCCTCTCATCAGCCAGTAATAACAGCCCCCCAATCATGTGCCAGTAATAACAGCCCCCCCAATCATGTGCCAGTAATAACAGCCCCCCATCATGTGCCAGTAATAACAGCCCCCCCAATCATGTGCCAATAATAACAGCCCCCCCAATCATGTGCCAGTAATAACAGCCCCCCCAATCATGTGCCAGTAATAACAGCCCCCCCAATCATGTGCCAGTAATAACAGCCCCCCATCATGTGCCAGTAATAACAGCCCCCCCAATCATGTGCCAATAATAACAGCCCCCCCAATCATGTGCCAGTAATAACAGCCCCCCCAATCATGTGCCAGTAATAACAGCCCCCCCAATCATGTGCCAGTAATAACACCCCCCCCCCAATCATTTGCCAGTAATAACAGCCCCCCCAATCATGTGCCAGTAATAACAGCCCCCCCAATCATGTGCCAGTAATAACAGCCCCCCCAATCATGTGCCAGTAATAACAGCCCCCCCAATCATGTGCCAGTAATAACAGCCCCCCAATCATGTGCCAGTGATAGCCCCCCCATCAAGTGCCAGTAATAACAGCCCCCCAATGATGTGCCAGTAATAACAGCCCCCCCAATCATGTGCCAGTAATAACAGCCCCCCCAATCATGTGCCAGTAATAACAGCCCCCCCAATCATGTGCCAGTAATAACAGCCCCCCCAATCATGTGCCAGTGATAGCCCCCCCATCAAGTGCCAGGAATAACAGCCCCCCAATCATGTGCCAGTAATAGCCCCCCCAATCAAGTGCCAGTAATAGCCCCCCCAATCAAGTGCCAGTAATAGCCCCCCCATCAAGTGCCAGTAATAGCCCCCCAATCAAGTGCCAGTAATAGCCCCCCCCAATCAAGTGCCAGTAATAGCCCCCAATCAAGTGCCAGTAATAGCCCCCCAATCAAGTGCCTGTAATAGCCCCCCCCAATCATGTGCCAGTAATAGCCCCCCCAATCAAGTGCCAGTAATAGCCCCCCCAATCAAGTGCCAGTAATAGCCCCCCCAATCAAGTGCCAGTAATAGCCCCCCCAATCAAGTGCCAGTAATAGCCCCCCCCAATCAAGTGCCAGTAATAGCCCCCCCAATCAAGTGCCAGTAATAGCCCCCCCAATCAAGTGCCAGTAATAGCCCCCCCAATCAAGTGCCAGTAATAGCCCCCCCAATCAAGTGCCAGTAAAACTAAGTATTGTATATATTTAAAAAAATAATTAATACTTATAGGCCTCATGCACACGACCGTTGTGTGCATCCGTGTCCGTTGTTCAGTTTTCCGTGATTTTCTGCGGACCCATTGATTTTCAATGGGTCCGTGGAAAACTCGGAAACGGCACCGTTTGTCATCCGTGTCCGTGATCCGTGTTTCCAGTCCATCAAAAAAATATGACCTGTCCTATTTTTTTGACGGACAACGGTTCGCGGACCCTCTCAAGTCAATGGGTCCGTGAAAAAACACAGAGGCACACAAGATTGTCATCCGCGTCCGTTTTTTTTCTATCATTTTCAAGGCAAACTTGACTTAGATTTATTTTTCACTTTTCTTGTCTGGTGATCCTCCAAAAATCAAGGAAGACACATGGAAAAAAAAACGGACACGGATCGCGGAACAACGGAACCCCGTTTTGCGGACCGTGAAAAAATACTGTTGTGTGCATGAGGCCTAACTTACCTCTTTGGAGCGATGCGATGCAGGCCTCTTCCGGCCTGTCACTGTGTCCCGACTCCAGCGCTGTACGGCTCAGGCGGCACGATGACGTCATCGCGCCGCCTACGCCGGCCTCTGATAGGCTGCCGGCCTAGTAGTGCCAGCAGCCTATCAGAGGAACAGGAAAGGGACACACCTCCCTGCCCTGCTCCTCCGCAGCCTTCTGTTTGTATCGCTGTCCTGAGGACGGCGATACAAACAGAAACAGATCAACATGGAGATGAGCGCTTCGCTTCCACAATGGAAGCGCTCATCTCAGTGCCTGCCCCGCCGCACACATTGCCCCGCTGCCGCTGGGGGGGATTTGACAATACCTGTCCCCCCCCCGCATTATTTCCTGGGGGGGATCTGTCCCCCCCGTCCCCCCCGCTTCCTACGCCCATGCCTCCAGAGACAAATCGCAGGTGCAAGCTACCAGGCAATAATACAGCAAACAAAATAAAGTAGCAGTACACTACTAAATAAAGACTGAGTGAAGTATATGTATATTATAGAAGACCAGGCATCCTCTTTGGAACTTAGCACTCCCCGCCCATCCCCCACCCCTTGGTTCTTTTAATCAGAGTAACAATGGAGCTAGACACTCCGTGTTAGAGTAGGTCCCACCTGATAAGAAGCTACCTTGTCGTCTGGTAGATGGTCCCGACATATTTTTGATCAATAATATGCGCTAAGAGCTTCTTCACTGCTTATTAGTAAGTATTGGCGTCATGTATTTGACCCTGTTCACACATTCACCTGTTCACTCAGTCTTAGTGCATTTAGTGGTGTGCTGCTACTTTATTTTGTTTGCTATATATATATTTATATACACAAACACAGATAAAGGAGCAGCACAGTTAGACAGCGTAGATAGGGTGCAAATCCTCAGGGAAGGCAGGCGTCTCTTCCACTGTATAATAAATCAAAAAAACGAGGCAGCACTCCGACTTCAGGTGAAAAGGTGATGACCCAAATTATTTCCCAGGCAACGTTTCAGCCCAACGTTTCCCAGGCCTTTATATATATATATATATATATATATATAGATGAAAGTTCAGGGCAGCACTCCTAGTAGAAAATGTTGGGTGCCAGCGGTATCGACACTAGACCATAGTGTCAAACAGCCAGAGAAATAAATACACCGCAGCACATCCGTAAGGTGAAAAATGTGGGATCCTTTATTCACCCAAGCAGCGACGTTTCGGTCCGCTTGCTGGGACCATTTTCAAGCAATGCATCAAATACAATTGTGGGTGTTTATATAGTCATGTCACATTAACATACATAAGTGATACTTAAACAAAAAGTGAAAAATAAATACAAATCAATTCATATAGGTACATCCTGGACATTACATCAGAGAGACAGCACAGCCCAATGCATGTTTACATGTAACTCTAATATATGGAACCATCGGTACAACAAATATATGCTTATTACAATCAAGTGATGATTTACAGTGAATAATTGTCACCTGTGTGTGCAACATCATAGGAGGGCCGGGCATGGAATCAGGCGAGCTCAAATTGCAGGTAGATACAAAGTTCCGTGATGTGTCTCGTGGATACGGCGTCCCGGAAGTAGATGTGCGCATGTCCGTGACGTCACTGAAGAGGCGGTCACGTGTTCACAATAGTGTGTCACATGACTCTCGCGTCATAGACAACATAGATGAATGAAGCGCTTCAGCGAAAATACAAAGTAGTATGTGAAACCTAACGTAATATAGGATATAATGCAAAGGGTGCACAGCCAGGTGATGTGCTATCGTACGATGCACCATCATCTGGAATGTGCAAACGGGGGAGGGGGACAGCAACCGCTGTTGCCCTAACAACCCCTATATTAACCCTTAGTTGCCAGAATGCATCCAAAATTAGTTGGAGTTAATAAGGAAAAAAAGCATACAGAGGCGCATCAATATGTATACAGTAATAGATATAGTATAATTCGGGGTTAAGCCGCACGTATCCAGAGCATCTGACCTCCTGCTGAGCTAAGCCCTTCCATCCACAGGTCCTGTGTGTGAAAAAAATGTGAATTAAAAAATATATTATCCAAATATATTGGAATAAAAACATACCAAATTTCTCATCACTGGGGCCGGCAGGGACAAGAAAATATATGCAATCATATGAACAGCCATGGTTTATACTCCACATTTAAGCCACTCGGTTTAATAGTTTGTAATTTGAAGATCCACTCTGATTCACGTTTCTTGAGGATCTTGATACGGTTACCTCCTGTACGTGGCAATGGGACATGGTCTATGATCATGAACTTTAGATCACTTTCCCCATGGCCCATGTCCACGAAGTGGTATGAGACTGGCAAATCCTTCCGTTTTTTCCGTATTGAAAAACGGTGTTGGTTAAAGCGGGATTTGAAATCGCATGTAGTCTCCCCTACGTACAAAAGCTTACAAGGACACCATAAAACATATATAACGTAACTGGAGTCGCAAGTTAAATAAAACTTGAGAGAATATGAGACCCCAGTTTTCGGATGAGTGAAATCTCGTCCCTTCACCATGTACTTACAGTTTACACAGTGAAGGCACGGATAGCTGCCACACTTTTTAGGAGCGAGAAGTGACTGATGTGTACCCTTTTGTGTACCTATGTCATTTTTGACTAGTTTATCCTTAAGGTTACTAGCTCTCTTGTATGACAGTATAGGTCTGTTGCGAAATTCAGGAATATTCTTGTATTCAGTGCCTAAAATAGGCCAGTGTTTATTAATGATTCTACCTACTTGGGTACTGACTTCACAAAAGGTAGATACGAAGGGTATTTTTTGAGACTGGTCCCTCTTGGTGCCCTGGAATAAATCCCTTCTCTCTCTCTGGTTGATCCGGCTCAATTGTTGTCGTAAGACAGATGCTGGATAATGCCTCTGTTTGAAAGATTGTGTCATTTTTTCCAGAGTACTGTCAAGTGTAGATGTATCGCTGACTATCCTCTTAACTCTAGTAAACTGGCTATACGGCAATGACCGCACCATCGTCCGGGGATGAGCACTGTCATACCTCAGGACGGTGTTGCGGTCAGTGGGCTTCGTATAAACCTCAGTTTGCAGCTGTGTGCCAATGTGCTTAACGTTAACATCCAGAAAATGCAATTCACTGGACGAAAATTCCAAAGTGAACTGTATATCTGGAATCAGGCTGTTCAAGTACACATGAAACATATGTAGCTCGGCAGCCGTGCCCGTCCAAATGACAAAAATATCGTCTATGTATCGCCACCACCTCAGCACATGGCTGAAGTGGTGGGACACATAGACATATTGTTCCTCCAAATGAGAGACGACCATGTTGGCGTACGTGGGGGCCACATTCGTCCCCATGGCCGTCCCCCTAATTTGCATATAATAATCATCGCCGAAAAGGAAATAATTATTATATAAAATTAATTTTAGTAAAGCTAGAAAGAAGGTTTGGGCTTCAATAGAGTAATTAGAACCCGCCAGGGCCGATTCTACAACTGTTAAACCGATGTTATGCTGTATTGAGGTATACAGACTGACGATGTCGAAGGAGGCCAAAATGGCGTCCTCCGGCATCGTCACGTCTGCTAACCTTCTGAGAAAATCCGTGGTGTCTTTTATGTAAGACTTGGATAGAACCACATAATCCTGTAGAATTTTGTCTAAAAAGATGGATGCATTACTTAGAAGAGAACCACGACCGGAAACAATCGGTCTACCGGGTGGGCACTGCAAATTTTTATGGATCTTGGGCAATAAATAAAATAAGGGGGTAACCGGAAAATCTATCAGCAAAAACTCGTTAAGTTGTTCGTCAATCAAGCCCATTTGTGTATATGTATTGATCAATAGCTTTAATTCTCGCTGGATATCAAATCTGGGGTCTCTTTGGAGTTTAGTATATACTGCAGAGTCAGACAATTGACGGGCCGCTTCTGCCATATACATAGAGGTATCCATGACCACTACCGCACCACCCTTATCAGCTGATTTGATGGTGAGGGAGTGGTCATGGATTAACTGATTCAATGCCTGCATTTCTTGTCTAGTCATATTCGGATGTTGGATGCGATCACAGAGCCCTGATTGTTTAAGCTCCTGTATATCTCGCAGCACTGCATCCGAAAAGACATCAAAGGCTTTAGAGGATATTTGGGGAGAAAAGTCCTTTTTTAATCTTAACCCCCAATCAGCCAACCGTAATTCATGCATGGGTGTAACAACAGAACTTTGTGCATCCTTAAAATGAATTTTAAGTTTAATCAACCTGAAAAAATACAGTAAATCGGCCTCCAACTCGAACCAGTTGATGGCACTAGCAGGACAAAAACTTAAGCCCTTTTCCAACAGTTGTAATTGTACTGGTGTCAGAATATGTGAAGATATATTTACCACAGTCTGTTCAGTCAAGCATTGGTTTTTCGCAGGGATTTCTGGCTCCTGGTTTTTACGGTGTCGGTGTCTGTTCCGACCGCCCCTTCTTGTGGCTTTCTTGTGGTAGTCGTTGGAGGTCCTAAAAAAGTAGCAGCATTCCCGGTATTAAACTCATCCTTTTTCTGGATGAGTTTAATACCGGGAATGCTGCTACTTTTTTAGGACCTCCAACGACTACCACAAGAAAGCCACAAGAAGGGGCGGTCGGAACAGACACCGACACCGTAAAAACCAGGAGCCAGAAATCCC
Source organism: Bufo bufo (assembly GCF_905171765.1). Classification (NCBI taxonomy): domain Eukaryota; kingdom Metazoa; phylum Chordata; class Amphibia; order Anura; family Bufonidae; genus Bufo; species Bufo bufo. Next base: position 51,967,186 of record NC_053389.1, on the reverse strand, counting down.
TGCGAAAAACCAATGCTTGACTGAACAGACTGTGGTAAATATATCTTCACATATTCTGACACCAGTACAATTACAACTGTTGGAAAAGGGCTTAAGTTTTTGTCCTGCTAGTGCCATCAACTGGTTCGAGTTGGAGGCCGATTTACTGTATTTTTTCAGGTTGATTAAACTTAAAATTCATTTTAAGGATGCACAAAGTTCTGTTGTTACACCCATGCATGAATTACGGTTGGCTGATTGGGGGTTAAGATTAAAAAAGGACTTTTCTCCCCAAATATCCTCTAAAGCCTTTGATGTCTTTTCGGATGCAGTGCTGCGAGATATACAGGAGCTTAAACAATCAGGGCTCTGTGATCGCATCCAACATCCGAATATGACTAGACAAGAAATGCAGGCATTGAATCAGTTAATCCATGACCACTCCCTCACCATCAAATCAGCTGATAAGGGTGGTGCGGTAGTGGTCATGGATACCTCTATGTATATGGCAGAAGCGGCCCGTCAATTGTCTGACTCTGCAGTATATACTAAACTCCAAAGAGACCCCAGATTTGATATCCAGCGAGAATTAAAGCTATTGATCAATACATATACACAAATGGGCTTGATTGACGAACAACTTAACGAGTTTTTGCTGATAGATTTTCCGGTTACCCCCTTATTTTATTTATTGCCCAAGATCCATAAAAATTTGCAGTGCCCACCCGGTAGACCGATTGTTTCCGGTCGTGGTTCTCTTCTAAGTAATGCATCCATCTTTTTAGACAAAATTCTACAGGATTATGTGGTTCTATCCAAGTCTTACATAAAAGACACCACGGATTTTCTCAGAAGGTTAGCAGACGTGACGATGCCGGAGGACGCCATTTTGGCCTCCTTCGACATCGTCAGTCTGTATACCTCAATACAGCATAACATCGGTTTAACAGTTGTAGAATCGGCCCTGGCGGGTTCTAATTACTCTATTGAAGCCCAAACCTTCTTTCTAGCTTTACTAAAATTAATTTTATATAATAATTATTTCCTTTTCGGCGATGATTATTATATGCAAATTAGGGGGACGGCCATGGGGACGAATGTGGCCCCCACGTACGCCAACATGGTCGTCTCTCATTTGGAGGAACAATATGTCTATGTGTCCCACCACTTCAGCCATGTGCTGAGGTGGTGGCGATACATAGACGATATTTTTGTCATTTGGACGGGCACGGCTGCCGAGCTACATATGTTTCATGTGTACTTGAACAGCCTGATTCCAGATATACAGTTCACTTTGGAATTTTCGTCCAGTGAATTGCATTTTCTGGATGTTAACGTTAAGCACATTGGCACACAGCTGCAAACTGAGGTTTATACGAAGCCCACTGACCGCAACACCGTCCTGAGGTATGACAGTGCTCATCCCCGGACGATGGTGCGGTCATTGCCGTATAGCCAGTTTACTAGAGTTAAGAGGATAGTCAGCGATACATCTACACTTGACAGTACTCTGGAAAAAATGACACAATCTTTCAAACAGAGGCATTATCCAGCATCTGTCTTACGACAACAATTGAGCCGGATCAACCAGAGAGAGAGAAGGGATTTATTCCAGGGCACCAAGAGGGACCAGTCTCAAAAAATACCCTTCGTATCTACCTTTTGTGAAGTCAGTACCCAAGTAGGTAGAATCATTAATAAACACTGGCCTATTTTAGGCACTGAATACAAGAATATTCCTGAATTTCGCAACAGACCTATACTGTCATACAAGAGAGCTAGTAACCTTAAGGATAAACTAGTCAAAAATGACATAGGTACACAAAAGGGTACACATCAGTCACTTCTCGCTCCTAAAAAGTGTGGCAGCTATCCGTGCCTTCACTGTGTAAACTGTAAGTACATGGTGAAGGGACGAGATTTCACTCATCCGAAAACTGGGGTCTCATATTCTCTCAAGTTTTATTTAACTTGCGACTCCAGTTACGTTATATATGTTTTATGGTGTCCTTGTAAGCTTTTGTACGTAGGGGAGACTACATGCGATTTCAAATCCCGCTTTAACCAACACCGTTTTTCAATACGGAAAAAACGGAAGGATTTGCCAGTCTCATACCACTTCGTGGACATGGGCCATGGGGAAAGTGATCTAAAGTTCATGATCATAGACCATGTCCCATTGCCACGTACAGGAGGTAACCATATCAAGATCCTCAAGAAACGTGAATCAGAGTGGATCTTCAAATTACAAACTATTAAACCGAGTGGCTTAAATGTGGAGTATAAACCATGGCTGTTCATATGATTGCATATATTTTCTTGTCCCTGCCGGCCCCAGTGATGAGAAATTTGGTATGTTTTTATTCCAATATATTTGGATAATATATTTTTTAATTCACATTTTTTTCACACACAGGACCTGTGGATGGAAGGGCTTAGCTCAGCAGGAGGTCAGATGCTCTGGATACGTGCGGCTTAACCCCGAATTATACTATATCTATTACTGTATACATATTGATGCGCCTCTGTATGCTTTTTTTCCTTATTAACTCCAACTAATTTTGGATGCATTCTGGCAACTAAGGGTTAATATAGGGGTTGTTAGGGCAACAGCGGTTGCTGTCCCCCTCCCCCGTTTGCACATTCCAGATGATGGTGCATCGTACGATAGCACATCACCTGGCTGTGCACCCTTTGCATTATATCCTATATTACGTTAGGTTTCACATACTACTTTGTATTTTCGCTGAAGCGCTTCATTCATCTATGTTGTCTATGACGCGAGAGTCATGTGACACACTATTGTGAACACGTGACCGCCTCTTCAGTGACGTCACGGACATGCGCACATCTACTTCCGGGACGCCGTATCCACGAGACACATCACGGAACTTTGTATCTACCTGCAATTTGAGCTCGCCTGATTCCATGCCCGGCCCTCCTATGATGTTGCACACACAGGTGACAATTATTCACTGTAAATCATCACTTGATTGTAATAAGCATATATTTGTTGTACCGATGGTTCCATATATTAGAGTTACATGTAAACATGCATTGGGCTGTGCTGTCTCTCTGATGTAATGTCCAGGATGTACCTATATGAATTGATTTGTATTTATTTTTCACTTTTTGTTTAAGTATCACTTATGTATGTTAATGTGACATGACTATATAAACACCCACAATTGTATTTGATGCATTGCTTGAAAATGGTCCCAGCAAGCGGACCGAAACGTCGCTGCTTGGGTGAATAAAGGATCCCACATTTTTCACCTTACGGATGTGCTGCGGTGTATTTATTTCTCTCTCTATATATATATATATATATATATATATAAAACTACCACTAACTGCAGGTCTTTTTACACACAAAAATAAATAAATAAAATGTGCAGATGTAAATGAGCACACTACTGATCGGTGCTCTTCTGCAGCATGCACGCACGCACACTGGCTAAAAATTAACTTACATCTATATATAGAGAGAAATATAGAGCTCTATATATATTATATAAAGCCCTAACTACAATTTCTTCTTTTTGAAAAAAAAAAAGGAAATATTTGCAAAAAAATCAACACAAATGTGAAAAAAATAAAGTAAAATCGCAAAAAATAATCCCAAGGTGCTGATCAGGCACGTATGCACTGAACAGCACTTGGCAGTCACAGCTGGCACACAGAAAAAGCGGCGAAGAGCTGGAAAATTGTAAAAAAAAAAAAAAAGACCCCCAAAAAATGCGGGGGACAGGGATGGAGGGTGGTTCTTTCAGCAGAAAAAGGTCAAATCGCAGTGGTCAAGTCCCAGCAAGCCAACAAGCAGCACAGAGAAGGACCGAACCTCTCTGCATGCAGTCAGCAGCTAGAATGGTTCAGCCCTTTCCTCTGCTGCTGTAGCACTGCTATCGGCTGGAGCATTGTTCCAGCCAATCGCAGCGCTGGCAGGGGACGCCAAACACTGGTGTCCCCTGCCTGACCTCAGGTGAGATAGGTGCTGACTAGTTCAGCACCTGTCATCCCTGTACAACCCCCCTGCAGCTCCATGAATGGTTAAAAAACCATCCGGAGCTGCTACTTGCCGGTCTGCAGAAACCGGCCAATGGCAGCGATCGGTGCTGCAGGGGTCGGAAAAACCTCCCTGTGCCCATAGGAAAGATGGCCGCCTGCTGTGCAGAGCAGCCATCGTACCCCGGTCACCGATCGTTTTCAATCAGGGACCAAGTGTACACAGCGCTGTAGCTGTACGGCGCTGGGATTTCTGACCCACTTTCCAGTGCCGTACATGTAGGGCGCTGTTATCCTACAGGTTAACGAAGAGCATGTTGTTGGGAAAAACCCAGACTTGTTTACCACCAAACCCAGACAGCCTGACCTTTTGAATGTCTGGTTTAAGCTCTGTTGCTTTTGTCTGGAAAAACTGATGTCATTGCCATTGAGTATTATTGAAGGTCTAATGTAAGTCTATGAGAGACAGAAAGTGTAACAATGTATCTGTTTGTGCTGAGCTTCTCCACTCCACCCCTCCCACTAGAAGGTTCCAGTCTAGCTAGAAATGGTATATAAGGAGAGAAGTCAGAGCCCCTAGTGTTCTGCAGTTAGGAACCAGTGCTTGGAGAAGAAGACTCCTGCCAGTCTGCATGAGTGACCAGAAGAAGACGCTGAGCCACAGACTATGGGTTATCAGCACTGTGACCAAGGAGCCACCTGGACTACTGAGCTACAGACCGTGGGCCTTGGACCAGGGTACCAGCCTTTTGAAGAAAGAGAGAGGGACAGCTAGCTCAGGCCTTTCCTCAGCATCAAACCCTTCTTCTTCCAGGGAGGAGACTGTAGAAGCTGTGAGGGATGAGAATTTATTTTGTATAAACCTGTCCTCCATCTAGTGTATATGGGAGATTTAGGTCAGGTCCTAAATGGAGCTTACAGGGTTAAATAGACAGATAATGAGAAAGCTAAAAACAAGGTCAAAAATGTGTGTTGATTGTACCCACACACCCCTCAGTCTGAAACCTCAGGAAGTGCGGGGAAGGGGGGGGGGGGGGGGAGACAGGAATGGAAACATACGTATGGTCTTGTATGGTCTTATGATTTATATCTTGTAACCGCAAATGTCATGTTTGTCATGTGATGGTTTTTTTCTGTTTCAAGCCTATATTATTGTGAGCTTGTCTTAGGAATAAAAGAGAAATCTGATCCACATGCATCCAATGTTTGTGACAGTTTCCCGAGCGCTCGTATCCCTTTTAATTTTAATTCCAACAATTATAGGTGAAGGGATATTTCCCTAACAAAATCAGCCCTATGCCTCGCCTGTATTGTTTTGTATCTGAATTCTTCCAGTAAAGGAGCATCATGGTTAACTGCAGACCCTGACTCTCAGGACTTATTTCCCATTGGGGTGCACTACGACTTACCACCCCTTCCGGAGAGCAGCAACACGTGGTGACACCTCGACGGTGTCTGGGGAACCCAGCGTAGCGTTGGGGCCACCCCAAACCCGGCCACTGCACAGAGAGCAGCCATGAATATGTGGCCGCCCTTCATTAATTTCTATGGGATTCCCGAAAATAGCCGAGCATGTTTGCTTCACTATTTTCAAAACTCCCATAGAAATGAATGGAGGGTTAGTGGTATGTTCTCCTTCACTAGCCTAGCGATATGCCACCAATGTATCAGATAAGACAACTCTTTTAAAAGGCCATTAGTAACCATTGCTAGGTGGAGCCGTTCCACTCTTGGAACAGGAATCAAGCTGAAGAACAGCCCCGGATTAGAGAACCAGCCAGTGTGATAGAAAGTCTTTAAACCAGTCTCTGAGGGAACGAGAAAAAAGAGACATTTGTGGAGCATTCCAGTTTTGAGAGGAGGTGCATGCAAAAGAGATTGTGGAGGTAACGTGTGTGCAACTTTTGGACTCCACGACTAGATGTAAAGCTTCAAGAGCCTGGAGCTATTTTGGAGGCAGAATGTGGATCAGCTAAGGACTTCACCCCCACTTGGAAATTGTAGCACCACATTGAGTACAGAATTAAAGTGAGCAAGAGAAACAGCAAGAGAAGTGTTGCACCCACATGTGTTATCCACCTTTGCAGCCTGTGAAACTTTAAGAACTGTGAAAACTGCAAACTTTGTGATCAGCCATCCATGCGTGCAGAGAACTGTGACTACTATATTTGAACCGTACTGCCAAGCTGCAAAATTGATTTCATCATTGCATGCACCCACAACCGCATTGCCACAGTATTGCATGGTTGCACCCCACCTTTATCTCGGACCCTGCTATGTGCCCATAACACCTACCAACACAAAAGGCACCCTGAATTACCATCTGGCAGAAGACCTCAAAACCAGGTTATGCCCCAAGGGAATCGGGGTGCACCCTCATTCCACTGCACTCCAATGCAAGTGAATGGGGCTTTTGTACCCCTGTCCACGTGCACTGGAAAAAAAGCATCAAGAAGAATGAGCATGCTAACATCCACATGGAAAAGCTGACGGATTAGCCAAACTGAATATGACTGATTATTATCGATATCTGTGGGTATATCTGAAGCACACGCTCGGCAAAATCCGAGCATTAGCCGATAAGTAAATACTTCAATACCAGTCTAGACTCAATTTAATCTGCAAATCACTCATCTGTTAACCCTTTTATCACTGCTTCGGACGACCACGCTTGGGGTTTCGGATATCCAGATAGGAGCACCCTGACAAGTGCAAAGCCGCAACCCAAAGGGACACTATAGGCAACCCCTATACTACTCTGGCATTTCTACACCTGGATTCCACCATCACCTTCTCCATAGGGGGACCCTGTCCCTCGTTGCTAAAATGCAACTGGCGTCATGGCAAAAACGCTAATAACACCTGTAGAAGAGACCCCTAGCATCGGTTATAGCCCCCTGCACTTGGGCCCCAGATGTTTTGTCCCGGGCTCTGTATGTAGTGGCCACCCCTGAGGCCTTTGATAGAGTAGAATGGTGGACAGGATCGCGATGTGATGACATCATCACTACTGCCTGCACCAGGTTTCAGGCGGTGCAATAAAGCCATCTCGCAGCTGTGCCAAGACACAGGTGGCGCTTTGACTTTAACTTGACTGCCTAAGCCAAAAAGTTGGCAGCTCAGGCCACAGGCCCAGAAGGTTTGCATTTTTTTTATCATATATTTTTTTCACACTTACTTTAAGTCCCAAAGCAGCGAGCCCAGGAAGGGAGTGGGGAAGAGGACAAGAGTGGTGGTGGTGGCACTGATTGAAGTAATAGTACTCACAGTGGCAGTCCTCGCTCTGGTGCTTCCTGGGCTATGCAGTGATGAGAGGACACACCCTTGTTCCCTCAGGACACACCCTGGTTTTGAGGAGCCTCCTGCCTGGTGGTGGTTTGGGATGCCCTTAATGTTGGTCAGTTTTGGGCTGCAAGACCCAAGTCCCTTGAGATGCGGTGCAATACAATGCTGTGGCAATATAGGTGTTAGTGCATAAAATGATGAGGCCGGTTTTGTGAAACAAATAACAGTTCTTAAGGCTTCGTTCACATCAATGTTCAGCCTTTCCGTTCTCCTGCTCCACAACAGCAAATCTGGAGCTAATCAGTCACTTGTGAACCCAGCTGCAGTGTGCTCTTATCAAACCCTGCACGCTTGATAGAAAATTTGCTATGACAGGCATCAGAGCCTTCAGAGGCCCCAAGGCTGTTATAGCAACCGAAAGGCGCCTATGCAATGGGCAGGTTTGGGATGGCACCAACACCACGTTGGGTCCCCCGGACACCATTGAAGTGTCACCATGTGTTTCTGCTCTCCGGAGGTGATGGTAAGGCGTGGTGCACCCCAATAAGAAAAAGTCCAGAGAGTCAAGATTTGCAGCAAACCAGTGTGTTTCTTTACTGGAGGAAATCAAGTGCAAAACAATGCAGACGAGGCACTGTGCTCTCTTCTCCAGTCTCCCCTCTGGTAGAAGAAGGTTCCATGCTGAGAGAAGGTCTGACCTAACTGTCCCTCTCTCTCTCTCTTAGAAGACTGGTACCCTGCCCAAAGGCTGCTGGCCCAGGGTCTGTGGTGCAGGCGTCCAGGTAGCTCTCTGGTCAATAGGCTGGTGACCCAGGGTCTGTGACAGGATATCCCATCTCAGTGTCTTCTTCTGGTCACTCATGCGGTCTGGCAGAGTCTCTCCTACTGAACATTGGTCCTTATCTGCAGATAAATAGTGGATCTGACTGCTCTCTTTTTATACAGTTTCTAACTGAACTACAACCTTCTAGTGGGAGGGGTGGAATGGAGAAGCACAGCTGAACAGAAACAATTTTGTAATTCCAGTCTGCCATATATTTGTATTGAGCCTCAATACAAGTCAATGGGCAGTTTTCAGATGTACACAACAGTCTATACAGAGCTTAGCTAGACAGTCAAAGGATCACTGTGTCTGTTTTTTGCCCTCCAAAACTTAGCTCTGCATATTCTCTTATAGCAACTGTGGAAAATTACTAGCTTCTCAGTGCATAGGTAGAAAGTCCCAAAGTCTCTCGATGTTAGGCTACTTTCAGACTAGTGTTAAAGTACATCATATCCGGCATAGCCGGAAATGGCTGAAGCACCGCCAGGCCCTATTGACTATAATGGGACGAGGCTGAAGTGCAATAAAGTTGACGGCTTTGCATAGTAGCAATAAGGGAAAATGTCCACATACTTCTAAGTACCCTTGCTCCAGCTCACTGTCCTTATATGAGAAGGATGTGGAGCCAGTGTACAGCTTCACAGAGAATGCACAGACTGAATGCTGGGCTGGGGCAGGCCGTCAGAGATCGCTTGCGGCGGCAGCATTTTTTTAAACAGTGAATGAAAAACAGTGGTGGGCTGTGCATCCCACTCAGAAGCAGCCTACCGGGAATCTGCATAATAGGGCAGATTGTCAGTTCAGGCCTGATTACAGTTGTGGTAACAGGGCCCAGGTATGTTTCCCTAAGGGAATATGGAGCGACGGAACCATAAAAAGAGTTGTACCAGCTATTGGACAGCGAACAACTATCTACATTTTTGATGTTCTTAAAATACGCCCCAGGCAAACTGAATACAAATGAGAATTATTAACAAAGGCAGATAAAGACTGGATGAGGACTCCCACCTGGACACTTTGGGAAATTGAAAAAAACGGAATAAACATGCTAGCATCATGGATGAGATAATCACTGAGACCACCATGCCCTTAATGAAGAATTGGCCTATGTAAGGAATGTGGCTCTTCAAAATAGAATGGCTCTTGACAACATGCTAGCCATAGAGAGTGGAACTTGTGCTACTATTGGTGAGGAATGTGATACCTGGATTGAAGACTTTCATGAACCCATAGAGGCACACATGCAGTGTCCCAGGGGGTCAGTAGTGTAGCTTCTGGTACGCTGGGCTTTGTAGTGCAGGGCAACCCACTAACCTGGGACTCACTGTCGTCTTCAATCGGGTCAACACTGGAACAGGCAGGTGATGAATGTCGTGACGCCAGTGCCAATTGAACGGTGGCACACCGTGTAGTGATAGGTGGAATAATGGAGGAGTCCTTATATTTGAATAACAGGATAACTTTACTGAACGAATTTGAACATGGATGAACAGTCAGTAAGTACAGTTCCAGAATTATTCCACACGTTACAATACAGTCACAGCAGTGGGTCAGGCTATTACTCACAGTCGCAAAAGACTATCTTCAAGACAGGCCTCCTAGGATCAGGGCTTTCCTCTTACTCTAAATGCAGCAATACACTTCAGGCAACTATTCTCTCTGCAGGGGTACACGTACTTCCTCTCCTGCTTTAGTTCCTGGATGTAGGCAATACTCTCAAGGTCCAGACACCCAAATCACAGTGATAACCCTTGAGCAAAGGTTTTGTAGAGGTTTCTTCTCTCCTGGTGACAGGCTCTGTCCCACTTGTTAGTGACAGGCTGATACTTAGAGTACCTCAGGTATACTTGACCTGGAAAACTGGGGGGGAATGATCCTCCACACCAGTGATGCACTTTCTGCACTAGTTACTGAGTCCTGAATCTCTCAGAACTAACTCTGAACTAGAAACTTCCAACTGACTCCCTAGGCTAGGCCCTGGCCTATTTATACTGAACTGGGGGCTCCCTCTGCTGGCTGAAATATGAATTGTCTGCTACAGGCCTAACTTTCTTAAAGGGAGATACACATTATAATATAGCAGTGTCGGGTAACCTACCCGTATGCTGCACACCCCCAGACTTTAACGTGAGTAAGGCCTCGTACTCACACACATGCCTTCCTGAACCGGCCTCAAATGTTACATAAATTAAGCATTACATTATAAATATGGTAAATACTTATTTCACACAGAAGATATAACATTTGTAACTTAATGAACAGACGACGCAAGGGAAAGGGGCGTCTTCTTGCTTCTTAGACACGGCCGCTGACCTGGCACAGCGGACTTAAGGTGAACCAGGTTAGTCCATAGAAACACATGTCAAGAATAAGATTTTTTTTTTTCAAGTCTCTGTACGTGCAACAAACATGTTAGAGAATGCAAAGATATATCACTTTTTCAAATATAAAAGTTCAACATCAGTCCATTTTTCTTGGCTGCAGTATAATAAGGGAACTACACAGGGGTTTCCTGCGGGTGTATAACAGGCAAGGACTCACGTGGAGGAGTCCATTCTTGCGCACAAACGTCAAGCAAGCTATTTCCAGTAGCAACTGCTCGGGAGGAGACACCACCAGCATAATCAAAGTCCCCTAAACGGACTGGCGGAAGTCCCCTGTTCATCCGGTTGGACCTTCTCAACACAGGGGTCTCCTCCTCCCTTAGCATCGAGGTAGAAGAGAGAGGAGCAACAGGAGGGTCTCCACCAGTGAGACTCTGGTCAGGAACAACAGGAACAACAAGATCCCCTATAAGGGGGACTGGATCCGGGGCATTTTGAACTGGCTCTTCTGGAGGTGAAGGCACAATAGGTGCCGGAGCGGGCACCAACAAATTCAACCATGGTGTCAGGAGCCAATGCATGGGATCAGTGTCATACATTAGATTACTGACAGCCTGCATAGGATCCTCGGGCTGTATTGATGGCTCTGACACAGGTGATTCAGATCTAGAACTCTCAGCACTGGGTTCTTGCGTCAGGCAGAGCTTTAACCGGTTCCTGTGCACAATTTGGGATCCCCTGCCTTCTCGGGTAATCTCATAAGTGTGGGTCCCAGCATTTGGGATTGCAGTGACAACATAAGGAATCTGCTCCCATTTACGGTCCAGTTTACTTGTACGGCGGTTATTTTTCAACCACACCACAGCTCCTATTGTCAAGGGTTCTGCATGGGCTGCTTGATCATAGTCTCTCTGCTGTCGGTCTCTAGCATAACCCATACGTTCCTGAACAATGGCTTTGGCCGTATTCAATCGCCTTTGGTGCTCAGCAACCCAGTCGGTGTTAGGTAATGGGTTGATGCAATCAGGTACGTGTATGTCCAAGGAGTGATCAGCAGGCAACGTCCTTGGCGCCCAAACATCAAATAAAAAGGGGTATACCCAGTGGAACAATGGATGGTATGGTTGTACGTGTACATGAGCTGTGGCAACAGGCTGGGCCAATCTCCTCTGGTTTCAGGAGGCACGGCCCTCAGCATCTCTATCAAGGTCTGATTCATTTTTTCACACAGCCCGTTACCTTGAGGATGGTAGGCCGTTGTCCGGATCTTCTTGCAGTTGTGTAAGCGGCACAGTTCATGGAACAGATGGGACTCAAAAGCAGGTCCTTGATCGGTGAGGATCTTTTCTGGACATCCGTAGGGCAGGAGGAAGTGTTTCCAGAACTGTTCGGCTGTAGTCTTGGCAGTCTGGTCTCTCACAGGCACCGCTACAACAAACTTAGTGAAGTGGTCAATAATAGTCATGGCATAAGCATACCCTGAACGACTAGGCTCCAACTTCACATGGTCAATGGCGACAAGTTCAAGAGGACGGGTACTTACAATGGGTCGCAGTGGTGCCCTCTGGTCGTGGTGCTCACTTCGTTTTAAGGCACAGGCTACACACTCCCGACACCACCTCTCAATGTCTTCTCTCATGCCCACCCAATAAAACCGCTGGCGGATATTAGCCTCAGTCTTTTGGACCCCAAAATGACCGGATTGATTGTGGTACATCTCCAACACCATACCTGCATCTCGTCGGGGTATGAGAATCTGATGCACTCTTTCGTTGGATACTGGGTCTAGGCTTCTCTGTAGCAATAGGCCCTTTTGTATGAAGAGCTGATGGCGCTGTCTCCACAGTTTGATGAGCTCTGGATCTGCACTCTTACGTCTAATTCTCTCAGGGGCTCTGCCACTAGTAATGAAGTCCATCAACTCACCCAGCACTCTACTTTCAGACTGTAATTTCACCCACCTTTCCTCTTTGGGCTCAGGCTTACTGGAGGGTGAAGGGGCTGAGGCTCTGTCATTGGTAGCTCGAGCCTGATCCTGTTGGGCAAACTTGTTATAGAAGGCCGGCATTTCTACATCTTCCCAAGCATCCCGCCCATCATCAGGAGCTGTCTCTGTGGGAAGCCTGGATAAAGCATCAGCATTGTCATTAGTACGTCCAGCACGGTATTTCACAGAGAAATCATAGTTGGCAAGGCGAGAGGCCCATCTCTGCTCCAAGGCCCCCAATTTAGCTGTATTTAGATGCGCCAGAGGGTTATTGTCGGTGAATGCAATGAACGGGGTGGCGGCTAGATAATCTTTGAATTTCTCCGTCACTGCCCACACTAATGCCAGGAACTCTAGTTTGAAGGAACTATAATTCTGATCATTTTTCTCAGCCCCTTTCAGGGAGCGGCTTGCATAAGCTATCACTCTCTCTTTTCCCTCTTGGATCTGAGCCAACACAGCTCCCAGGCCTCGTTTGCTAGCATCGGTATAAAGATGGAAGGGTTTGCTGTAGTCTGGATAACCTAACACAGGAGGCTCGGTCAGTTTCTTTTTTAACAATTGGAACGCTATCTCTCTTTCCTCATTCCACTCAATGGGCACAGGAGTTCTAGGACTTTTCTTGGGTTGCCCCCTCAGGAGTTCCTGGATAGGATCAGCTATTTGAGCAAAATGGGGGATAAAACGTCTATAGTAGCCTGCAAAGCTAAGGAAACTCCTCACCTCTTTGACGGTAGTGGGGACCGGCCAATTACGGACAGCCGCTAGCTTATCAGGGTCAGGCTGCACGCCCTCTGCGCTTACCACATGCCCCAGGTATTTTACTGCAGGTTTGAGCAAGTGACACTTGGATGGCTTTACTTTCAAGCCATACTTGATAAGGATTTCAAATACTACTGCTAAATGTTTCAGATGGTCCTCATATGTTTTTGAGTATACAATGACATCATCTAGATACAGCAGCACTGTTTCAAAGTTTTTGTGGCCCAAACACCGCTCCATTAGTCTCTGGAAAGTCCCTGGGGCATTACATAGCCCGAACGGCATACAATTGAATTCAAACAGGCCCATGGGAGTGGTGAAAGCAGTCTTTTCCCTATCCTCGGGGGCCATGGGTACTTGCCAGTAGCCACTGGTCAAGTCCAATGTGGAGAAATAAGCGGAGGAGCCTAGAGCAGTTAATGACTCCTCAATGCGGGGCAGTGGGTATGCATCTTTGTGGGTTATTTGGTTAATTTTTCTATAATCCACACAGAAACGGATACCACCATCCTTTTTCTTTACAAGGACCAGGGGTGCAGCCCACGGACTACGGCTGTCCCGGATTACATTAGAGTCTTTCATCTCTTGGATCATTTCTTTTACAGTCTGATATGAAGTCGGCGGTAAGGGTCTGTATCTCTCCTTGATAGGAGGATGAGAGCCAGTAGGTATGGTGTGTTGTATGGCACTAACCTCTCCATAGTCAGTAGCATGCTTACTGAAGGCCTGGTGGTGCTCTTTGACAAGCTGTAGGATCCCTTCTTGCTGATGTTGGGGGGTAGTCTCGTCCCCGACATGGAGCTCTTCCCACCAGGGCACTTGTGGCTAGGTCACCGGCGGACGTCCGCTGACTGCAGCTGGCGGCTTTTCTGTCACTGGAAGACGAATGATGTCTTGGAAGGACACCTGGGAAAGCTGGGCAACAGGGCAGTGCTTAGTAAGCGCAACAGGTTGATCACTCAGGTTAATCAGACGGACAGGTACTTTACCTTGGGAGACGTTCACCAGGCACTTGGCAGCTCTCACATAAGGGTAATTCTCCATCTGGATTGGTTCCACCAGGGCTGGATAATCTTGGCCTTGGACTCCCAGGACAGCACTACACCATAAAAGAGTTTGAGAATTAGGAGGCAAAGTCACAGGCTTATTATCACGGATCCTGGCAGTACAAATTTCTCCTTTCCCATTAGCAAACCTCTGCTGAGCACTTAACACGGTAATAGTCTTCTGAATCACCCTCTTGGATGCAGAGGAAGCAGTGGGCAAAGTCTGATGCAGTGCGTCAAGTATTTCAGAATAACAGTTCTTGAAGACATTGGTGCCTAGAATGACAGGATGTCCTCCTCTGTCGCCGGCCTGTACTACTATCACCCCCTGTTGCGGTAAGGTTACTTCTCCCACCTGCAGGGTGGGTTCCCAGTATCCATGAACCTTTACTGGCTTGCCATTGCTGGCGATAATCTCCACCCAGGATTCAGGCGGCTGGGTTAACTGGTTGGTGTCCCAGAATTTTTCAAATGTGGGCAGCTGAATGGTAGTGACCTGGGACCCAGTATCTAGTAGGGCTTCAAAGGGGACCCCGTTGATCTCTACATTGATTTTAGGATGGGATCCTACATACCGGGGCATCCAACTTGGATCTTTTGGACCTAATGTTCTACCTCCCGAGGGGTGGTCCTCAGCCTCGAGGGTAGCCCGTTTAACTGCCAGCATGTGGATTCTGTGTGTCCCACCTTTTTACAGTATTTACACACGGGCGGTTTGCGGCCCTTGGAACGATCTCTATTACGCCTCCCAGGATCCCTGGGGTGAGTCTCTTGGTATGGAGGTGAGAATGGCTTAGGAGGTGACAGGAACTCTTCTTCTGACATTAGGGGTTTTTCCCATTCTTCTATCTTTCTGCACACTCTCTCTAAACTTTTAGTGAGATGGTTTACCTGTTCCGTCAGCATGGCAATAGTATCAGTAGCTGAAGCTTGAACAGCTTGGCCGGCCCCAACCTGGTTAGGGATAAGCGGTTTTGGCCTGCAGGTTGGTGACTCAGGTGGGGTGCTTAACTCCGTAGATACTGTTGACCCCAGAATTCTTATGGCCAGCTCTTTAAAATCCAGAAAGGTACTGCTAGGGTGCTGGGCTGACAGCATTTTTAATTGAGTCCTTATTTGCTCACTAGACAACCCTGTGATAAATTGTTCCCTCAGGGTCTGGTCCTGATTATCAGCCTCCTTGGGATCTATCTGGATTACAGCCCCCAAAGCCTCCTGAAGTGATAGGGCATAGTCACGGAGGGACTCACCGGACTTCTGCTTCTTGCCAAAGAAGTGCATCTTTATCTCTGAGGCAGTCCTTGTTTCAAAAGTGGCCCTGAGGCGGGTGAATATTTGCTCTAGAGTACTCCGCTCAGCAGCAGGCCAGGATAATACCTCTCTGCGGGCAGCTCCCTCCAGTTGCGCTAGCAGGATTTCCATTTGCTGGTCGGCATTTATGGGGTACAGTTTGAATAATGCCAGCAACTTTTCTTTAAAGTCTCTTAAGGTATGGGTCTCTCCTTTATAGCGGGGAAACCATGGGGCCCCGAAATAGTAAGGCATAGTAAAGGGCATCATGCTGGGGGCTATAGGAGGATTAGCAGCCGCAAGTTCTCCTGGGGCCGGCTGCTCGGGAACTCCCGGCTCTGACATATTAGTTTAATAAGATGCGGCCGCTGGCGACTAACGGGGCCGGAACAATCCCCTTCCCTCCGGTTACAAGTCCTTACCGGTATCGCCGGGGTTGCGCAGGACAAGTCCCGCGAGACTCCGGACGTCCTGTGTACGCGGTGACGTTGCTGACGTAGAAAAAGCAGGGCCGCGGCGGTGCGATGATGAAGAGGGGCGGGATTCTCTGTGTCTTTGAAGGGATCCGCCCACGAAGGTCCTCAGCAGCGCGGGAAACTTTACTCCAGGCGGCCGGCGGCCATCTTGGTCACCATTCCCTGACAGCAAGCAGGGGTGTTGACAAGTTAATAAATTGTAATCCACAACCACGATTTTCTCTCCCTGGGGGTAGCGCAACACAGCACAGCGCCTCCGATTCCTCCCAGGCACAATTGTAATCCACCGACTTGGAAATAAAGGGTACAGTCCTTGCAATACGGTGGTGGAATAGTTAAAGCACACAGTTCACACTTCTCTGCACTCCAGAAGCATGCGATCCTGTTCGTGACGCCAAAAAGAGCGATGCAGTGTCCCAGGGGGTCAGTAGTGTAGCTTTAGGTATGCGGGGCTTTGTAGTGCAGGGCAACCCACTAACCTGGGACTCACTGTCGTCTTCAATCGGGTCAACACTGGAACAGGCAGGTGATGAATGTCGTGACGCCAGTGCCAATTGAACGGTGGCACACCGTGTAGTGATAGGTGGAATAATTGAGCAATCCTTATATTTGAATAACAGGATAACTTTACTGAACGAATTTGAACATGGATGAACAGTCAGTAAGTACAGTTCCAGAATTATTCCACACGTTACAATACAGTCACAGCAGTGGGTCAGGCTATTACTCACAGTCGCAAAAGACTATCTTCAAGACAGGCCTCCTAGGATCAGGGCTTTCCTCTTACTCTAAATGCAGCAATACACTTCAGGCAACTATTCTCTCTGCAGGGGTACACGTACTTTCTCTCCTGCTTTAGTTCCTGGCTGTAGGCAATACTCTCAAGGTCCAGACACCCAAATCACAGTGATAACCCTTGAGCAAAGGTTTTGTAGAGGTTCCCTTCTCTCCGGGTGACAGGCTCTGTCCCACTTGTTAGTGACAGGCTGATACTTAGAGTACCTCAGGTATACTTGACCTGGAAAACTGGGGGGGAATGATCCTCCACACCAGTGATGCACTTTCTGCACTAGTTACTGAGTCCTGAATCTCTCAGAACTAACTCTGAACTAGAAACTTCCAACTGACTCCCTAGGCTAGGCCCTGGCCTATTTATACTGAACTGGGGGCTCCCTCTGCTGGCTGAAATATGAATTGTCTGCTACAGGCCTAACTTTCTTAAAGGGAGATACACATTATAATATAGCAGTGTCGGGTAACCTACCCGTATGCTGCACACATGAAGAAGGTAAATTACAGAAAAATCAAGGGATATACCAAAGGAGGGATGGAATCCCTTTTTCTGGACGGATCTTTTGGTACTTGTTTTAACAATACACTTTCAAACTTGCTAAAACCCATAGTGGTAGTGATCGGACTCTAAGTGTTATTGTAATCTTACCTAAACGATAGCTCTTTAGTTTGGAGGAGGTGTGTCACACCAGGGTGCAATTTAGTTCATACTCTTAGGGGTAGCCCTAAGTCAAATCTGGGTCGTTCAGCAACACATTGGGTCCACAACCACTGCATTACAGTGTGTTCAGGCCATGGACCCCACTGGTTCTCCCCAGTTGGGGTTACAGCCAGGGGCGTTGGTAGGGTCTCAAAGGATCCAGAGCCCAAGCCCCCAAAAAATATGGCCCAGTTCTCTAAGTCGCCCCCCTCCTTCCCCCGCACACCACATTCTGCTGTACTTACTATACAGCAGCACATACCTGTCACATCCAGGGCCTCCAGGTGACGTCTCCTCTGATGTAGATCTTCTCTGTCATCATCTTCTCCATTTGGTCCGTATAACTTCTCTCAGCCGCCTCGTCTCTGCAGAGTGTGACACATGGACATCTTAGCTTCCTCACATTTCTATTATCATCCCCCAACCTGGAGTCCCCACAGTGTTTCACGCTTGCGTTTTTGTTTTCCGGTATTGAGTTCCGTTACAGGAGCTCAATACCGGAAAAAAACTGATCAGTTTTATCCTAATGCATTTTGAATGGAGAGCATTCCGTTCAGGATGCATCAGTTCAGTCCCTCTTACGTTTTGTGGACGGAGAAAATACCACAGCATGCTGCAGTTTTCTCTCCGGCCAAAAATACTGATCACTTGCCGGATCCGGCATTAATTTACATTGAAGTGTATTAGTGCCGGAACTGCCTGCCGGAATCCTCTGCCACAAGTGTGAAAGTACCAATATCCTGCTGCTCGCTGTGCTCCCCAATACCCCAAATACTATCCTGAAGAAATATCAGTGCCACCATAGTAATAGTGCTACTCATAGTCCCACCAATAGTAATTCCCATCTAGAATGCCCCATTAGTAATACTGCCCCCTACAGTGCCCCAACAGTGATAATGCTCCCCAAAAATGTCCCCATTAGTAATACTGCCCCCTACAGTGCCCCCAACCGTGATAATGCTCCCCAAGAGTGCCTCTATTAGTAATACTGCCCCCTACAGTGCCCCCAACCGTGATAACGCTCCCCAAGAGTGCCTCCATTAGTAATACTGCCCCCTACATTGCCCCCAACCGTGATAACGCTCCCCAAGAGTGCCCCCATTAGTAGAAGAGTCCTCCAGTATTAATAATGCCCTCACAGAACCCCTAGTAGAAAAAAAGCCCCCTATTTTTCCCCCAGTGGTAATAAAGCTCTCTACAGACCCCTCAGAAGTAATAAGGCCCCCCATAGTGCTCTTAGTAGTAATAAGGCTGATCTATTAGTCCCTCCTATAGAGCCCCCAGTAGTAATAAGAACGCCTATAATGACCCCGGGATTTGCAGTTCCCCCTGTAGTTATATTCCTTCCTCCACCATACAACCCCATGTAAATAACATCACACCATCAAATGAAACATGGAGGGATACTTATTTAAAGTCATCCGTTTTTTTTGCAGACCGCAAAACACATACGGTCGTGTGCATGTAGCCTAAATCCCATGGTATTTCTATTCCATTACTGGGAGGAGACGAAGGATGGGGTCCCCACGGAATGAAGGTTGCCAGCTCTTTTTCATGCAATATGCATGGTAACCAAAAGGAGCATAATGCAACATTGGTTACAACCCTCGATTCCCGCTAGAGACAGCATTCTATTATGCCTAAAAGATTTATTGGCTTTGGAAGGTAGGGAGGCGGAGAGAAGTAAAGAGGGGAAAGGGGGAAAGTTTCTGAAAAGATGGCGAGGTTTTCTGACGCAGTTTTTATCTGATTCAGAAATAGAGAACATATTGAAACCTTTCACTCTTACACAATGGTACTTAAAAGAACAATTGAAAGGGACGTTAGGCCGTTCAGCACAGTGATAATCATTCTGCAACGGTACAAAAGGAAAAAAATGTATGACTAACACAATTTTTCGCTAATTCTGTCTTGTTTTATGGAATATGCCAAGTTTTTGGTTTCGAGCAGGATGTTCCCTAGGGTAATAATGTTGGGGGGGGGGGGGTGCGGCAAGGAAAGGAGGGGGGTTTGGGGAAGGGAAAAGGATGAGGGGGAAAAAATGAAAACATGGAAGGAGGAAAATGAAATACAGTGGAGGGGTTTAAGCATGCATGGGATAGGCATAAGGCTATCCTTCATATAAGATAGGGCCAGGGGCTATCCATAGTACTCAGTATATTGGGCAGACTAGATGGGCCAAATGGTTCTTATCTGCCGACACATTCTATGTTTCTATGGGAAACAAAATACATGGATTACTTACTTCTCAGTAAATAGTATACAAAACCATCAACCTGTTTCATGAAGAAATGTCTTTTACTGATATGAAATGCAACTTTCATGATTTTGTGATCTCAATAACTGTATTGTCAAGAACTATACATGTCTTTTCCCTTAATAAAATTTGTTTAGAAAAAAAAAAATCACACCATCTCTCCTGCCCCCTCCAAAATACAGTCCTATGTAACTAACATCCCTCTCTATCTACAGCACCCTCCAAAATACAGTCCCATGTAAATAACATCACCTCCTCCCCAGCCGACCTCCAACATGCAATACCATCACCCCCTCAACATTCAGTCCCATGTAAATAACATAATTCCCCCCCACCAGCCACCTTCAACATACAGTCCAATGTAAATAACATCGCCCCCTCAACATTCAATCCCATCTAAATAACATCACTCCCTCCCTCAGACCCCTGTGACATTCAGTCCCATGTAAATAACATCACTCCCTCCCACAGCCTCCATCAACATACAGTCCCGTGTAAATAACATCACTGCCTCCCCCAGTCCCCTCCGACATACAGTCCCAAGTAAATAACATCACTCCCTCCCACAGCCGCCTCCAACATACAGTCCCATTTAAATAACATCACTCCCTCCCACAGCCGCCATCAGCATACAGTCCCATGTAAATAACATCACTGCCTTCCCCAGTCCCCTCCGACATACAGTCCCATGTAAATAACATCACTGCTTCCCCCAGTCCCCTCCGACATACAGTCCCATGTAAATAACACCACTCCCTCCCACAGCCGCCTCCAACATACAGTCCCATGTAAATAACATCACTCCCTCCTACAGCTACCATCAACATACAGTCCCATGTAAATAACATGACCCCCTCACCAGCCACCTGTAACACACAGTTCCATGTAAATAACATCCCTCCCTTCAGCCCTAACATACAGTCCCAGTTAAATAACCACAACTCCCAGCATTGCTCTGCCTCTCCCTTCACTTACCTCTCCTCATGTACAGACCTCACCACAGCTTCTTCTCCTCTTCACTGCCATCCTCTCCTGCACTGGTCACATGATGGTGACATCATCTCTGATCCTTCTCCCATCATTGCCTGTTTTGCTGGTCAAATGACGTGTGATGTCATCACAGGTCCTTCAGCTCTTCCAATGCATTAGATTCAATTGTATTGTGGTCCTGAGGACGGCAATACAGTTGTATCTAGCTGGCGGGCAGGACATTCGGGGCCTGGGACAAAACATCAAGGGCTCAGGCCTCAAATGTTTTAACCTAGCAACGCCCCTGGTTACAGCATTTATTCAAGGAGCTGACTACTCATTGGAGTCACCAGGAGCAACTACTACCAGACCTGGACTCTGACTGTCTCTGCTCCAATTAGGCCTCCTGAAGCTGCAGCTTCTGCACCACAGCCACCATCTGTCCCTCATTCCAATGATACTGGATTGCACCTGCCACTGCTATCACATTCTGAAGGAAACGCCAATTTCTTGCCATGACTTCCTGAACCAGTGCACTATAAATTTTGAACTGTAGATCCATCATTTCCCTACAGTTCATGCAAAGATAGCCTTCATTGTGTCCCCTCTGTCTTGCAAAGCTTTTGCTTCAGCCACACCTGTCTAGCAACAGGAAGATTCTCCAATTTACAGGAATTTCTGACAGCCTTCTGCAAGGTTTTTGAGGAACCTGGTTCCTCAGTCTGCATCCTCTTTGCTATCTCTCCACCAGAGCGACTTGGCTATGAGTTAGTACACCATCCAGTTCCGTACCTTGTCCTCTAAGTTATCCTGGAACAATGAGGCTGTGGTAGAAGCTTTCTGGGAAAGTCAGGTTGATTGACACAAAGACAAGCTTGCAGGCCATGATTTACCATCTACTCTGGATTAGAATGATCTCCCTGGCTTTGTCAAGAAAAAAGATGTCTCTCTACGACCCTGTATAGACTGCTGTGGTCTCAACAGAATCACCACCAAAAACAATTACACCATGCCTTTGATATCTGAATTCTTTCACAGGATCCACAGGGCAAAAGTCTTTACCAAATGGGATCTCCGAAGTGCATATAACATGACCCGCATTTGTGAGGGGGATAAGAGAAAGACAACATTAAAGACCAAGTCCTTTTTCTTTTCAAGAGCTATAACTTTTTAAATTTCCCATTCAAATAGCCATTTGATGGCTTAGTTTTTGCTAGACAAGTTGTATTTTTTAATGGCAACATTTAATTTACCGTGTTTTGTATTGAAAAATGGTAAAAAAAATCCTTTGAAAAAACCCCATAATTCCGCTAAGGTTTTTTGGGTTTTGATATTACAGCTTTCTCTTGCGCTAAAATAACATGACGTCCTTATTCATGTCATTACAATTACAGCAATACCAAATTTGTTTAGATTCTGTTTTACTACATTTAAAAAAAATAAAAACCTTTTAAAAATAAAATAATTTCTTTATTTTCTGACTGCTGTAACTTTTTATATTTCTGTCTACAGAGCTTTATAAGGGCTTGTTTTTTGTGGGAAGAACTGTATTTTTTATAGGTACCTTTTTGGGGGTACAAATGACTTTTTGATCACTATTATAAAATGTTTCAGAGGGGTTTAAGATTACCATAAAATGATGAATCATGTTTTTATTTATTTTTCCGTTATGGCGTTCATCAGGCAGGAACAATATTTTTAAATTTTAATAATTCAGACATTTCCAGATGCATCAATACCTGTTATGTCAATTTTTTATTGTTTATTTCTATATTAATTTGAAAGGTGAGGTGATTTAAATTTTTGTACAAAAACTTTTGGCTCCTTTAGGGGGCTACAACTTGCGATCTTCTGATCACTTGTCCAATAGACCATGATAGACTACTTTTATGGTCTATGAGATTTTGACGCTTTGCCTGCTGAGCCGTGCCTCATGCACAGCTTTACAGGCAGTTAACCATGACAGGCCTGGAAACCTTCAGAAGGTCCATGACTCTTATAGTAACTGATGGGAGCCCCGCAATTTCACTGCAGGGGGCTCTGATTGAAAAGCAGAGGGAGGTCCCTTCCTCTGCTTAACCCCACAGATGCTGCGATCACTATTGAATGCTACATCTGAGGGGTTAAATGACCAGATTCGGCATCATGACCAATCCCGGTCATTGCGGCCAGGTGGTGCCTGCTGTATTATACAGCCAGCAACTGACATGCAGCCCGCTTCATACAAACCTTTATTCATAATGAAATACATGTATGTGAACAGGTTAAGGGTACATGCCCACAGAAGTATAGTTCATGTGAATTTCCGTGTGTGGATTTTGCTTTCTTTCCTCATCAAATCGAAATCAAAATCTGCATGTGTTACTTGAGGATTATGACATTGAGATTTGCCTTAGATCCCATTTGCATTACAAATGGTGAAATCTGCACAATTGACATGCTGCAGATTTCAAGATCCGCACCATAGGTCTTGAGTATTGGGGCTCATCATCTGAATCCTCACTAAACCAGATGATTTCTCTTCTTTGCCCACTTCAACTCGCACTCCACTTTCGTCTAGTAGATAAAAAACATCACGGCAGATGCTCTCTAGATCTTTTGATCCAAAAGACCGAGTCACGGAGCCTCCACATGTTATTAACCTTGCTTAGATTATCTCACTTGTTCCCATTCTGATTAAAGGGGTTGGCCTATCTCATAAACTGGGGGCATATCCCTCTGTTAGGTGCCGGTCCCACATCTCTAAAACGGAGCCTGCAAAGAGAAGGAGAGCGGAACGCGCATACGCAGTTGACCTCCATTCATTTCTATGGGACTGTGTCAGCCCTATATATGTGAATGGAGCAGTGGTTCGCACTCTTTTTCTCTTTGCGGACTCCGTTTTAGAAATAGATGCAGGTCTCGCCTCTTTCTCGCGGAGCCGGGCAGACTGTATGGAATAGGGCGGCTCAGTCATCTATCTGCACCACGTAAAAGGAAACGCAGTATAAACTGCTAATGCACTGGTACCATACCCCTGCATTCCTACATTCAATAAACCCCACGATTCCGTCTGTCTGCTGGCGGTGCTTGAACGACGTGGGTTCTTTGTACCATATTTTCTGGACATGCCCCAATATCACCCAATTTTGGGTGGAGGTGAGAGATGTGGCTCACTCCCTCTTTGGACTTCCCATACCGCTAGACCGCTAAAGCCGAAGGTCTACTTACTTAACCTTCCACCTCAGAGGTTGAACAAGCACTCCTCCAAGCTGTCCCTCTCACTATGTACTGCAGTCAAATCCTTGATCGCTAAATCCTGGAAGCTGACCACTCCCCCTACCAAGTCCATGCTCCTAGCCAGGGTCCGTGAATTCAGGTCCATAGACGGTCTCATGGCATCCCTTAATAACACCGTGGAACAATTTCAAACTATATGGTTACCTTGGGATACACACTTCGCATCCCCCTAAGGGTCTCTCTCCCTACCCTGCCCATCCTGCTCCTATTTTCTCATATCCCTCCCTCTCCCTTCGTGTTTTGCCTCTCCTTGTCTTGAGTTTTAGGTGTTATATCTTTGGGTACAACTCTAGGTCGGGCACTATTGTACTTTCTGTGCTTTTTCCCATTTTGATGGTTCGCTTAATGACTCTGTACGAGCTATGTTGTATCCATTTATGGTTCTCCTTCTTTCTTTTCTGTACCATTGAAAACTTAATAAAAATTTACAGTTAAAAAAAGAAAAAAGAAAAATAGATGCGGGTCCCAGAGGTGGGACCCACACCAATCAGACATTGGGAGCATATCCTAGCGATATGCCTTGAATGTATGAAATAGACCAAACTTTTTAAGGACTTCCTCCCTGGGAAAACTTTTGTCCCTACAGCCAAGAAGAGATAAATTCTTGATTGTGGACATAAAACTGTCTGGTTATCCTGGAGTCCTTTGGAATTAATTTCCCACCAATATTGGTGGCCTCCATTATCCCAAGACGTTCAAGAAGATGTTGTCTCTTGTAGCATGTGCACACAAAATAAATCTTCCAAGCAAAGGCCTGCGGATCTTCTCCTTCCTCTGGATGTACTGTCATCTGGGTGGTTGTAAACCGTTTCTCCAAGATACCTCACTTACTGTAGTTCCTCTGAAGGGTTCTCCTACAGCTTCATTGTGCCAGTCTGTTCCGGAAACACATTCTTAGTTACACAGATTATCTCATCACATCATCTCTGACAGAGGAGTTCAGTTTACATCCAGGGTCTGGAGGTCCCTCTGTAGACTTCACCTCGGCATCCCACCCTTACTTCAGAGGGCAGGTGGAGCGTATTAACCAGGTTCTGGACTATCTGCGTCATTTCATCTCTTCTTGCAGAGACGATTGGGTGCTTTTGGTTCCCTGGGTTCTCATATGACAACCCCCTGGGTGACTCAAGCGGCAAGTCTCATGTTTGTGTATGATCGGCATCTGCGGATTTCATTCCCTACTCTTGTTTCCTTCAAAGTACCAGATAATGATGTTCTTTCATCAAGGACTTTCTCCAGATCTTTCCGGACACACTTTCTCTCATACACACACATTAATAACATTCAGATTAATTGGATTTTTTCCCCCTGGATATTGATGACTGACAAGTAATCTACTGGCACCTAGTACTTTTACCAGGGTATAGGTCTCATTGCTACATATAATATTACTAGTTATATCAGTGCCCGTATGATAGTGCCAGCCATATTATGATCCATATTATAGTACCAGTTATATCAGTTCCCGTATAATAGAACCAGCCATGTCAGTGCCCATATCAGTGCACACATAAAAGTACCAGTTATAAGTGTCCATATAATAGTATCAGTTATATCGGTGTCTGTATAATAGTACCAGTCATATATGTTTCCATATAATCGTACCAATCATATCAATGTTCATATAATAGTACCAGTCTTATCAGTGTCCATAAAATAGGACCAGAATTATCCGTGCCAGTCATATTAGTATCCATGATAGTACCAGTGATATCAGTGTCCATATAATAGTATCAGCCATATCAGTGTCTGTATAATAGTATCAGCCATATTACTGCCTGTAAAACAGTGCCAGTGATATTAGTATCTATAATAGTACCAGTGTTAACTGTACCAGTCATATCAGTGTCTGTATAACAGTACCAGTCATATTACTGTGCCCATATAATAGCACCAGCCAGTGGCGTACATAGAGAAGTAAGGCCCCCATAGTAAGGATCACACCAGGCCCCCCACACAGGATAGAAGGGTTTCTGCCTAAACCCCTTTCATTGACCCTTTGGCCATTTTTCCACTGCCTCATTTGCTAAAAGTTGTTCCTTTAGAGCAGTGCTTCTCAATTATTTTCTGTCATGCCCCCCCCTAGGAAGAAGAAAACATTTCGCGCCCCCCGCGCGACTGTAAATAGTATCATTTGTCTATAAAATTACACCTCTGCATAATACTGTATCCTTATTAACGTATAAGAGAATAAAAAAAGAAAGAAATGTGGATCGGACACACACTTATGGGGGGATCTGTGGATGACGGACACTTATGGGGAGGATCTGCGGATGACGGACACTTATGGGGGGATCTGTGGATGACGGACACTTATGGGGGGATCTGTGGCTGGCACTGTTACAGGGGGATCTGTGGCTGGCACTGTTATATATGTGCCATCCACAGACCCCCCACCCCATAACAGTGCCATCCACAGTGCCCCCCAGCCCATAACAGTGCCATCCACAGACCCCCACCCCTTAACTGTGCCATCCACAGATTCCGTGTGCCCGCCGCCGCCGTTTAAAGTTATTAAACATGCCCCCCTCACTCCTAATAGTACCGTATATCCGAATTTCTTCTGTATAATGCCGGCAGGCGGGCCGGGCGGCCGGCGCGTCTCTCAGTGATGTCACTTTTCTGCGCCACCTGCTTCATTCATAAAGCAGGCGGCGCAGGCACGTGACATCACTGAGGGACGCGCCGGCCGCCCGGCCTGCCTGCCGGCATTATACAGAAGAAATTCGCACACCCCAAAGGCCGGCCCTGAACGAGCCCTCCTTTACGGAGCCTGGCGCGCCCCACTATTTGAGAAGAACTGCTTTAGAGGGTAGAGTCCTGACCAAGTTTTCACCTCCAGTAGAAGAGAGGATGATCCCAACTAAGACTGGGCCCCCTCTTGCCCTGGGCCCCATAGCAGTCGCATGGTCTGCCGCTATGGTAGTTACGCCCCTGGCACCAGCCATATTAGGATCCATATAGCAATACTCATCATAACAGTATTAGTGATATCAGTGTCCCTATGATAGTACTAATAATATAATTGTCCATATAATAGTACCAGTCATGTTAGTGTCCATATAATAGTACCATCCGTTTCCATATAATATTACCAGCCATATCAGTGCCCATATAAAAGTGCACTGTAGATGAGCTCAGAGAACTTGGGGCTGGTTATGTCTCTTCACCTCTGCTATTAAGTGAGCTATATTTGCTTCGGCAGTGGTTTAAAGGGTTAAAGGTGTATTATGCCTTTCTGTATGTGACTTGCACAAGGAGTTAACAGGCCATAGTAACTGTTGCTAGCTAGGGCTGTTCCACTCTCCCCATAGGGCAGAGTAGGAGAGAACAAAGAGAGGCAGTGAAGTGACCAGAAGAACAGCCCTGGGAAAGAACCAGACAGGAGCAAACGATCTAGAAAGAAAGCTTTAAACCCAGTTTAAAGGGATTGTCCGGGTTCAGAGCTGAACCCGGACATACCCATAATTTCACCCCGGCAGTCCCACTGACTTGAGCATCGGAGCAGTTCATGCTCCGATGCTCTACTTTGCCCTGCGCTAAATCGCGCAGGGCAAGGGCTCTTTTGTTTACAAAAACACACTGCCGGGCGGAAGCTTCCACCCGGCAGTGTGTTCGGTGACGTCACCGGCTCTGATGGGCGTGCTTTAGCGCAGCCCTAGCCCTTTTACAGGCTAGGGTACCGCTAAAGCCCGCCCATTAGTGCCGATAACGTCACCGGGCTTCCTGGCAGCCCCATGGAGAGCCCGGTACGTCACCGGATCTCCAAAAAATGCCTATGCCCTGTGCGATTTAGTGCAGGGCAAAGGAGAGCATCAGAGCATTAACTTCTCCGATGCTCAAGTCAGGGGGGCTGCCTGGGTGAAAATGGAGGTATGTCCGGGTTCAGCTCTGAACCCAGACAACCCTTTAAGTGGAGAAAAAAAGAAAAGAGACATTGCGGAGCATGCCAGTGTTAGGAGGAGGTGTGTGCAAAAGAGGCTGTAGAGATAATTTGTCTAAGAGGAGTATGGACTCCAGGACTCCACAGCTAATCTGTCCAGGAGATGAAAGGCTTTGGGAGCCTGGACATGCTTTAGAGCCAGACTGTGGATACACCCCGCAGTGGAAAAATGTCGTTTGTTTGTACCTAACTGAAATTAGAGAAAGTAAGATGCAGAAAGCTGCAAGTGAAGTGTTGCACCTCTATTTCTGGATGCTAGAGCTAGAAAGCAAAGTACAGTGTACAAAAATTGGCCTGGTTACTACCTTTGCAGCCATAAAAACTGTGAAATTGCAATACTTGTAAGATCTGCTGGTCCATGCAAAGTCTGAACTGTGACAACTGCTGTCAGTGCTATATTGGAACTCTGATTGCCAGTAAAACTGTTTTACTGTTAAACCGCCTCATCATCGCCTCACACTGCCTTGCACCTTAACCAAGGGCATCCCACCTAACTCCAGGCAGGAACCCCAAAACCAGTGTGTGCCCCATAGGGAAGAAAAGGTGCCCTCTTCCCATCACTGCACGGCCCCAGAGTGAGGACTGCTACCATGATTAACTACTACCACCACCATTGCTGCCACCACTCCTGTCCTCCACTCTTCTCCCCTTTCCTAGGCCTGCGGAATAGCTGAGCACAGCAGTGCTGCATGAGTCGGGAACTAAGAATAAACCCCTGATAATTCCCATTCTATTGCCATGTCTTCCAGAATGACTTCATTCAAGTTTTTGAATTTTTTCCTTCTGTTATTTGCTGACATCTAGTGGTTATATCCAGAACCGCAGCTGATGAAAGCAATCTCCCTGTTACTGGGCTGGAGAGAGACTGATAACAACATTCTATTGCAGGTGGTGGAGAGGCTGGCTGTAGTGTTTCTGTCTGTAGTAAAACTTTCTGTCCCCGTATCACTACTTTACGTCACATATTAACATGTCTATGTTAAATGCTCTTCCTATCACCACCTCCGGGCTATTGGCTCTTTAACACTTAGAGCTATTTACACTAATAGTAAACTATAAAAAGTGCTGGAGGGTTCCCCTTTAAAGAAACAATTGCAGACCGTGGTGTTAGAACAAATGAGTTTCCTTCATACCACAGTGGCACAGTACGCTTGATGGTCAAAATTCACATTGCAAACCCTACGGGGTGGGCTCAGCTACCTTTCATAACAGTTGAGCTCGACCCAATGGGGGTAGCGCAGTATCCTTACACCGGTGCATTTATAAGGTGGTGGATAAGCTGACGGTTTTGTTATATTCTGTAACTTTATATCTGTGTTTTATTGTATTTATATGTGGGGTGTTGGGAGCAGTGGGTCCCCAGTAGTGAGTCAGTTACACCCATTTGATATAACTCTCTGAAGTATCACCCCTAGAAGCCATTATTGTGACGTACATGGTGGCTGCCCCAGTAGCCGGTGTGGGGATGTGGAGGCACTGGCGTGTTGTATTGATCACGTGTGAACAGGCAGTGCTTCCTAGAGAAAGACTCAAGGGACTGTTGATCTTGCGAAAAACAAACGGCAGGCAATGGAATTAGAAGTCAGTTGTTGTGTGGAGACCAACATCAACCCTGTGCCGCCTAGTGGTATACAACTGGTAAGAAACAGTTCTTAGGGATCATGCACATGGCTGTTGCCCGCAATCCGGACGGTCCAGTGTGGAACGGAGGCATGGAACTCCACAGAAGCACTACGGAGTGCTTCCACAGGGTTTCTGTCCGTGCCTCCGCACTGCAAAAAGTAGTGCATGCACTACTTTTTTGCGTTGCGGACTGATCTTGGGCCCATTCAAGTTGAATGTGCAATGTCCCATTAGGCCACACCTGGGGTATCCCTTGCCCCTTGGGAGGTTTCTACTAAATATGCCCCTCTTATAGAAAAAGTAAACGTGACGCCAGCTGCGGTTAAGCAGCGGAAGCACAAGGCTCCCTTTGTAGATGGCAATGTTGGTACCCAGGGGTAGGATTGCCAGAGTGGTGCAGGGTGGCCTACAATCTCTGTAGATGTTATATGCACGTGTCACGGTGTTCCTACCTGTTGTATCCTCTCTGTAGCTCTCTCAGCTATGTCAGTCGTCAGTTTCTTACTGTAGATAATCCTAGGAACTTCTTGTCCTGGCTTAGAGTACCTTTAGCTTGGATGTGCACAACCTCCAGTGATAAGGCTGGCGTAGGACTAACAGTGCCTGTCTAGACAGGACCAGGCCTGCTGCGTTCCCCTAGCAGGGGTTAAGTCAGACAAGACTCTTCACACAACCTCTCCCCAGGAGGGGTAGGCTGGAACTGACTTACTTTAACTAACTCCTCCTCTCCTTCTTCTCCCTCTAGAGGGAGAGAGAGAATAGACAATCCAGTCCATTCCCTGGAACTAGCAATGCCAAGTGTTTCTGCCACCTAGTGGTAGACCAGGCAATTACATGAACATAACAGTTTTACATGAATAAATATGTACGGTGAAGATAAATACACTACTGCATTAGATGACACTTTATATTAGCCTATATGAAGTGGTAGCAAGGTGCCAAGGAGTGGTAATGGCACTCCGGGAAATTTCAAATGTTTCTGAATCTGTCTGCAGCATCCGCATGAATGTTGCGGTCCCCAATGCATGGACAGGCCGTGTGCATGAGCCCTTCTGCATAAGCCAATCTGTAAGTGCCTCTCTCCACGAGAAGATCTGGTTGTGTTTCTTTATACAGCCTTTTTTCAGTTTTTATTTACACAACTGTTTTGTCATGTGAATCTCACTACTTCATATAAATTTAATGCAAACTTCCACCTGCTGTCTCTCCACTTCTATCAGCGCCTCTTCTAATAAGCAGCACAGTGTCTTGAGGACCTGCTTGTGTGACCACAGGTCCTTCACACCCATCACAGTGAAACAATCATCACCAAAGTTTTTGTGCACAGGGATAAAAAGAAAGACACAGCCCTACAGTATCAGACCTCCCAAGTGTCCCTCTTTTGGAGGGACAGTCCCTCTTTTTGACCCAAGTCCCTCTGTTCCTCTTTGCTCCTTAAATGTCCCTCTTTTTGATCTGAGGTATAGATTTGCATTATTATATCCACAATATTGAACCAGAAGGTGTTTCTCTGGTTCCTCTCTGTATATTAGAGCCCATCTTTTAAATTATTTTGTTATTTAATGCAGTTGGGATTTTAGAAATTTCTATATTCAGATTATTTTTGCGCTATTTCGCAAGAGAAAACTATTAATGTGTATAGATATGAAGGAAAAATTGATCTTTCACGCAATGAACCATAAGTGTCCCTCTTTGAAAGTGCAAAAAGTCGGGAGGTATGCAGTATGCATGTAAGTCTACATATAAACACAACATACTGCAGCAAAAGAAAGCTTAATTGGCCGTCTTGAAACCTGAGAACACACGATGACTCAGTCCATGAGGTACATTGCGCCACCATAACCTTTGGCAGCAGTCACCACGTATAAGGGGGATCTCTCCACACCCTACATGGATGCTTTTATCACACCTGTAAAAATTCCTCCTTCCCTTCAGACACTAATGTTGCAGGACCACAGCGGAGCCAATCTCCAACTGCACGCTGGGAACTAGGTCTTTTCAGGCTGAAGCCCCACTCTGCTCTAGCCCACACCACCCAATGTCATTTATGCCCCCCTGTCAGTTCATCGTCTTTCCTCTGGTGACAAAACTGCTGCCTTGCTACATGGTACTGGACTGGCACTTCGGTCCTTGGGGTCCCTGCTGAATTCTAGGAAGACCCTCTGCTTAGCATTTCCTTAGGCACACCATCATCTGCTTCGGTCTCCAGTCCTCCGACACTCGTTGTCACTGTCCATGAAGCATGGACAGTATGTATTGCCAGTTAATAAGTGGTCCCAAAGAGGACTTCCCTGCTCCAGTGGTGTCATGCCTTTAGGCCCCTGGTGGTCTGGCTCCATTACTCCTTCCACTGCTCCAGTGTTCTAAGTGTTTGACCCCCCGAGACGTCGGCTCCTCATTGGCCTGGTAACTCTTGAAAAACACAAAGAGGGACAATATGTGCAGCAGGTTTTTTCCATGCTAGGCCACGCCTCTAACTCCACCTAAAACATAAATATACACACCCAGTCCCATTAATGCCCCCAAAAGAGTAATTATTCCCCCTTTGTGCCAGCACGCAGTAGTAATGCCCACATTGTGCCCCCTTCACCATAGTAATGTCCATATTGTGCCCCCTTCACCGTAGTAATGTCCATATTGTGCCCCCTTCACCATAGTAATGTCCATATTGTGCCCCCTCCACAGTAGTATTGCCCACCTTGTGCCCCCTCCACAGTAGTATTGCCCACATTGTGCCCCCTCCACAGTAGTAATGCCCACACTGTGCCCCTTCACAGTAGTAATGCTCACATTGTGCCCCTTCACAGTAGTAATGCCCACATTGTGCCCCCTTCACAGTAGTAATGCCCACATTGTGCCCCCTTCACCATAGTAATGTCCATATTGTGCCCCCTTCACCATAGTAATGTCCATATTGTGCCCCCTCCACAGTAGTATTGCCCACATTGTGCCCCCTCCACAGTAGTATTGCCCACATTGTGCCCCCTCCACAGTAGTATTGCCCACATTGTGCCCCCTTCACAGTAGTAATGCTGACACTGTGCCCCTTCACAGTAGTAATGCCCACATTGTGCCCCCTTCACAGTAGTAATGCCAACATTGTGCCCCTTTTACAGTAGTATTGCCCACATTGTGCCCCCTCCACAGTAGTATTGCCCACATTGTGCCCCCTCCACAGTAGTATTGCCCACATTGTGCCCCCTTCACAGTAGTAATGCTGACACTGTGCCCCTTCACAGTAGTAATGCCCACATTGTGCCCCCTTCACAGTAGTAATGCCAACATTGTGCCCCTTTTACAGTAGTAATGCCCACATTGTGCCCCCTTCACATAGTAATGTCCATATTGTGCCCCCTTCACCATAGTAATGTCCATATTGTGCCCCCTTCACCATAGTAATGCCCACATTGTGCCCCCTTCACAGTAGTAATGTCCATATTGTGCCCCCTCCACAGTAGTATTGCCCACATTGGGCCCCTTCGCAGTAGTATTGCCCACACTGTGCCCCCTTCACAGTAATAATGCCCACATTGTGCCCCCTTTACAGTAGTAATGCCTACATTGTGCCCCCTTCACAGTAGTAATGCCCAGATATGACCCCTTCAATAGTTATGCGCAGAAGTGCCCACTTCAGTTGCCATGCCCAGATGTGCCCCTTCATAGTAGTTATGCCCAGATATGTGCCCCATCATAAAAAAAAAATGTCCACCTAGTTCCTCCAATGCTCACAGCTCAAATGCCGGCGCTCCCCAGCAGTACTGTCACACATTGCGCTGCTGGTCTGATTCCTGGCTCCTCCTACACAGACCAGCAGTGCGGTGTGTCAGGCATGGTGCTGCAGCAGTGGAGCGCTGGCAGCTGAGCTGTATGGTGAGGCGGGGAGTGGACAGATTCACCATTACAATCAGCTGTTTCTGCATCCTATAAAAGCAGAGACACCTGAGAGCGGGACATACCTCAGCTGTTGTGGGACAGCCACTGATATCCAGGACTGTCTCGCTGGATCCGGGTTGGGAGCTATGCAGCTGCCTCTGTACCCGGCACTTCAGTTACTTTTGCTGTAGCTGCAGCCACCTCACCTCCAGGACCATCTCTAAAGGGGTTCTGCCATGGTTGATGTAAAAAAAGAAAATCAGACATTGTATAGAACATGACAACACCTTATACCAATGTAACAAAAGACCGGCACTTCGCAAGATTTTAATCAGTGAATGGATTTATTGGTCACATATGTCATAGTGACGCGTTTCAGCACCAATGTGCTTTCTTCAGAGACATATGTGACCAATAAATCCATTCACTGATTGAAATCCTGCGAAGTGCCGGTCTTCTTGTTACATTGTTTCTCTGGACGCCAATCCACTGACACATGCACCGCAACTCTTCAGTAAGGTAGTGCCGACCTGTTATTTAATGAAAAATACCTTATACCAGTCATCCGCAAACTGCGGCCCTCCAGCTGTTGCAAAACTACTACTCCCAGCATGCCTGAACAGCCTACAGGTATCAGCCTACAGCAGGGCATTGTGGGAGTTGTGCCCATCCCCTTCTACTATGTTCCATGAGGTCCAGTCCTGGTGGAAATATCTGGATTGTAAAAATTATTAAGGAGAACTAAAGCCAGAATCCAAACACAAAACAAAGAACAACCAACAAAACGTAACATAAAGTCCATATGTCCCTTTGTTATTGGCTCTTATTTTGTTAGATATCACAATTGCAGACCATAAAAAATACAATAGAAAAAGCAGTGCACTGTTCTCTCAGGCTGCAGCCGTGTCATCTCCCCCTCCCTCTCCCACCTCTCATGCTGGTGCAAGTGAGAAGGAAGTTTAGGAGAAGGGGCTGGGTTTGAAGGGGTTTTCGCATCACATACAATGGGGCATATCGCTAGGATATGCCCCTATTGTCAGATAGGTGTGGGTCCCACCTCTGGGACCTGCTCCTACAACGAGAACGAAGCGGGGAAATAAACGGAGGGCGCACTGCGCTGGCTCGGCTATTTCTGTCTGCCCCATAGAAATGATGGGGAGCAGGGGCTGCGTGGTACGCTCCTATTCACTTGTATGGGGGAGCAGCGCTTGGTGGTGGACGGACCCCGGAAAACCCGGGGTCCTCCATCCACAACTCTCCCCGCTCTGTTCTCCTTGTAGGTGTGGGTCCCAGAGTTGGGACCCGCACCTATCAGACAATGGGGGCATATCCTAGCGATATGCCCCCATTGTATGTGATGGGAATACCCCTTTAATCTAGATAACTTTTGTCTACACAGTGAGAGTGGCCATTTTGTTGGGAGGACAGGAGCCCCTACTCACATCGTGACATCACTCAGGTCCTTACAGGTCCTTCACCACTTCTCTGCACTGCTGAGCTCTGTCTCAATGGGTAAATGGGGTGAAATGAAATTGGGTGGAGTGGAATGAGCAAGTTGAAAAGGCTGTAAGGTAGATGATAGATCTCAGGGGAGTGGGGACCAAAGCCAGGGACTCCTATAGCAGTACTGGCAGTCCCGGACTTGGACTGAAAAGAAGCCCTGGCACACAAACCCCACCAGCCCACATCCAATATCAGAGCCACTGCCACCAATCACAGAAACATAGCGCAATGTGAACTTTTACTCGATCACTCCCCTTACCACTTACTTGCAGGGGTATTATAATCATATAGGTGGGGGGCCTACTGCAGTGACCCCCAATTGATCACTAGAATGGGAGCCCCATGCTCTGCCCAGCCCCCCTGAAATGGATGGAGCAGCTGGTCGGAAAAGCGCACCGCCGCTTCATCCATTTCTATAGAAATTTAGGAGATAGCTGAGTACGGTGCTCGATTATCTCCGGTGTGCCCATGGAAATGCAGCGCACATTTCCGACCAGTAGGACCCCCACCAATCTAAAAGTTATTCCCTATCCTATGGATAAGGGGGAAAACACGTTATAATTGGAACACCCCTTTAAATATGTAATCACACTATCAACACAAGAAGGAAAATATTAGTGGAGCACAGAAACACCTAATCACGTGGTCAGGGAGGACAGTCCACCTGTACACTGCCACTATACAACCACCAGCATAACCAATGCCATACAGTGACCATATTGAGGCCAGATGCCAGTTCTACACGGGGACTCTGCAGAGTACAGATGTAGACTTTCTGGGTTTAGGTCTCCTTTATGGACAATGTAGAAAACCAATTCGAAGAAGTAAATTATCGGAGAATGGATTTGTTGCTGCGGAGAAACTGCTGCAAAATTCACTGCACACCCACAGGACTGTCAGGACTGCAGGGACTGGCAGAAACAGGTTCTGAGCCACAGGGACTACTGCGACCCCCAGTATAGAATATAAGAAAGTGCAGCATAGAGCTCACAGCTGGGAGTCATAGGGGAGAGCAGGGGTCAGCAACCTTCGGCACTCCAGCTGCTGTGAAACTACAACTCCCAGCATGCACACTTTTTCGGCTATTCTTGTAACTCCCATAGAAGTGAATAGGGGATTCTGGGAGTTGTAGTTTCAGAACAGCTGCAGTTCCAGAGGTTGCTGATCCCTGTTTATAGCGGCATATGGTCTCCTTAGCTATGCATCCATCAGTTCATCCTCCAGTGACCACCGGGGGGCAGCACTGCTCCACATGATCCAGCATGACCAGACCAATAGAAGAATCATCACAATGTATAGAACATGTATGTCCACAGTGCTGGGATCGTTTTCTTCTAGGTCCATGTGGCCCTCCAGCTGTTGCAAAACTGCAACTCCCAGCATGTCTGGATAGCCTACAGCTATCAGGGAGTTATAGTCTTGCAACAGCTGGAGGGCTGCAGGCTGAGCATCCCTGTTCTAGGTTTTTGTAAGGGTACAAGTGCGATAGTGGCAAAGCCCCTTCAAAGAAATATTGACTTGTGTGTTTCAATGCCATTACTGGTGCTCTGCTGCCATCTAGGGGCAAGACCTTGCATCTATTTTTGACATTAATTGTAGGAAGATTCTGGATGATGTCACTTCCTGGAAGAAACAGGAAAGTTCTGGCTGAGAGGAGAGAGCCCAGAGAATATGGTGCATAAAGTCCTGCAAGGCTACAAATCAGGATAATATGAGTTGATCATCTGCTTTAAGAAGAGAAGCCTCTTCCAACAAGTGCAGAGACTTTATCCAAAGCAGGCCGCACGTGGGCCTAATTTGATGCTATACACCTGAAACATCACTGCAGGAGATACATCCTCCGCCCAGGAAGAACCAGAGGGAAACCATAAAGTTAAGTGTTACTTGGCATATAAGGGGACTATAAATAAATATACATTGCGCACTGGCTGATGACTAGACGTGCCTTGGTGGTGGATAAAGAATATTGGAATAATCTAGAAAGAGACTATCACAGTTAATAACTGTTTGAGCTACCAGTTTGCCCGTGTTTTCTGTTCATAAAGAAGCCATATTAGATATCTGTCCTGAACCACTTGCTGAAGAAGTTCTTGAGTAAAATATTCAGTTCTATCATTGCTTCATTGTGGTCTCTCTCTCTCTCTCTCTCTCTCTCTCAAGCTGGTGTGAACCTAAAAGAGATAGCTACTATACAGGGAGTGCAGAATTATTAGGCAACTTCCTTTCCTTTGGCAAAATGGGTCAAAAGAAGGACTTGACAGGCTCAGAAAAGTCAAAAATAGTGAGATATCTTGCAGAGGGATGCAGCACTCTTAAAATTGCAAAGCTTCTGAAGCGTGATCATCGAACAATCAAGCGTTTCATTCAAAATAGTCAACAGGGTCGCAAGAAGCGTGTGGAAAAACCAAGGCGCAAAATAACTGCCCATGAACTGAGAAAAGTCAAGCGTGCAGCTGCCAAGATGCCACTTGCCACCAGTTTGGCCATATTTCAGAGCTGCAACATCACTGGAGTGGCCAAAAGCACAAGGTGTGCAATACTCAGAGACATGGTCAAGGTAAGAAAGGCTGAAAGACGACCACCACTGAACAAGACACACAAGCTGAAACGTCAAGACTGGGCCAAGAAATATCTCAAGACTTAAGACTCAAGGTTTTATGGACTGATGAAATGAGAGTGAGTCTTGATGGGCCAGATGGATGGGCCCGTGGCTGGATTGGTAAAGGGCAGAGAGCTCCAGTCCGACTCAGACGCCAGCAAGGTGGAGGTGGAGTACTGGTTTGGGCTGGTATCATCAAAGATGAGCTTGTGGGGCCTTTTCGGGTTGAGGATGGAGACAAGCTCAACTCCCAGTCCTACTGCCAGTTTCTGGAAGACACCTTCTTCAAGCAGTGGTACAGGAAGAAGTCTGCATCCTTCAAGAAAAACATGATTTTCATGCAGGACAATGCTCCATCACACGCGTCCAAGTACTCCACAGCGTGGCTGGCAAGAAAGGGTATAAAAGAAGAAAATCTAATGACATGGCCTCCTTGTTCACCTGATCTGAACCCCATTGAGAACCTGTGGTCCATCATCAAATGTGAGATTTACAAGGAGGGAAAACAGTACACCTCTCTGAACAGTGTCTGGGAGGCTGTGGTTGCTGCTGCACGCAATGTTGATGGTGAACAGATCAAAACACTGACAGAATCCATGGATGGCAGGCTTTTGAGTGTCCTTGCAAAGAAAGGTGGCTATATTGGTCACTGATTTGTTTTTGTTTTGTTTTTGAATGTCAGAAATGTATATTTGTGAATGTTGAGATGTTATATTGGTTTCACTGGTAAAAATAAATAATTGAAATGGGTATATATTAGTTTTTTGTTAAGTTGCCTAATAATTATGCACAGTAATAGTCACCTGCACACACAGATATCCCCCTAAAATAGCTAAAACTAAAAACAAACTAAAAACTACTTCCAAAAATATTCAGCTTTGATATTAATTAGTTTTTTGTGTTCATTGAGAACATGGTTGTTGTTCAATAATAAAATTAATCCTCAAAAATACAACTTGCCTAATAATTCTGCACTCCCTGTACTCCTAACATTTTTATAAGTTACCGAAACAGCAAACTTTCATTCTATCTTTTCCTGAGCAAGCTGCAAATATGGCCGCCATAGTAGCAACCACAGTATATCTTGTGAATTTGGTTTATTTCAAATTTTCAGAAACCACAGTAAAGAAACAGAGAATATACAGATAGGTATACATTAGATAGGAAGGTTTCAAAGTATTCCACAGTATTATAATACGGGCTCTCTACATCAGGAAGGCAGGAGATACACCATATAGGGAAAAGGTTTAAAGCATACAAGTCAGATCACACAAACCAATGGGGACTGGGCAAATGTACAGGGTATAAGAAGGAGAGAACATCTAAAAATATCTAGATCATTCATTGCGAGTCTTCTGTGTCTAAAGTGGAAACAGATGGGCTTCATGCAGACCATGGTGTCCATGAATTTAGCAGGGCATCTATGATATACAACCTGTTCATGAGAGATGATATTATTAAAGGGTTTCTCCAGGATTTACATATTGATGACCTATCCTCAGGATAGGTCATCAATATGAGATCAGCGGGAGTCTGACACATGGGACCCCCACCAAACAGTCGTATAAAGAGGCTGTGTTACTCAGTAAGTGCTTAGGCCTCTTCCTAGTTCTTCGAAAGACACTTTGGACATATGATGGAGCCGGAAGACAGGAACGTCATCAGGCTGACAGTAGCTGACAGCTGTCAATAAAAGAGAGATAGACGTTCGAGGGATAGTCTGGATGTGGGTCCGACTGTTTGGGCAAGACGTCGGCAAGAAGGGGGTTGTGCTGGTGGACTATTCGTCCCGGACAGGGATGGACGTGATGCTTGGTATGAATGTGCTGAGAGACCTAGACCATCAACTCTATGCCAAAGAAGGGCCGAAGTATTGGCAACGGGCCACCACACACGACCCAGAAGGTTCTACAGTAGATGGTGAAGAGCTGTAGTCTGCAAAAGAGCAACATGTCCGGTCGGCCCATTGGATACGTGAAGATGCCGTGGAGGACCCTGGTGAAGATCTCACCTCGACAAGAACAAATATTGATGCTGCCGGCGGGGGCTGGACGACAACTGAATGGACTGGAGGTCCTGATCCAGCCCGCTTACCAAGAGGAAAT
This sequence comes from Bufo bufo, assembly GCF_905171765.1. Taxonomy (NCBI): domain Eukaryota; kingdom Metazoa; phylum Chordata; class Amphibia; order Anura; family Bufonidae; genus Bufo; species Bufo bufo. The sequence goes on along the minus strand of NC_053389.1, from coordinate 51,927,566 downwards.
GCAGACTTGTCCACTGGTAGCCCGGGCCCTCGCTATTGTGAAGGATGGATGTGTGCCTGTACGCTGCCTCGATGTTGAAGACTGCGAGTTAACTGTTCCTGGGAATAACTTGCTGGCCAAAGTTTGTGTCTGAAGGGGATATCCTACTTGAGATACCTTGACAGGATGCGCGGGCTCCGGTATGTCCTTAATATAAGGATATACTGGCTAAAGTCTTATTTTAACATCAGTGTGAGGGTTTAGTCACATTTGGTTGATTGCATCTACCACAGCAGTGCACCTATTCTTGTAAATGTGTATTTCATATAGTCAATTACAGTCACACATTTTGCTATCTGGTGTAGGATGTTCTTGTGGCACTTGTGGTCCGCTGCGGGCATCCTCCATTGCAAGCATTTTTTGCTGGGGATCTCCATTAGCAACGGACCACATGTGTAGGATTTGCTCCCCCGGATATAAATGAACAACTGCATATAGGGTTGAGCATTTCCTGCCTCTTAAGACCACGTTATTTTGTCATGTAGTTTGTATATGTATGCCTGGAGATGTTTAAACTCCAAATTTCAATGTGCCTTGATTTCCATCCATAGGCAACATTTAGGTGCACCTTTGAGGCTTGCCTCATATTAGTCAGCCTTGCGCGGGACTCAAAGCCTCCTCCCCCCTCCCATTGTATGTGTGGTTTCACACTGGAGGCAACTGGGAGCTGTTTGCTGTGAGTCGGACGTTACGCTCTCATAATTCGACCACTGGCCCCTGGTATTGCCCATACGACACAGGTAGGTTAGCGTTAGGTCCCGTGCCACTTGAGATACCTTGACGGGGTGGGCGTGCTCCGGTATGTCCTTAATATAAGGATATACTGGCTAAAGTCTCATTTTAACATCAGTGTGAGGGTTTAGTCAGATTTGGTTGATTGCATCCACCACAGCAGTGCACCTATTCTTGTAAATGTTTATTCCGAAGGGGATATCCCTCAACGAAGGAGCTTCATGCTACAACCAGATAGATCAGCCTGGACCTATGCTATAAAGGTCCATCAAAGGGAGACCCCGACAGCGGAGTGGAACGGTCGAGTGATCATGGCCCGGATGGGGGTGGATGGCCTTAATCCTAACTATGGGTCTCTACGAGTTCAACCGGATGCAATTTGGCCTGTCCAATGCCACGGGAACATTCCAGCGGTTGATGGAGCACTGTCTGGGGGATCTCAAATTTGAGTCGGTATTGATATACCTGGACGACATACAGGGAGTGCAGAATTATTAGGCAAGTTGTATTTTTGAGGATTAATTTTATTATTGAACAACAACCATGTTCTCAATGAACCCAAAAAACTCATTAATATCAAAGCTGAATATTTTTGGAAGTAGTTTTTAGTTTGTTTTTAGTTTTAGCTATTTTAGGGGGATATCTGTGTGTGCAGGTGACTATTACTGTACATAATTATTAGGCAACTTAACAAAAAACAAATATATACCCATTTCAATTATTTATTTTTACCAGTGAAACCAATATAACATCTCAACATTCACAAATATACATTTCTGACATTCAAAAACAAAACAAAAACATATCAGTGACCAATATAGCCACCTTTCTTTGCAAGGACACTCAAAAGCCTGCCATCCATGGATTCTGTCAGTGTTTTGATCTGTTCACCATCAACATTGCGTGCAGCAGCAACCACAGCCTCCCAGACACTGTTCAGAGAGGTGTACTGTTTTCCCTCCTTGTAAATCTCACATTTGATGATGGACCACAGGTTCTCAATGGGGTTCAGATCAGGTGAACAAGGAGGCCATGTCATTAGATTTTCTTCTTTTATACCCTTTCTTGCCAGCCACGCTGTGGAGTACTTGGACGCGTGTGATGGAGCATTGTCCTGCATGAAAATCATGTTTTTCTTGAAGGATGCAGACTTCTTCCTGTACCACTGCTTGAAGAAGGTGTCTTCCAGAAACTGGCAGTAGGACTGGGAGTTGAGCTTGACTCCATCCTCAACCCGAAAAGGCCCCACAAGCTTATCTTTGATGATACCAGCCCAAACCAGTACTCCTCCTCCACCTTGCTGGCGTCTGAGTCGGACTGGAGCTCTCTGCCCTTTACCAATCCAGCCACGGCCCCATCCATCTGGCCCATCAAGACTCACTCTCATTTCATCAGTCCATAAAACCTTAGAAAAATCAGTCTTGAGATATTTCTTGGCCCAGTCTTGACGTTTCAGCTTGTGTGTCTTGTTCAGTGGTGGTCGTCTTTCAGCCTTTCTTACCTTGGCCATGTCTCTGAGTATTGCACACCTTGTGCTTTTGGGCACTCCAGTGATGTTGCAGCTCTGAAATATGGCCAAACTGGTGGCAAGTGGCATCTTGGCAGCTGCACGCTTGACTTTTCTCAGTTCATGGGCAGTTATTTTGCGCCTTGGTTTTTCCACACGCTTCTTGCGACCCTGTTGACTATTTTGAATGAAACGCTTAATTGTTCGATGATCACGCTTCAGAAGCTTTGCAATTTTAAGAGTGCTGCATCCCTCTGCAAGATATCTCACTATTTTTGACTTTTCTGAGCCTGTCAAGTCCTTCTTTTGACCCATTTTGCCAAAGGAAAGGAAGTTGCCTAATAATTATGCACACCTGATATAGGGTGTTGATGTCATTAGACCACACCCCTTCTCATTACAGAGATGCACATCACCTAATATGCTTAATTGGTAGTAGGCTTTCGAGCCTATACAGCTTGGAGTAAGACAACATGCATAAAGAGGATGATGTGGTCAAAATACTCATTTGCCTAATAATTCTGCACGCAGTGTAGTAGTGTTTGGGGCCTCCTTTCAGAATCACCTCCAGAAGCTGCGATAGGTCCTAGAATGGCTGCGAGACCATGGGCTCAAGATCAAGCCCAAGAAGTGCCAACTGTTTAAACACCAGATAGAGTATTTAGGACATTTGGTAACCCAGGAGGGGGTAAAGCTGGCCGCCAGCAAGGTGGAAGCCATCCAGAAGTGGCCCCAGACACGTACACTACGAGAGGTATGGGCATTCGTGGGACTGGCCGGCTACTATAGGAGGTTTATACCCAAATTTGCTCATTTGGTGGGCCCGTTAAATGAGTTATCAAGGGGCATTGCGGGGGGGCCCAAAGAATCGTCCCATAGAGTGGGGACCCCAGAAACAAGAGGCCTTTGAAGTATTGAAGGAGGCGCTGACCAGTGCCCCGATTCTGGCTTATGCACGGTTCGACACCCCATTCCTGCTGTACACTGATGGAAGTCTACATAGTCTGGGGGCCATGTTATCCCAAGTCCAGGATGGACGTGAGAGAGTCATTGCCTATGGCAGCCGGTCTCTGAGGGAGTCAGAGCGCAACCCTGACAACTATAGCTCCTTTAAATTGGAACTACTGGCACTGGTGTGGGCCATGACCGAAAGGTTCACGGAGTACCTGACAGGTGCAGAGGTGACCGTGATGACGGACAACAACCCATTAGCACATCTGGAGAATGCCAAGCAAGGTGCTCTTTAGCAGAGGTGGTTGGCTCGCCTTTCTAAGTACCAATGCCGCATCAAGTTCCGGTCAGGTAGGGAGAATGGCAACACCGATGCACTCTCCCGAGTCCCTGTAGGGTTGTTGACTCAGAGTGCCAATGAGGAGATAGAGGACACTGAAACTCCTTGTTGTTGAGGCAGTGGGATAAGCTGACTGTTACCCAGGGCCTCCTTTGTCAGACCATATACTTACAGTCAGAGCTGCAGTACCGGCAACAGATTGTTATCCCCATGTCATTGGGACCGGAGGCTGCCCGGGAAGCCCATGAGAGGGGCGCCCATTTTGGGAGCGACAAAACGTTCAAGTGGCTCCAACGGCTGGTATACTATCCAGATCTGGATGGCCGAGACATGTCTTAAGAGACATGTCTTAAGTGTCGACCCTGGGGGCTCAGTAAGAGTACTGAACAGCGGGCTTCTGTCCAGGCCATCGGGACTTCAGCGCCCCTAGAGCTTCTTATGATCGATTATGTACAGATTGGGTACTCTACCTTGGGACACTCGTACTGTCTAGTGATGACAGATCATTTCACAAAGCATGCGGTGGCTGTACACACCAGAGACGGCAAAGTCGGCAACTGAAGCGGTCTGCAAACACTTATTCGGGTGTCCACGGAGGATACATTCGGACCAGGGGAAATGTTTTCAGGGTACTCTAATGAATGAGCTGTACCAGCTGTATGGGATCGAACAATCCCACACCACCGCGTCTCACCCCCAGGGAAACGGGGCATGCGAGCTGTCCAACCGCACCTTGCTCCAAATGCTGTGGACTCTGGAGGACAGCCAAAAGGCTCGGTGGCCCGAGTACCTACCTAAACTGATGTGGGCCTATAACAACAGGGTACACAGTACCACTGGATACTCCCGACATATGCTCATGTTCGGGAGAGCCAGATAGGAGATTCGAGACCTCCACATGCCTGATCCGATGGAGCCACCACTGAGAAGTACCACCGCATGGGTGCAAGAGCACCGCCGTTGGCTGAGAACGATCAACAAGGTTGTGGGGGAGCGTCTGGGACAAGTGGTACACCCTAACCCAAGACCAGTGCAGAGGGATGGGTATGCCCAGGGTGATCGAGTGATGGTCAAAGCCAAACGGCCGTCTGGGAAGTTGGATGGGCGGTGGGAGGCAGTCCCATACACAGTGAAGAGGAGGTTAGACCCTGCCATCTCGGTCTATGAGGTAGAGCCAATAGTGACTTGCACCGTAACATGTTGAGGCATTGTAATTTTGACGAGCCTGTGTGCATGGAGGAGATGCCTCCTCCTGCTCAGAGTACAGAGGAAATCCCCTTAGAGGAGGAGGAAGAGGAATGGTGGGTTGTCCTTGCCCTGGTACCCACAGAGGCTCCGGCCGTTGCAAGTTTGCCACCCAGGGAAAGTGTTGAGCAGTCAGCAGCACCTCCCCCATTAGATGTGCATGATGTCCCCAGTGCTTCTGAGCCTATCACTCTGCGAAGGTCAACCAGGCCCAATGCTGGGCTGCCCCCGCAGCGCTATGCCCAGGATGAGTTTCTATGGGGAGGGTTGTTGAGGATGACAACTTCTAGTGGGGTGGCATGTGACATGGGGAAACAGCTCTCCTTGTCTGAACACTGTGTAGATTAAATTAAATGATCTGGACTAACATTCTGCTGTTTGGCCACAAGATGCCGCTGTTTCCTAAACACAGCTGCAGACTGCTTATATTTCCATATTCATGAGAGGTGGAGTTACACAGAGCCTGGAGAGGAAGAGAAAGGGAGCAGCCATTTAGAGGGATCTGAGACTGAGGAACTGTGTCAGCAGAGGATCCGACAGCATTGTGCCTAAGACCCTGATCCTGTACAGAGGAACAAGGATTGCTTTCAGGAACGCTGAGGTGCAAAGCGACATACACTGCGGACCGCATGCTTGTTGGAGAGGCATTTGTTCTGTTCAGAGTCACCAGCGGAGGCAGAGCATACCCGGGTCGGTAAGATCGTTCACGCACCTCATTACAGTATTGGCGCCTAGAGACTGAGACCAGGCCTGTAGTTAGTTAGGTAGGGTCTCTGTTTGTGTCAGGCCACAAGTGTTGCTATTGTCATTGCAAGAACTCCATAATTTAAAGGGACATTTCACACCGGAATGCTGATAAATTTCCCCACAAACTGAAGCCAGACTGGCTTTTTGCTCAGAAGGAAAACTCAGGCACGTGCTACAACACTAGTTATGGGAGGGGGAATTCTGAAGAGCTTTGTAAGATTGTAAGCTGTTGTGCTACACCACAGGCTAGCCCGTACCACATACCCATACAGTTATTCTTGTTTTTTTAGGGTAATAATGGGTAAGGTGTGGCAGTTTAGTTGTGCCTGCCAGTAGGTAAATTACCATGCTTTCCTTCTGCATCCATCTGAGAGCACCGCGCTGTGCAGCACAAGGGTCTCAGCCTTCGGGCTCGGTGTATGTAAATTTATTGTATGTTCCCAGCATTTGTGGTTATGTTCATTACCACGTTTAAGTAAAATTCTGTTTTGGCAAAAGCTGGTGGTGGAGTTGTTTTCCTTGTTCGTGACTTCGCTGTATCCTGGGGAGCCCACCCTGATACACGGCTTACACCTAGGCCAGGGACATCATGTTTATCGGTCAAATGTCTTAGACACAGCTCAGTCTCATTGAAGTGAACAGGGCTGAGCTGCAATACCAAGGACAGTCACTATACAATGAAAGGCGCTGTGCTTGGTAAGCCTCCTAAAACAGCTGATGGGTGGGGGAGCTGGGAGTCGGACCCCGCCAATCTCCTATTCATGACCTATCCAAAGTATAGTGTCTTGTAAATCGGTCGGCACTGTGTAAGGTGGGTGCTCAGTCAGAGGGTCGGTTACCCTAATCAAATTTAAGCAACAGACCGGCACTCCAGAGTTGCTGATGCGGTGAGTTTATTGGTCACACGGATGTAATGTGTGACCAATAAACTCACCGCATCACCAACTCTGGAGTGCCGGTCTTTTGCTTCAACTATTCAAAGGATAGGTCTTCAATATGTAAATCCTTGAGAACGCCTTTAACAAGAGACTTCCCTTGGTTAATAGTGGGGAGCGTGTCCACCACCCATCGATGGGTAATGGAGGGGGTACCGTATATGCGCAGCCACCCTCGATTCATTCCTATGGGAGTGCCAAAAATAGCCAAGTGGCGCGCCCGATTATTTCTGTCTACCCCATAGAAGTGAATGGAATGGAGTCCGCGCTTGCATGGTGCGCTTCCGATTAATACTGAAAATAGCCAAGCTTGCCGCTCGGCTACGCACGTGCGGTACGCCCTCTGGCACATTGCGGACTCTGTTCTAAGGATAGGTGTGGGTCCAAGAGGTGGGACCCGCACATATCAGACATTGGGGGCTTTGCGTAATGGAGGTGGACCTATTCCTTTCAATAGAGCCATAAAAAGATGCGGACAGCACACCATGTGCTGTCCGCATCCGTACTTCTGTTCTGTGGCCCCGCAAAAAAGATAGCACATGTACTATTCATGACCGCAGTTAAAGAAAAGAATAGGCATTTCTATCATAGGGCTGGTCATTAAATTCCGCAAAGTGCAGAACGCACATGGCCGGTATCCGTGTATTGCGAATCAGCAATTTGCGGACTACAAAACAGATACCGTCGTCTGAACGAGCCCTAATAGTAGACCTAGTTGGGGAAGGATAGACCACCTAGATCCTTGGGACGGTGCAGATTTTACAACCTTAACTCGAGCCCACCCACAAAAAGGACACTAGAAGATCGAGAGTGAAGAAAAAGGACATCAAGTATGTTGCTCCATATTAGAGACATTTGCAGGAGAAGGAGGACAAACGTGGCAGCTATTGATGGCCACCACAGAGGGACAGCCTTTGGGGATGTATTTTGTGCTGGGGTATTTGGTTCTTTGGGATAGTATTCTGTTCTGCATTATGATATTACTGACCCTTTCAACCTTTATTGGTCACCCCACCTTCTGTCAATTTGAACCCACCTACAACAATGGGGCCACTTTTAGTATTTTCCAGGGCCACTTTTAGTTCCCAGTCCGTCCCTGAGTGATGTAGAGTGGAGATGGATTTCTGGATGTAAATATCTCAGAGATAGTAATTCTCTGGGACTCAGGCCTAGCCTTCCAAGGAGTGAGCACATGTAGCTCCTCTCTCTTCTTCAGCTATAACATTAGATTCCTACTAAACTGGAGGCGGACCTAGGTCTAACTACTAGTCTCCTACAGGGTAGTCAGGATTGTTAACTCTGACTTATCCATACAAAAGTATAATGGTAATACACATCAGAACATTAACTAACATTTAGATAACAGTAAACAATTTTGCAAGTACCCTGTTCTGGAGTACTGCAAATACGATACGAAAGAATGTAAACATCCCCGAACCACAGCATATCTTAAAGGGGTTGTGCAGTTATATAAAACTCTATAAAATGATCATGTTCCCATAAAACCAGTCACTTACTAATAATAAGTTTTTTTTAAGTTTGGTCCCCGGTCAGACCTGCAGTCCCCATGACACTGATTATCCGAGAGATACAATGACGCAGCGTGACGTTGCGTCTTCCAGTAATGTGACCTCCTTCACTGACTGCCCCGCCCCCTTAGATGGAATGCGTCAGAATTCTTTGACATTTAATTTCTCCTCCTTGACCTGTGTGCGGCCAGTGGCCGGAATAAGAGGAGACCAGTATTGAACTCCTACTGCTTACCGATGTAGAGCTAGAGCGCTTTCTACCAGTCGCCAATAGGTGACCATTGAGTTCAATGGTAGCTGTTTAATTTCCTATGCACTGAGCTCCCCCTAGTGGTGACTGCAGGCAAACAGTTTTTATCATGAACTCCATGAAGGGATATGGGATTAAACATCATATGAAAGAGAACTATGAATATATTTATACCAGCTGTGTTCAGACTGAGCGCCAGATTTTTGTCAGTGGCAGGGCGGGCGAGGCTTCAGTGTAGTTCAGAGCCTACTTGTTTATTTAGAAACATCCTACTTTTCTACTTAGAAAATTGTTGGAAAAGGTCCGACCTGGGTTTTTAGTCTAAGCCAGATTCATCAACATGACATGTACCCTGCTGATAAATCTGTTACACACTGCCCAGGGAAGGTTACTGGCACGCCTCATGCATGGCGCCTCAGTATTAACAGAGCTCCCCCATAAAGATCAAGATAAAGTTTTACAGTAAACATTAAGTTAACTCCTTCAACTCCTTCAAACGCTGTAGCGTGTTTATAATCGGGGGAGCAATTCCTCCCCAAATGATCCGTTGCTAACGGCAATCCCCAGCAAAAATGCATACAATGGAGGATGCCGGCAGCGGACCACATGCACCACAAAAACATCCTATGCAAGATGAAATAATGTGTGGATGAAAATATAAGAATACATAAATGATTGAAAAAAGGTGCACACACAACAATATGCGACTGACCATACTGGCTAGACCAGAGGCGGGCAAACTTTTTGACTCGTGGGCCACAATGGGTTCATATATTGGACCCGGGGGCCGGACCAAGAGTAGATGGATGGGGCGTTTGTGTGGATTAATATAAATTAAATTAAAATTTCGTAACATTAAAGGTTTCGTTTAATTCAAGGTAGAAAAGCATAAAAAGAGTTATTGTACAAAATTTTTATGCGATGTGTTTCTTTCATAACATAGTATGTATAACTCACCTTCAATTTTAGTGGGAACAGTGTTGTTGGTCTCCCTTTTTTGCTAAGGCATCAAAGTCTGGAGTTAGCTTTGTTGTTGCAATTCTCAGAATAGATACTGTGCCAGTACATAGGGCCCCCATAGTGCTTCCCCTCTTCTCCATAGTGCCCCTCATAATGTGCCAGTACATAGGGCCCCCATAGTGCTTCCCCTCTTCTCCATCGAGCCCCCCATAATGTGCCAGCATATAAGGCCCCCATAGTGCTTCCCCTCTTCTCCATATTGCGCCAGTATATAGGGCCCCCATAGTGCTTCCCCTTCTTCTCCATAGTGCCCCCCCCCCATATTTTGGCAGTATATAGGGCCCCCATAGTGCTTTCCCTCTTGTCCATAGTGGCCCCCATAGTGCTTCCCCTCTTCTCCATAGTACCAATCCATATTGTGCCAGTATATCGGGCCCCCACCCCCCTTCTTGCCACAGTATACTATAAATAATAAAAACAATAAACACATATACTTACCTTATGCTGCTGTCAGTGATGCGATGCAGGCCTCTTCCGGCCTGTGTCCCGCTCTGTACGGCTCAGGCGGCGCGATGATGCCTCCCCTGCTCCTTTGCACCATTTATCTGTATCGCTGTCCTGAGGACGGCGATACAGATGAATATGGAGATGAGCGCTTCCACAATGGAAGCGTTCATCTTTACTCCTGCTGCCTCCGGACAGCTCTGTGGGCCAGATAAAAAGGTCTGCCGGGCCGTAGTTTGCCCATCACTGGGCTAGACCCTCAGGCTGATGTTAAAAGCTGAGACTTTAGCCAATATATTCCAGTCAGGAACATATTGGAGACCTGTGCACCCCGTCAAGGTATCTCAGTGTGGCGTGGGTCCTACGGCTAAACTACCTATTGTGTGTGAACACAGTCTGATAGGTGCTAAGGACCGACTCACAGCCAAACTCCTACATACCTCCATAGTAACATCACTTATACAATGGGAGGGAGGAGGAGGAGGCTGCGAGCCCCACCTATAACAGGCCATGTCACACAGGCTACCAGGTGCACCAGATTGTTACCAATGACAAGTATTAGCACATTCAATACATGTAAAGAAAAATCACTGAATAAAGTGGCCTAAATGGGAGGAAATGCTAAACCCCAAACACTGTAGCGTGTTTATAATCGGGGGAGCAATTCCTCCGCAAGTGATCCGTTGCTAACGGCAATCCCCAGCAAAAATACATACACATGGTAGGTAGCTTAGCGGTAGGACCCACGCCACACTGAGATACCTTGACGGGGTGCGCAGGGCTCCGATATGTTCCTGACTGGAATATATTTGCTAAAGTCTCAGCTTTTAACATCAGCGTGAGGATCTAGCCAGTATGGTCAGTCGCGTATTATTGTGGTGCACCTTTTTTCAGTGATTTATCATTTCATACGTCCCAGCACAGAATCATTCACTTATTTTGCTGCTTATTAAATCTTGAATCTCCTGATACTCGTTACACCCAAAGTCGTCATGTGGCTGATTACATGAAAACAATCAGAGCAGTGTACAGTATACAGGAGGATACAGCAGAGCAGTGTACGGTATACAGGAGGATACAGCAGAGCAGTGTACGGTATACAGGAGGATACAGCAGAGCAGTGTACGGTATACAGGAGGATACAGCAGAGAAATGTATGGTATACAAGACGATATAGCAGAGAAGTGTACAGTATACAGGAGGATACAGCAGAGAAGTGTACGGTATACAGGAGGATACAGCAGAGAAGTGTACGATATACAGGAGGATACAGCAGAGAAGTGTACGGTATACAGGAAGATACAGCAGAGAAGTGTACAGTATACAGGACGATATAGCAGAGAAGTGTATGGTATACAGGAGGATACAGCAGAGAAGTGTACCGTATAAAGGAAGATACAGCAGAGAAGTGTACGGTATACATGAGGATACAGCAGAGAAGTGTACAGTATAAAGGAAGATACAGCAGAGAAGTGTACGGTATACAGGAAGATACAGCAGAGAAGTGTACGGTATACAGGAAGATACAGCAGAGAGGTATACAGTATACAGGAGGATAGAGCACAGAAGTGTACGGTATATAGAAGGATACAGAATAGAAGTGTAGGGTATAGAGAAGGATATAGCAGAGCAGTGTACAGTATACATGAGACTATAAAAGAGCAGTATACAGAAGGATATAACAAAGCAGTGTACAGTATACAGGAGGATATAAAAGAGCAGTGTGCGGTATACGGGAGAATATAGCAAAACAGTGTATGGTATATAGGTGGATATAACAGAGCAGTATATGGTATACAGGAGGATATAACAGTAGTATACAGTATACAGGAGAATACAACAGAGCATTACACTCACCTAAAGAATTATTAGGAACACCATACTAATACGGTGTTGGACCCCCTTTTGCCTTCAGAACTGCCTTAATTCTACGTGGCATTGATTCAACAAGGTGCTGATAGCATTCTTTAGAAATGTTGGCCCATATTGATAGGATAGCATCTTGCAGTTGATGGAGATTTGAGGGATGCACATCCAGGGCACGAAGCTCCCGTTCCACCACATCCCAAAGATGCTCTATTGGGTTGAGATCTGGTGACTGTGGGGCCATTTTAGTACAGTGAACACATTCTCATGTTCAAGAAACCAATTTGAAATGATTCGAGCTTTGTGACATGGTGCATTATCCTGCTGGAAGTAGCCATCAGAGGATGGATACATGTTCTCATTCTGTTTACGCCAAATTCGGACTCTACCATTTGAATGTCTCAACAGAAATCGAGACTCATCAGACCAGGCAACATTTTTCCAGTCTTCAACAGTCCAATTTTGGTGAGCTCGTGCAAATTGTAGCCTCTTTTTCCTATTTGTAGTGGAGATGAGTGGTACCCGGTGGGGTCTTCTGCTGTTGTAGCCCATCCGCCTCAAGGTTGTGCGTGTTGTGGCTTCACAAATGCTTTGCTGCATACCTCGGTGGTAACGAGTGGTTATTTCAGTCAACATTGCTCTTCTATCAGCTTGAATCAGTCGGCCCATTCTCCTCTGACCTCTAGCATCCACAAGGCATTTTCGCCCACAGGACTGCCGCATACTGGATGTTTTTCCCTTTTCACACCATTCTTTGAAAACCCTAGAAATGGTTGTGCGTGAAAATCCCAGTAACTGAGCAGATTGTGAAATACTCAGACCGGCCCGTCTGGCACCAACAACCATGCCACGCTCAAAATTGCTTAAATCACCTTTCTTTCCCATTCTGACATTCAGTTTGGAGTTCAGGAGATTGTCTTGACCAGGAGCACCCCCCTAAATGCATTGAAGCAACTGCCATGTGATTGGTTGACTAGATAATTGCATTAATGAGAAATAGAACAGGTGTTCCTAATAATTCTTTAAGTGAGTGTATAAGGTATACTGGAGCATATAACAGCAGTGTACGGGTATACAGGAGGATATAATAGAGCAGTATAAGGTATACAGGAGTAGGAAAAAGAGGTAGTAGCTGCGCTCACATGAATCCAAAGTGGATGCACGGGCGGTGCCAGGAACTCTTTTCATAAGGTATACAGATACAAGGATATAACAGAGCAGTATATTGTATACAGGAGGATATAACAGAGCAGTATATTGTATACAGGAGGATATAACAGAGCAGTATACAATATACAGGAGGATATTACAGCAGTGTACGGGTATACAGATGGATATAACTGGGCAGTGTACGGTATACAGGAGGGTATAAAAGAGCAGTGTACGTTATACAGTTGTACATCTGAGCTCAGTCCCATTATATGAAGACCTGAGTGGGAGAACATGTTATCATACTAATGAAGGGGAACACGCTCCTGATTAATGTCAGGAAGCTGCTTTCTCTGAACTATTACTTTTATTATTATGTTTGGATGGAGCAAGAAATTCCAAAGGTGTGACATGAGCCAGGACAATTGCAAGAGGTGGCAAAATGTTCAGAGCCCACCACTTCTAGGACAGGTCAGAACTGGACATGTCATCTCTAGGACTGATAGCCACTAGGACAGGTCACAGATGGACATGATGTCATCTCTAGGACTGATAACCACTAGGACAGGTCACAGATGGACATGATTTCATCTATAGGACTGATAACCACTAGGACAGGTCACAGCTGGACATGATGTCATCTCTAGGACTGATAACCACTAGGACAGGTCACAGCTGGACATGATGTCTTCTCTAGGACTGATAACCACTAGGACAGGTCACAGATGGACATGATATCATCTCTTGGACTGATAACCACTAGGACATGTCACAGATGAACATGATGTAATCTCTAGGACTGATAACCACTAGGACATGTCACAGATGGACATGATGTCATCTCTAGGACTGATAACCACTAGGACAGGTCACAGCTGGACATGATGTCATCTCTAGGACTGATAACCACTAGGACAGGTCACAGCTGGACATGATGTCTTCTCTAGGACTGATAACCACCAGGACAGGTCATAACTGGACATGATGTCACCACCAAGGCTGACAACAACTGGATATAATGTCTCCAAAGGCTATAGACACCTTTGAAGACATTATTTTATTATTGCATTATGATTATTTTGTGGTAAATAGCATTTTTACAATTAGTCTTTATTAAATATTTTCAACAGTTTTCCTCTACACCCTTTAGGTTTCATCAACTATGCAGAGTGTTCTTTGTCTTCTGAGCTTCTCTGATGGCTCAGGCTATAGCCTTTATCTCATAAGCACTAGTTTAAACTAAATTATGATCAAACTGATAAAAGCTCATCTCAAATGAGTGTTTATGAGTAGAGATGTCCCGAACTATTCGCCGGCGAACATAGCTTGTTCGCGTTCGCCGCGGCGGGCGAACATATGCGATGTTCGGTCCGCCCCCTCTTCGTCATCATTGTGTAAACTTTGACCCTGTACCTCACAGTCAGCAGACACATTCCAGCCAATCAGCAGCAGACCCTCCCTCCCAGACCCTCCCACCTCCTGGACAGCATCCATTTTAGATTCATTCGGAAGCTGCATTCTTAGTGAGAGGAGGGACAGTGTAGCTGCTGCTGATTTAATAGGGAAATCGATAGCTAGGGCATTGTTCAGTGTCCACTACAGTCCTGAAAGACTCATCTGATCTCTGCTGTAAGGACAGCACCCCAAAAAGCCCTTTTTAGGGCTAGAACATCATTCTGCTTTTTTTCCCCCCTGTGTAATCTAATTGCAGTTTCCTGCCAGCGTGTGTGTCAGGCTCACGGCGTATCCTGTGCCCACTTGCCCAGTGCCACCACTCATATCTGGTGTCACAGTAGATTACATTTAAAGAAAAACAACAATTTTGACTGTGAATAAATAGCAGTCAGTTGCCTGCACGTGTTTGTGTGTTTAAGGCCCTGCAAGTGCATAGTGTCACCAGCGCAACTCATATCTGGTGTCACAGTAGATTACATTTAAAGAAAAACAACAATTTTGACTGTGAATAAATAGCAGTCAGTTGCACACACGTGTTTGTGTGTTTAAGGCCCAGTGCAGTGCATAGTGTCACCAGCGCAACTCATATCAGGTGGCACAGTACCTTGCACGCATAGTACAACTTAACTAATCTAAAAAAAATGACAGGCAGAGGCAGGCCACCCCGCAGGGGCCGTCGTGGTCGTGGTGCTGTGATTCCCTTTGGCCCTAGAATAATGCCCAGTGTTCAGAGGCCACGTACCCTGAACTCGAAAAGTTCTGAGGACATAGTTGACTGGCTAACACAGGACACCCAATCTTCTACAGCTTCCGCTCGAAACCTTGACGCACCATCCTCCTCCAGCTCAGCTTCGGGCACCTCTCAAGTTACCACTCGCCCGCCTGCCGCAACCACCAACACTAGCACCACAGCTGCTTCACTTGATCTGTCAGAGGAGTTATTTACACATCAGTTGGAAGAAATGAGTGATGCGCAACCATTATTGCCAGAAAATGTAGATAACAGGGATATGTCTCAGTCAGGCAGCATTACACACATGGACGTACAGTGGGATGATGATGATGATGTTGTACCCGCTGCTGCTTCCTTTGCTGAGTTGTCAGATACAAGTGAAGCGGTTGATGATGACGATGTGTCCGTGGATGTCACGTGGGTGCCCGCTCGAAGAGAAGAAGAACAGGGGGATAGTTCAGATGGGGAGACAGAGAGGAGGAGGAGACGAGTTGGAAGCAGGGGGAGGTCGTCGCAAGGAGCTAGTGGCACAGTCAGACAGCATGCATCAGCACCCGGGGTCAGCCAGACAGCACGCCAATCAACGCATGCTGTTGCCACCACCAGAATGCCGTCATTGCAGAGCTCAGCAGTGTGGCATTTTTTTTGTGTGTCTGCCTCTGACAACAGCGATGCCATTTGCAACCTGTGCCAAAAGAAACTGAGTCGTGGGAAGTCCAACACCCACCTAGGTACAACTGCTTTGCGAAGGCACATGATCGCACATCACAAACGCCTATGGGATCAACACATGATGAGTACAAGCAGCACACAAACTCAAAGCCGCCATCCTCCTCCTGGTCCAGCATCTTCAGCCACGTCAACCACTGCTGTCCTCCTTGCCCCCTCTCAACCATCCGCCACTCCGTCTCTCGCCTTGAGCAGTTCCTGTCAAGGACATGTTTGAGCGTAAGAATCCAATGTCACAAAGTCACCCCCTTGCCCGGCGTCTGACAGCTGGCTTGTCTGAACTCTTAGCCAGCCAGCTTTTACCATATAAGCTTGTGGAGTCTGAGGCCTTCAAAAAATTTGTAGCTATTGGGACACCGCAGTGGAAGGTACCCGGCCGAAATTTCTTTGCACAAAAGGCAATCCCCAACCTGTACTCGATTGTGCAAAAGGAAGTAATGGCATGTCTGGCACACAGTGTTGGGGCAAGGGTCCATCTGACCACTGATACCTGGTCTGCAAAGCACGGTCAGGGCAGGTATACCTCTACTCCTCCTACTCCATCCTCTTCGATAACCTCCTCGGCTGAGTCCTCTTCTGCTGCTGCGTCTTGCTCCACATCAACGGCACCCCCCCCAGCTCCCCAGGGGCTATTCCACATCCCGGACACGACAGTGTCACGCCGTCTTGGGGTTGACTTGCCTGAAAGCAGAGAGTCACACCGGACCAGCACTCCTGTCCGCCCTGAACGCACAGGTGGATCAGTGGCTGACTCCTCACCAACTGGAGATCGGCAAAGTGGTGTGTGACAATGGAAGCAATTTGTTGGCGGCATTGAATTTGGGCAAGTTGACACATGTGCCGTGCATGGCACATGTGTTGAATCTGATCGTACAACGCTTTGTGCATAAGTACCCAGGCTTACAGGACGTCCTCAAGCAGGCCAGGAAGGTGTGTGGCCATTTCAGGCGTTCCTACACGGCCATGGCGCACTTTTCAGATATCCAGCGGCGAAACAACATGCCAGTGAGGCGCTTGATTTGCAACAGCCCGACACGTTGGAATTCAACACTCCTAATGTTCGACCGCCTGCTCCAACAAGAAAAAGCCGTCAACGAGTATTTGTATGACCGGGGTGCTAGGACAGCCTCTGCGGAGCTGGGAATTTTTTTGCCGCGTTACTGGACGCTCATGCGCAATGCCTGTAGGCTCATGCGTCCTTTTGAGGAGGTGACAAACCTAGTCAGTCGCACCGAAGGCACCATCAGCGACATCATCCCATTTGGTTTTCTTCCTGGAGCGTGCCCTGCGAAGAGTGCTGGATCAGGCGTAGATGAGTGTGAAGAGGAAGAGTTGTGGTCACCATCACCACCAGAAACAACCTTATCAGCATCGCTTGCTGGACCTGCGGCAATGCTGGAAGAGGAGTGTGAGGAAGAGGAGTCAGAGGAGGAATGTGGCTTTGAGGAGGAGGAGGAAGACCAACCACATCAGGCATCCCAGGGTGCTCGTTGTCACCTATCTGGTACCCGTGGTGTTGTACGTGGCTGGGGGGAAGAACAGACTTTCAGTGAGATCACTGAGGACGAGGAACGGGACATGAGTAGCTCGGCATCCAACCTTGTGCAAATGGGGTCTTTCATGCTGTCGTGCCTGTTGAGGGACCCTCGTATAAAAAAGCTGAAAGAGAATGACCTGTACTGGGTGGCCACGCTACTAGACCCCCGGTATAAGCAGAAAGTGCCTGAAATGTTACCGAATTACCGGAAGTCGGAAAGGATGCAGCAGTTCCAAAATAAATTAAAAAGTATGCTTTACACAGCGTATAAGGGTGATGTCACAGCACAACGGGAATCTAACAGGGGAAGAGGTGAAAGTAATCCTCCTCCTCCCACGACCACGGCGGCAAGGACAGGACGCTTTACAGACGTGTTGTTGATGGAGGACATGCAGAGCTTTTTAAGTCCTACGCATCGCCACAGCCCTTCGGGGTCCACCCTCAGAGAACGACTCGACCGACAGGTAGCAGACTACCTCGCCTTAACTGCAGATATCGACACTCTGAGGAGCGATGAACCCCTTGATTACTGGGTGTGCAGGCTTGACCTGTGGCCTGAGCTATCCCAATTTGCGATAGAACTTCTGGCCTGCCCCGCTTCAAGTCTCCTGTCAGAAAGGACCTTCAGCGCAGCAGGAGGTATTGTCACTGAGAAGAGAAGTCGCCTAGGTCAAAAAAGTCTAGATTACCTCACCTTTATTAAGATGAATGAGGCATGGATCCCGAAGGGACTGACAGTGGGCGATACATTCGACTAAAAAAGGCCTGATGAGATGAGCTGCCTTGGGCTAAAAATGGTCCACACGCTGCTGTATTTTATCTCTGAATGCCGGATGACTTGCGTGACTTGCCGGATGACCGCCACCAACTAGGGTTCAAGCCGCAATGTTTTAGGGCACTTTCTGCCTGGGAAGCATCAATTTTTCTGCCGCTGCTACAACAGCGGCTGCAACAATGACATTATTTTTCAGGCATGTGTACATGCCTAATTTTTCTGGCCTCTGGTGCTGCACTGTGGCTTCAAAAACCAAACAAAAAAAAGGCACATACATGTGTCAATTCCCCTTCGTGATCGTTACCTTGTTGTGGTGAAGGGGCTTGCGTATCACAATGAAGCGGCCACCTCTATGAGTGTGTTGGCAATGGCAATGTTGGCACACCCCAGATGATAAGGTCGTTGCTTCTTGTGAACAGACCAAAAGCGATCGGCTGGATAATTTTGCATAGAAAAACAGTAATTTTCGTTGTGATCATCTAAGGTGATCATTAAAGCCTACTAGGCCAACAATGGGCCCACACTGCAGAATCATTGTTTTCTGGGTCACTTAACTGTCACTGAACTACCTCAGCACGACCATAGGCTTTGTAAAACCCCCATCGCCTGCAATCTCCCAAACGTGTGCACAAGCACAGTCATCACTACACTGATAAGAATAGTAAGAATAGTACTACTTAACACACCACTCCTATCTGGTGGCACATTAGATTGCACGAGCAGTGCCCCAAATTGGAAGTAGGAGGACCGACCAAGCATCTTTTTCCATCTCCCGGTTCCTAAAATCTATTCCATACACGTCCCCTGATAGGGGACGTAACAGGGATTAAACTGATAGGAATATCAGAGTTATGTTACTAAACTCTTTTACCCCGCTACAACCTGTTAAGGGTATCTGCATTGTCATCCTGTGTAATTTTACATAATATTCCTCACAAATGTGCATTTTCTAAGCCTGTTACATATATTTGCTGTGATTTTCATGTACACCAGCAGGTGGCAGCAATGTGTTTAGCAGAGACTTAGTTCAGTTTAGCATATCTAGACTGGAATAGTACATTCCAGTCTAGCTCCCCCCTCATTGAGGAGGTGTGGAATGTTCCCACATCCTGCCTCATGGGGAGGAAAGTAAGTTACAGTTATTGTGTGCCAGCCACCCCGGCTAGGGGAAGGCTGTGCTGGTAGAAGCTCCCAGTTCTAGGGATCCCAACCCAGAATATTGTCTCGGCTGAGACCAAAGATCACCATTCCCATTGACCAGCAAGCAGCACCTCCAGATCTTCAGGACGAACCATTCCCTGTGAGCTAACTGTGAGTAACATCCAGAGACCAGGAGAAGCCAAATTCCTCCTCAGCTAGTCAGTCCCATAAACAGCAGAAGATAGACAGAGCAGAAGACAGATTCCTGCCATATTCTCCAGGGACATGTTAGGAGCAGAAGAGATATTGATCCCTGCCATACATTGCCAATACCTACTGGGACCCAAGACTATTGCTGTATCTCGTATGGATTAAAGCTGCAACCAGTAAAGACAAGTTGAATTATATTTCAAGTCTGGATCTCATTCATTGCTACCAAGTTCCTCAATTACTCCTACTAGCAACACTCATTTATTGCAAGTGAGCCAGGATCCAGGAGTCCAGCCGTACCAAGGTAGGAGACACCGTTGACACTATACCTACTACTACACAGAGACATTACACCACTCTGGCATTCCTAACCTGGTACGTGAGTTGCAACACCTTAAAGAGCCCTGAGACTGTACCCTGGCATCACGAACAAAAACAATAGACTATTATATCCATATCCGGACCCACTGCATAATTTGGCGTCCACGTAACCGTACCACGGTCCTGCTCATTGCATTTTTGGCGTCACAAACAGGATCCAGCTGTGTGCCAACAGGATCGAGCTGTGTGCCAACAGAACCGGATCCAATTGTGTGCTTAACCGGATCAAATTGCATGTTTCCAAGTACTGCAAGATCTACAGATTGTGCAAAAACTCTGAAAATGGACTTTATTACTTTCATTGCGGGAGCAGAAAACGCTGCATTGTGCGCATCAGCACTGCAAGGGTTAATCAGCCATTTATTCCCTCATGGCGCAGTGTCTTCATGGCTTTCAAGAGCGCGAAAATTATAACTACGCCCCCCTAGAAGCGGGAACTCTCAAGCCTGCCCACCAAGAACTTTGCAATGCGAGCCAAGGGAGTGCAGACTCCTCCCTCTGGGCTCCACCCTCACTTCCTGCATTTCCTGCACTGATTGTGACAGAGGAGCCAAGGAAGATGGCGCAGCCCCCAAAGCCAAAGTGGGACCAGATGGCGATACCAGAAGAACCAGTGTATGAGGCTGACACACCAGAAATCCGGGTCTCCCAGCTTGTGAAGAGAGCTGGCCCCAGCGCTTTTGGAGTGTCCCTGGAGGCTGTGAGTTCCTCAACTGGTGGCGAGACGGCCGCCGCTGCTCAAACAAAGATGGCCGCCGTTCCTGAATCCGCTCCCGCGGATGAAGACGTCCTATCTCCAGTCCGGACCCCGGAGGCTGTGGATCCCTCCGCGATGGACAAGACGTCCCCCAATATGGTCGCCAGCGTCAAGCCTGCTCCTGCGGATACCACCGCCAGCCAAGCTGCCCAGGCCCCGAACATACCTGCATCGACGATGGCATCTACAGCTTCCGAGACAGCCGCGATGACGTCACCTACCACGGAGGTCCCCGCGCATCACCAGGAGGCATCGGGCCCGGCCGCGACATCAGGTAGGAGCAGACACGCTCCCTGAGGCCCAGGCCCGGTCCGAAGCTGCCCCTGCACCGCTTCCTGTGGGTCCCGATACCCCTGATAGGCCCAAGCCTGCTCCGCCATGCACACATACTGGTGCGGCGTAGGCGGTCGGAACTTCCACTCTGCCGCACAGAATCAACACCTCCAGACCAGGACGCCTCAATCCTGAGGTCCCCATAGTGAGCCCAGAAATCACTGTGGCTCCAACTCTACAGGTGGGGCAAATAAATAACTCCGTCCTGACTTTCAATCCCAGAGTGCAACCCTACATTCTGCCCTGGAAGCTGCTACAGGCACCCTCAGTTTGCCTACCAGAGCCCCTTCAGCCGGATGTTTTGTCCACCTCTGCACCGGCTAGGGATCCCGGCTTGCAGCATGTCACAGCTGCATTCACCAGGCTTACTGCTCAGCCAATTCTAAAAGACACCACAAGAGGGCAGTGGTGCACCATTACAGCTGCCGAGAGCACCAGACAGCTTAAAGAAGAACCTTTGCATCCTCAAACATGGGATCCAGGAGGAAGATTTTCAGACTTTCCTGTGAGGAAAACTACCCACTATAGCAATTACCCACTACCTTGTTTGGATTACAATTAACTCTTTTATCCCTGTGGATTACAATTGACTTTTACTTGTTTCCAGAGGATTCTACTTCAACAAGAAGGACTCAAGCTTTATTTGAGCGTTCTATTGCATTAATAAATTTGCACTGTTTTATTGCAACGTTAAAAGCTTGCACCCAAAGAAAAGACTCAAACGATACCTGAGCTCTTTGTGATTTTCATACAATGTAATATTATTGCACTAATTACCAGTTTACAAGTTATGTAACGTTTAAGATAACATGCCCATTGTGTGTATTCTCTCCTAGGTGCCGCAATGTGAATTTATGCACTATTTGTGACAATTGCACTTACCATTGCACTTAACAAAAAATGTAGCAACTTACTCTTGTATGCCTTATTTGACAGCTCATATTCTCTCCTTCCTTTACACGGACTGCCTTTATGCGTACGCTTAATTCTAATGGCCTACACCCGGTGTTATATATCCTAGGTACCCAGGGTAGGACCAAGTAGTAAGTCCCGGCAGGTCCAGTAACTACATGGGTAACCCTGCTGCTTCGGGAATCGTTAGAAGTCATAGACCGCTCCTTCCCACTTGTTTCATGTTCAGGATTGCTCCCATCCTGAGGTGTCTTATTTCCAGGAGATCCATGGGATTATAATACCCTCCTCCTGTGACATTGCCAGAAGAGCATGGAGACGATAAATACCTCCCCTTCTGAGCCTTTGCCTAAGGTATGGCGCCTCAAACCTTAGAGCCACATAATTTAGCTACCCCATAGTCACCATAGTGATCGTGCTTTAAGCCAAATTTCTCAGGCTTTGGTGCAGGAAAGGGAATACAGGATAAAGCCACCCTTTCATTTGCGGGCATTCAATTACATAATGGCGGGACTACAGAGTAAAGACACCCCCATGCTTTCTTTGGTGTTTTAGGGCCAGAACATTTCAAAGTCAGTCAGTAATGTTTGCTTTGTGCAGTATTTGCTTCACTGGTTATACCAAGAGAAGGAAACTGTGTGTTGGACACCTTACTCTAGCGGGCAGGAACCTCGGGAAAGCCATTTCATGTTTGTCTATGTATGTCTTTATATGTAATTCATGCAGCACTTTGTACTTGATTGGGTACCCCAGAGCTGGTTCTTTCTCTCCCTCCTAAGCATAAGCCGAGGGTGGCTTAACTCAAAGTAAAGGGGAATGTAACATCCCAGAGTTATGTTACTAAACTCTTTTACCCCGCTACAACCTGTTAAGGGTATCTGCATTGTCATCCTGTGTAATTTTACATAATATTCCTCACAAATGTGCATTTTCTAAGCCTGTTACATATATTTGCTGTAATTTTCATGTACACCAGCAGGTGGCAGCAATGTTTAGCAAGGTCTTAGTTCAGTTTAGCATATCTAGACTGGAATAGTACATTCCAGTCTAGCTCCCCCCTCTTTGATGAGGTGTGGAATGTTCCCACATCCTGCCTCATGGGGAGGAAAGTAAGTTACAGTTAGTGTGTGCCAGCCACCCCGGCTAGGGGAAGGCTGTGCTGGTAGGAGCTCTCAGTTCTAGGGATTCCCAACCCAGAATATTGTCTCAGCTGAGACCAAAGATCACCATTCCCAGCCTGAGCCTTCAGCCTCAGCTGGTTGACCAGCAAGCAGCACCTCCAGATCTTCAGGGCGAACCATTCCCTGTGAGCTAACTGTGAGTAACATCCAGAGACCAGGAGAAGCTAAATTCCTCCTCCACTAGTCAGTCCCCAACACAGCAGAAGATAGACAGAGCAGAAGACAGATTCCTGCCATATTCTCCAGGCACATGATAGGAGCAGAAGAGATATTGATCCCTGCCATACATTGCCAATACCTGCTGGGACCCAAGACTATTGCTGTATCTCGTATTGATTAAAGCTGCAACTAGTAAAGACAAGTTGAATTATATTTCAAGTCTGGATCTCATTCATTGCTACCAAGTTCCTCAATTACTCCTACTAGCAACACTTATTTATTGCAAGTGAGCCAGGATCTAGGAGTCCAGCCGTACCCAGGTAGGAGACACCGTTGACACTATACCTACTACTACACAGAGACATTACACCACTCTAGCATTCCTCACCTGGTACGTGAGTTGCAACACCTTAAAGGGCCCTGAGACTGTACCCTGCGCACGCTGCAATTGGCATCACGAACAAAAACAATAGACTATTATATCCATATCCGGACCCACTGCATAATTTGGCGTCCGCGTAACCGTACCACGGTCCTGCTCATTGCAGTACTACTTAACACACTACTCCTATCTGGGGGCACAGTAGATTGCACGCGCAGTGCCCCAAATTGGACGTAGGAGGACCGACCAAGCATCTTTTTCCATCTCCCGGTTCCTAAAATCTATTCCATATACACGTCCCCTGATAGGGGACGTAACAGGGATTAAACTGATAGGAATAGTACTACTTAACACACCTTATAATAACGCAAAGAGAGGCAACGCAGAGAGAGGAGTCTGAAGAAGAGTCAGAGGAGGAAGGTGGCTTGGAGGAGGTGGAAGACCAACCACAGCAGGCGTCCCAGGGGGCTTGTTGTCACCTTTCGGGGACCCTTGGTGTTGTACGTAGCTGGGTGGAGGAAGAGACCTTCAATGACATCAGTGAGGACAAGGAACGGGACATGGCTAGCTTGGTATCCAACCTTGTGCAAATGGACTGTTTGCGGTTGTTTGTGGTGCGTTAAACAGAGAGTTTGGTCTGTCACTGTGAAGCGGGCATAACCCTTACACTACCTGATCGATACAACATCATACCTGATGTTTTAAAGCACGTTATTCCAAACAATTTAGGAATGTTAGGTGATTTATGCCCTTTATGGATTAAAACCAGACTCTGCGTCAACTATGTAATTTTCCATGGGAGTTTTGCCATGGATCCCCCTCCGGCATGCCACAGTCCAGGTGTTAGTCCCCTTGAAACAAATTTTCCATCACTATTGTGGCCAGAAAGAGTCCCTGTGGGTTTTAAAATTCGCCTGCCTATTGAAGTCTTTGGCGGTTCGCCCGTTCGCGAACATTTGCGGAAATTCGCCTTCTCTGTTCGCGAACGGAAAATTTTATGTTCGCGACATCTCTATTTATGAGCTGTCAGGGCACCAGAAATAGGGCTACAGATCAAGGCCTCAGAGCAATTCTCTTATGGCTTTCAGTGAGAAGCAGAAAGAACAGTCTGCAGAACCAGTAAAACCTATTGAACATTTTTTAATAAAGCCGACTTGGAAAAATACTTATCCCCAAATAATCCCAATGCAATAATAATACAAAAAATGTCCCCAAATAGATCCATAGCCTTTAATACTGGTCACAGTGAACCATGATGTCTCCTCTAGGATAGGTTACAACTGTAAATAATGCCCCCATTAGGATTGGTCACAACTGGAAATTATATTGTGATTATTCAGAACTGGACATGATGTCACCGCTAGGACTGATAATAACTGAACATGATGATGATGTCACTAGGACTGGACACAACCAGACTTTATATCATCACTAGGTCTGGTCTCAACTCAAATGGTCATAATGTCAGCATTAGATCTGGTAACATCTGAACAAGATGTCATCTCCAGGCTTGTCACAAATGGCCATGTCACCGCCAGGACCAGTAACAACTGAACTTGATGTCATTACTCAAACTGATAACGAGGCATGATGTCACCACTAGGACTGATAACAACTGAAGAAGATGTCATCTCTAGGACTGATAACAACTGAAGAAGATGTCATCTCTAGGACTGATAACAACTAGGCATGATGTCACCCACCAGGGCTGGTCACAACCGGACAGGTTGTTACCTCTAGTACTTGTCCCACTGGTCATGATGTTATCTCTAGGACTGATAGAACTGGCCATGATGACAGCAACCATTAGGACTGGTAACAAATGGAAACGATGCTGGTGCTAGGACTCATAGCAATTGGATATAAAGTCCGTGGACATCATGTCACCTCAAGGACTGATAAGAATTGAACATCCTGATGTCAACGCTGGGACTGGTAACAACCGGACATGATGTTACTGATTGGACTGGTCATGATGTCATCATCTGCCACAACTGGTCATGATGTCACTGCTATGACAGGTGACAACTGGCCATTACGGCACCCCAAGCATGTGATGTCACCTCTAAAGAATGAATTTAATCTTTGGAGTATGGCTTTTACAGATGGACTGTGCCCGGTGAATGAAGGAGGTGGTGCTGCTGCCTCCACAGCTGGCGGCTGTATTGATACAGTTTTTCATGTTATCACCCAGCAGCAGGACGGTGGCGCCAGCTGGGTGTTATTACGAGAGATATAGGAACTAGCTTACAGGAACCACTTTGGAGGACAACAGGAACATGTCCAGATAACCGCATCTTCCCGTATTCCCTGTGAGAGGACTGGATAATAACCAGGAGCATCTGCTGATCGGGATCAGACATGGCAGCCCTCTTATTTTACTCTCTAGGTTTCCTACAAGAGTTACAGATGCTGAGTGACAACCACTACTGGCCACCATTACAGCATTGATGGAAAGTGTCCGTTTTTGTCAGTTCATACAGCACTTAAAGGGGTTGTCCAGTGAAAAATGTTCAGCGGTTTTCAAACCAGCACCTGGATCTGAACACTGCAATTAGAAAGTTATTCCATAAAATATATCTGTATAGCGCCACCTTGTGTTTGTTTTTACCCCTTGTTTCTCTGTCCACCTCGCTGAGGCAGTCTGTATAGAAACTGCCCAGCACTCAATCCGTAGGCCGGATAAGTCCAGTATATGAAGAAAATAATTCCTAACAGCTGCTTAGTAGATTTTTATTTCGTAGTCAAGAGTACAGGACGCGTTTCGGCCCGTCCTAACCTTTTTCAACTGATAACACAATGATGTAAAGACGGACATTTTATACACATCATGACGAATCAGCTTGAGTGACGTCAGATGTCCAGAACGGGCGTGAGTATCACATTACGAGTAAGCAGATAAATGAAAGTAAGGGCTCATGCACACACCCGTATGTATTTTGCAGTCCACAAAAAAAAACGGATGACATCCGTGTGACCTCTGTGTTGCATCCGCTTTTTTTGCGGATCCATTGTAACAACACCTATCCTTGTCCCCAAAACGGACAAGAATAGGACATGTTCTATTTTTTTGGCGGACACGGAATGCACACGTTTTTTTCCCAACACCCATTGAAGTGAATGGTTCCGCATACGGACTTGTAAAGAAACGGAACGGAAATGGAAAAAAAAATACGTTTTTGTGCATGAGCCCTTAATGAAAGTAAACAAATCTTGGTCAAAGGATACAATGAAGCTACTTATATATCTGGCACAGAGGATTAATGTGGGGAAGACGAAGTCTGTAACATAAATGAACAAAACAAATATCAATAGGAGAGACATCTCTGATCACTTAAAGGGGTTCTCCCATGACTAATGTAAAAAATCTGACATCATACAGTACATGACAACCTCTTTCTAACAAAGCTAGAACCAGCCCTGTACCTCACATGGGTCCAGAGATCTTCCCATTCATTGCTCTACTAGTCTGCTAGATTTATATCAAGCTGGCAGCTCAAGGGGAGTGTCTTTTCTGCTGCAGCTCAGGAGGCGTGTCTCAGCTCTCCCTATCACAGCTCAGGAGGCGTGTCTCAGCTCCCCCTATCACAGCTCAGGATGCAATTAAAGGATGAAACTGAGCATGTGCGGCCATCTCAGTGAGCAGGTCAAAAAAATAAGAAAAATGTATTTTAAAAATTCATTTGATTGATTAACTCAATTTTGAATTACATGCAATTACAAAAGTATTCAGATCTAGGTGCTGGTTTGAAAACTGTTGAATATTTTTGGTGGGACAACCCCTTTAAGTAAGAGCTTTTTAATATCGCCTCCCCTCCTTGGTATCCTGATTTGCTCAATTAACTAATATCTCAAACCAGTATTTGTATTTGTGACAGTCGTAGCATTAGATTTTTCATCCGAATCGTGGACTTTAGAAATACTTTCTTTAATGGTCTGTATGGTGTCCCTCACGTACAGGAGGCCGCATGGGAATTTACTTAGGCTACTTTCACACTTGCGGCAGAGGATTCCGGCAGGCATTTCCGTCGCCGGAACTGCCTGCCTGATCCGGAAATCCGGACGCAAACTGATGGCATTTGTCAGAAGGATCCGTCTGACAAATGCATTGAAATACCGGATTCGTTTCTCCGGTGTCATCCAGAAAAACGGATCCGGTATTTTTTTTTTTGCATTTTTAAAGGTCTGCGCATGCCGGAACACTTTAATGCCGGATCCAGCACTAATACACTTCAATGTAAATCAATGCCGGATCCGGCAAGTGTTCAGTATTTCTGGCCGGAGAGAAAACTGCAGCATGCTGCGGTATTTTCTCCGTCCAAAAAACGTAAGAGACTGAACTGATGCATACTGAACGGATTGCTCTCCATTCAGAATGCATTAGGATAAAACTGATCAGTATTTTTCCAGTATTGAGCGCCTAGGACGGAACTCAATACCGGAAAACAAAAACGCTAGTGTGAAAGTACCCTTAAATAGATGACATTGTTTGTGTCACAGGTATAGTAACCCTTGATCTTATAGGGTTTGCCAGTATACGGGTGATAAAATTGTGGCCCCTTAATCACATGTGAACACTGTGTGCAGTGACGGCGTGGACGTGTCCCACACTTCTGTGGTTGTATAGTTCTCTATCTGGGATCTATTCTTAGACTACCCAAATCTGCACAAACCAATTTGTCACGGAGGTTGGGGTTCTTTTTTTATTACAAATCAGGGGTGGAGTTTTGAACTCCTCCACCCGGGGATATGCTTTGTGTAAAATGTGCCAGTTTTCCTTGATGATTTTATCAAAATGAGCACTATATGGGTGAAATTTATACATAAATGCCCAGTTCCATCCTTCAACTGCTTCCTGAGGTATGATAGAGAGAGCTGCAGCAAAAATGACACTTCCCCTCTAAGCTGCATCAGAAAGGACACTCCCCCTCTGAGCTGCATCAGAAAGGACACTCCCCCCCTGAGCTGCAGCAGAAAGGACACTCCCGTTCTGAGCTGCAGCAGAAAGGACACCCTCCTCTGAGCTTCAGCAGAAAGGACACTCCCCCCTCTGAGCTGCAGCAGAAAGGACACTCCCCATCTGAGCTGCAGCAGAAAGGACACTCCCCCTCTGAGCTGCAGCAGAAAGTACACTCCCCCTCTGAGCTCCATCAGAAAGGACACTCCCCCTCTGAGCTGCAGCAGAAACGACACCCTCCTCTGAGCTGCAGCAGAAAGGACACACACCCTGAGCCACTAGAGCAATTGGGATAATGAATGTGGAGATCTCTGGATCCATGTGAGGTACAGGGCTGCTTCTAGCTTTGTTAGAATGAGATTGTCATGTGCTATATTTCATTTTTAACATTAATTATGGGATAAACCCTTTAAGGAAAACCGTAGCACTCCATGTCTCTTTGGAAGAATCAGTGATATTTATTTACCCAGCATAGGTGAGCGCAGGTCATTGCATCAGTCTTCTCTGCAGTTCTGGAATACATGAACCAGGAAGCTCAGGATGAGCATACATACAGGTAACCTCCAAGATTGGGCCGTGATGAAGA
Source organism: Bufo bufo (assembly GCF_905171765.1). Lineage (NCBI taxonomy): Eukaryota > Metazoa > Chordata > Amphibia > Anura > Bufonidae > Bufo > Bufo bufo. The sequence continues at coordinate 51,898,585 of NC_053389.1, read as the reverse complement.
GCCGGGAATTGTGGGAGGAGACCGAGATGATAAATTATAGGATGAATCCATGATTGGGGTATATGGCATCTTTCGGGAAGGGTTCTGGGTCCGCCTTCTATCATACCTATAAGATGGGGAAATCCAGTCTTCCCACTGCAGTAATTAACCCTTTTAGGGTACTTTCACACTTGCGGCAGAGGATTTCGGCAGGCAGTTCCGTCGCCGGGACTGCCTTCCAGATCCAGGAATCCGGACGCAAACGGATGCATTTGTCAGACGGATCCGGATCCGTCTGACAAATGCATTGCAATACCGGATCCGTCTTTCCGATTGTCATCCGGAAAAACGGATCCGGTATTTATTTTCTTCTCATTTTTAAAAGTCTGCGCATGCCCAGACCGCAAAACCGGATCCGTTTTGCCAGAACACTTAGGGCCGGATCCGGCATTAATGCATTTCAATGGAAATTAATGCCGGATCCAGTATTCCGGCAAGTGTTCAGGATTTTTGGCATGCTGCGGTATTTTCTCCGGCCAAAAAACGTAAGAGAGATTGAACTGAAGACATCCTGATGCATACCGAACGGTATTGAGCCCCTGTGACGGAACTCAATATCGGAAAACAAAAACGCTAGCGTGAAACTACCCTAATAAGGAGGCCTTATTCAAAGCTACCCCTCAGCTCCAGTGTGGGTCACTGGTCAGGAAGGGTTAACGTGTGTTCCCCATTAATGTACATTTAGGAAATAGTTGAGGACTGTGAGTTGGCAGCCTCCAGCGTGATTCCTGCCAGCCTCGCCCACAGCACAGTAACCGTACACATCGCTTCCCATCGCCGTCCAGAACAAAGCCCAGCCATTGATGGGAGGAAGACAGAATGAGCCCCCAGCGAAATGCCAGCACCCCGACCCACACATGTAGCTCAGCAGCCCGTCACTGGGGGAGGGGGAGACGCTGCTCCAAAAGGAGGAATTGTTCTATGTTGATCTCATTATGCATTTTACCAGAAATAATGTATTCTGCATTAACGCCATACACAGTATTACCACGTATATACAACCTATATACAGGGATGTCCACAAATACCCGGACGTCCATCTATAACCTCATATATAATGCAATATACTCAGCCATCCATATATAACCTCATATACGGGGAAGTCCATATTTCCCATCTCGTCCTCCGGCAGCACAGAATGGGTTAACCTTGTCGTCATCTTTTCCAGGACCGCCCACCTAGAACATATTAATTGACAATTAATCAATCAATTTACTCCCCTATAAGGTCTCCTCTCCCATAATGCATCCTTGTGGTTTTTTTTTTGTCCTCATAATAAAAATAAAAATAAAAAAAATAAAAAAAATAAAAATACAGCCAAAAAATGGGATATCTTTAAAAACATCCTAAAATCTCATTGTGAGAGGTACATACCGTATGGGAATAAAAGGTTAAGGAACAAAAAGAAACCAATGTGGATAAACAGAACTGTAAAGAAAGCAATAAATTACAAAAAGAAAGCATATAAAACCCTAAAACAGGAGGGTAGCACGGAAGCACTGAAAAACTATAAGGAAAAAAACAGAACATGTAAAAAACAAATAAAAGCGGCCAAACTAGAGACCGAGAGATTAATTGCCAAACAGAGTAAAACTAACCCTAAAATGTTCTTCAATTATATAAATGTTAAAAAGTATAAATCTGAAGGTGTCGGCCCTTTAAAGAGTAATGAGGGGGGAGTCGCAGAGAGCGACGAGGAGAAAGCAAAGCTGTTAAATATTTTTTTCTCCAATGTATTCACTGAGGAAAGTAAACTGTCAGATGAAATGCTGAATGCTGAAATAAATTCGCCATTAAAAGTGTCCTGTCTGACCCAGGAAGAAGTACAACAGCGACTTAAAAAAATCAAAATAGACAAATCGCCAGGACCGGATGGCATACACCCCCGTATCCTAAGGGAATTAAGTAATGTCATAGCCAGACCCTTATTTCTGATATTTGCGGACTCTGTACTGACAGGGAATGTCCCACAGGATTGGCGCATGGCAAATGTGGTGCCAATATTCAAAAAGGGTCCAAAAACAGAGCCTGGAAACTATAGGCCGGTAAGTTTAACATCTGTTGTGGGTAAACTGTTTGAAGGTTTTCTGAGAGATGCTATCTTAGAGCATCTTATGGGAAATAAGCAAATAACGCCATATCAGCATGGCTTCGTGAGGGATCGGTCATGTCAAACTAATTTAATCAGTTTCTATGAGGAGGTAAGTTCTAGACTTGACAGCGGCGAATCAATGGATGTCGTGTATCTGGACTTCTCCAAAGCATTTGACACTGTACCACATAAAAGGTTAGTATATAAAATGAGAATGCTCGGACTGGGAGAAAACGTCTGTAAGTGGGTAAGTAACTGGCTCAATGATAGAAAACAGAGGGTGGTTATTAACGGTACATACTCAGATTGGGTCACTGTCACTAGTGGAGTACCTCAGGGGGTCAGTATTGGGCCCTATTCTCTTCAATATATTTATTAATGATCTTGTAGAAGGCTTGCACAGTAAAATATCAATTTTCGCAGATGACACTAAACTGTGTAAAGTAATTAACACTGAAGAGGACAGTATACTACTACAGAGGGATCTGGATAGATTGGAGGCTTGGGCAGATAAGTGGCAGATGAGGTTTAACACTGAGAAATGTAAAGTTATGCACATGGGAAGGAATAATGCAAGTCACCCGTACATACTGAATGGTAAAACACTCAGTAACACTGACATGGAAAAGGATCTAGGAATTTTAATAAACAGCAAACTAAGCTGCAAAAAACAGTGTCAGGCAGCGGCTGCCAAGGCCAATAAGATAATGGGTTGCATCAGAAGGGGCATAGATGCCCGTGATGAGAACATATTCCTACTACTTTACAAATCACTGGTCAGACCACACATGGAGTACTGTGTACAGTTCTGGGCTCCTGTAAACAAGGCAGACATAGCAGAGCTGGAGAGGGTCCAGAGGAGGGCAACTAAAGTAATAACTGGAATGGGGCAACTAGAGTACCCTGAAAGATTATCAAAATTAGGGTTATTCACGTTAGAAAAAAGACGACTGAGGGGAGATCTAATTACTATGTATAAATATATCAGGGGGCAGTACAGAGATCTATCCCATCATCTATTTATCCCCAGGACTGTGACTGTGACGAGGGGACATCCTCTGCGTTTGGAGGAAAGAAGGTTTGTACACAAACATAGAAAAGGGTTCTTTACGGTAAGAGCAGTGAGACTATGGAACTCTCTGCCTGAGGAGGTGGTGATGGTGAGTACAATAAAGGAATTCAAGAGGGGCCTGGATGTATTTCTGGAGCATAATAATATTACAGGCTATAGCTACTAGAGAGGGGTCGTTGATCCAGTGAGTTATTCTGATTGCCTGATTGGAGTCGGGAAGGAATTTTTTATTCCCCTAAAGTGAGGAAAATTGGCTTCTACCTCACAGGGTTTTTTTTTGCCTTCCTCTGGATCAACTTGTAGGATGACAGGCCGAACTGGATGGACAAATGTCTTTTTTCGGCCTTATGTACTATGTTACTATGTTACTATGTTACTATATCGTCCGGCCGTTATACCTTGTGACAAGGTGCAGAGGCCTCAGAATGGGGATAGCCATGTGTGTCCTGGCTCCATGTCTGACCCGCTAAGCGCCCTTCGGATCGGGGAGTGAACTATCAGGAAGAGCCGCAAGTACCTGCTGTGGGAAGCTCCGATGCCGATACTTCCGGGTTGGTGGAACGCAGACGCAGGCGCAGTGCGTCTGACGTCATCTGAAGCGGCCTCTCCCCCGATCTGGCGCAAAATTTGAATTTAAAAGAGCGGTGTTGCTGAGCTTCGGTGCTTGTTGTGCCTGGCAGCCGAGCTCTAGCGTTTTAAAGGTATAGGCCTGTCCTATTGTCAGGCAAACCTTCTAATAATATGGGAACCTGGGTGTTTCTGAAATCTGCAGCATATTTTATGTTTTAATGCTCTGCTTCTCCATTTAGATGTCCAGCGCGTCCCACAGAGGAGAAAAAAGTTCCCGCAAAAGCAGGCACAGGATGTGCCAGTCATGTGAGCAGCCACTCCCAGATGACTTCCCTCAGGATCTCTGCATAAGGTGCCATCGGGATACCCAGGAACCCTCTCCGCCAAGGAAAAAACGGAGGTCTAGCGCTCCCCTCTGCATTTCCTGTCTTCAACCCCTACCGGATAATCACGCCACTAATATATGTGAGCAATGTTCTCACCCTGATGATTCTTCGGACGACGAAACGAGCAAGATGGTTTCCCTCTTTAAAGCCTTCCTGAAAAAATCCAAGGCAAAGAAGAAGGGTACTAAAAGGAGACCGCGTTCCCCATCCTCGTCTGAGAAATCGTCGCGCTCTGAAGGAGAAGTTTCATCCTTTTCGGATTCTCCCGTTATCGAAGATAATTTTTTATTTGACAAAGCAGATACAAATCAGCTGATCAAAGAGGTCAAGAATATTATGGAAGCTAATAAGGAAAAAGGCAGCAAACATAATGAAGAGGATCTTTTTTATTTTCCTAAAAAGAAGGCGTCAGTGTTCCCTGGACACCAAGTCCTGGATGCCGTGATGTCTAAAGAATGGGAGCGTCCGGTAGGAAGAATAAACCTAAGGTCCAGGTTCAGAAGCGTATACAAAACAGATCCAGCAGAATCATCCTCCTGGGGAACCCCGGCTAAAGTGGACCCGGCTGTAGCTAGATTAGCAAAAAGATCTTTTTTTCCCTCTGACGATTCAGCCCTGTTGAAGGACCCCATGGAGAAAAAGGCGGATGGTCTCCTTAAAAGACAACATACCTATCTAGCCTCTCTTAAAAAGGCTGCAATGGCGACCGTTCCTGTTGCTCGAGCACTTAGAGTGTGGCTCAGCCATCTGGGCAGGGACATTGAGGATGGAGTACCAAGAGAAGAACTCCTCAAGCAATTGCCTACACTTAAATCAGCAGCGGAATTTCTCTGTGACTTCCCGGTTGATACGATACGATTGTGTGCCAAGAACATGGCATTGGCCAACTCGATCCGTAGATCTCTCTGGCTGAAGATTTGGTCCGGTGACTCCTCTTCGAAAAACAACCTATGCGCCCTTCCCTTTGAACCTGGGAAGCTGTTTGGATCGCAGTTAGATAAATTGCTGGAAGCTAACAAGGAAGATAAAGCTTTGAACTTTCCGCAACCCAGACGCAGGGACAAAACCAGATTTTTTCGACCCTATAGGGGACAAGATTCAGGAAGATCAAAATTCAGAGGACGTCCTGGACGGGGGAGATCTGATCGAAGAGCCTGGGCCTCCTCGGAGAAGTCTAAGAGGAAAGGAGAGGACAACAGACCCCCAAAATCCGAGTTTTGACGCCAGAAGACAGAAAGTAGGAGGTCGGTTATCTCTCTTCTACGAAAGCTGGTGTCACATCACGTCAGACATCTGGGTTCTAGGGATTATAAGAAGAGGTTACCGACTAGAACTCGATTACTTGCCAAGAAACAGATTTGTACTCAGCAAGGGAGAGAATCCACAAGTCTTTCTACTGCTAAAAGAGTTCCTAGGCAAAGGAGTTCTGGAGAAAGTCCCAAATTCTCAGAAAAATTCGGGAGTATATTCCAGGATCTTCTGTATTCCAAAAAGAGATGGCAAAAGTCGGTTGATTATAGACCTCCGCTACCTGAACCGTTATATGAAGAAAATCCACTTCAAAATGGAGACGATAAGATCCATCACGGCTGTTCTCAGGAGGAAGGTGTTTATGGCGTCGTTAGACCTAAAGGACGCATACCTCCATGTCCCAATAAGTCAAGAGTCAAGAAAATTCTTAAGAGTGGCCATCAGGAGAAATGGGGTGACACTCCACTACCAGTTCAAAGACCTGCCATTTGGACTGTGTTCAGCCCCAAGAGTCTTTACGAAGATAGCTGTTGTAATTGCAGTAGCACTTCGCCTCCAAGGGATCCAGATCTTCCCCTACCTGGACGACTGGCTAATTGCGGCCAAGTCGGAAGCCCTACTACGTTTCCATTTAAAGAAAACTATAGAACTCCTACAGTCAGTGGGATTCCTAGTGAACTGGGAGAAGTCGGATATCGTTCCAGCTACCTCCAAGACCTTCTTGGGCTTCACAATAGATACAAAGACCATGAAGCTCTATCTCCCCCCTGGGAAAATAGGGACGCTGAAGAAAGAAATAAGAATATTGATGTCTCTTCAATTCCCATCGGTCCGCAGAGTGATGAAGACACTCGGACATCTTACATCAGTCTCAGATGCTGTTCCTTGGGCGAATATTCACAGCAGAGATCTGCAACAGGATATGCTACATGCCTGGCGTCAGAACAGGTTCAAATTGGACGCAAGAATGAGGATGAGACCCTCTACTATCCAGAGCCTCAGATGGTGGTTACGCACGAGTCATCTGACTATGGGAAAACATTTTCAGTTTCTTACCCCAGTGATTATCACCACGGATGCTTCTGGTCAAGGATGGGGGGCTCACCTCCAAGACAAATGGGTGCAGGGCCTCTGGTCTTCCAAGGAGAGGAAAGAGTCCTCAAACTACAAAGAGATGAAAGCAGTCCTGTTAGCCCTCTACCGGTTCAAAACCTATATATCTGGGAAGCCTGTGCTGATTCGGTCGGACAACCTATCGACCGTATTTTATCTAAACAAACAGGGTGGGACAAGAAGCTTTCGTCTTCTGGAACTCTGCAAGGAAATATTCAAGTGGGCAGAATTACACCTGCTGGAATTAAAAGCAACGCATATCAGAGCTTGCTACAATATGCGAGCGGACCATCTGAGCAGGAAGACGATCAATCAAGCCGACTGGGAGCTCAACCCAATCGTCTTTCACCAGATCATAGCCAGATGGGGGACACCGACCTGGGATCTGATAGCATCAGCAAGAAACAAGAAGCTGGACAGGTTCTGCTCTCTAAACAGTCACGACAACCCCACCGTAGTAGACGCATTTTCTATGAAATTGAAACATCTGTCGGTCTACATCTTCCCTCCAGTCCCCCTTATCCCGAGAGTCCTGAGGAAAATAGTAGAGGAGAAACCTCAAGCCATAATAATAGCTCCTTTTTGGCCGAGGAGGTCGTGGTTCCCGCTCCTATTCCAGCTGTCCAAAGGCAACTTCTGGAGACTTCCCCTACGTCCGGATCTTCTGATTCAGAATGGGCTGCATCACCAAAGTCTGGACCATCTACACCTTACTGCTTGGAGGCTGAAAGAAGTAGATTAGAGGGAAAAGGCCTCTCACAATCAGTTGTTAATACGCTGCTTTCTTCCAGAAAAGATTCTACGAATAGAAAATATGGTAAAGTCTGGAGAAGGTTTATGTCCTGGATGTCGGACACTGGCCATGAAAACATTAATGTTTCCTCCATCCTTCAGTTTCTCCAAGACGGATTCCAGAAAGGCCTGAAGCCCAATACCCTAAGATCACACATGACCGCTATTAATTCCATGACTGAGAATAAATACCTCCATCATCCGTTAGTTTTCAGATTTTTTAAGGCGGTCAGAAGACTTAATCCTACGCATAGGAACCCGTTTCCAGTCTGGGATCTTTCCTTGGTTCTGAAAAGACTGACCCTCTCTCCATTTGAACCATTGGAAGAAGCTGACCTCAAGTGGCTCTCTTACAAAGCACTTTTTCTCACCGCCATCACTTCTGCAAAAAGGCTGGGGGAACTCCAAGCCTTATCATCCAAGTTTCCATATTTACGTTTCCTTCCGGATGGAATATTGCTTCGCACCATGCCATTCTTCATGCCCAAGGTTCCGTCTTCAGTAAACAAAAATAGAGAAGCGTTCCTTCCAGTATTTTGTCCTGAGCCTCTCAATGAAGAACAGAATCTCTGCCATACCTTGGATGTGAAAAGAGCATTAGAAATTTATCTCCAAAGAACAGGAGAATTCAGAGGCAGTGAAAACCTATTCGTTCTTTTCTCTGGTCCAAGGAAAGGACTCTCACCTTCCAAAGATACCCTCGCAAGATGGATAAAGTCCACTATCCTGGAAGCGTATTCACTTGAGGCCATACCTCCTCCATTTCCTGTCAGAGCTCACTCGACCAGAGCCACAGCCACTTCCTGGGCAGAGATGGCACAAGTTCCGATAGAAGAAATTTGCAATGCAGCATCTTGGTCTTCATCTCTCACCTTCGTGAAACACTACCGTCTGGACATCAACGCTAGGAGCTCAGCCTTTGGCACTGGCGTATTGTCGGCAGCTCTTTCTGAAAATCCCCCCCTTTGAGATCTATAAAAATCCCATTCTGTGCTGCCGGAGGACGAGATGGGAAAGGGAAAATTCTTACCGGGATTTTACTTTCCTTGAGTCCGAAGGCAGCACAAGTATACCCTCCCTAATAAATTCTTTTTTGGCATCCACTATTTGTCGGAGTCTATTTTTTAAAACACAAGGATGCATTATGGGAGAGTAGACCTTATAGGGGAGTAAATTGATTGATTAATTGTCAATTAATATGTTCTAGGTAGGCGGTCCTGGAAAAGATGACGACGAGGTTAACCCATTCTGTGCTGCCTTCGGACTCAAGGAAAGTAAAATCCCGGTAAGAATTTTCCCTATAACCTCATATACCTGGAAGTCCATATATAACCTCATATACCTGGAAGTCCATATATAACCTCATATACGGGGAAGTCCATATATAACCTCATATACGGGGAAGTCCATATATAACCTCATATACGGGGAAGTCCATATATAACCTCATATACCTGGAAGTCCATATATGACCTCATATACGGGGAAGTCCATATATAACCTCATATACCTGGAAGTCCATATATAACCTCATATACCTGGAAGTCCATATATAACCTCATATACGGGGAAGTCCATATATAACCTCATATACCTGGAAGTCCATATATAACCTCATATACATGGAAGTCCATATATAACCTCATATACGGGGAAGTCCATATATAACCTCATATACGGGGAAGTCCATATATACTCATATACGGGGAAGTCCATATATAACCTCATATACGGGGAAGTCCATATATAACCTCATATACCTGGAAGTCCATATATGACCTCATATACATGGAAGTCCATATATAACCTCATATACCTGGAAGTCCATATATGACCTCATATACGGGGAAGTCCATATATAACCTCATATACCTGGAAGTCCATATATAACCTCATATACCTGGAAGTCCATATATAACCTCATATACCTGGAAGTCCATATATAACCTCATATACGGGGAAGTCCAAATATAACCTCATATACGGGGAAGTCCATATATAATCTCATATACCTGGAAGTCCATTAACTGTATAACCTCATATATAATGCAGTATACCCAGCCATACATATATATAACCTCATATGCAGTAGCCGGGTTTGGGGTGGCCCCAGCACTACGCTGGGTCCGCGGACACCATTAAGGTGTCACCACGTGTTGCTGCTCTCCGGAAGGGGTGGTAAGGAATAGTGCATGCCAATGGGAAATAAGTCCACAGAGTCAGGGTCTGCAGTAACCAGTGTGCTTCTTTACTGGAGGAATTCAGGTGCAAAACAATACAGGCGAGGTGTAGGGATAGCTTCTCCAGTCTCCTCCCTGGCAGAAGAAGGGTTTGATGCTGAGGAAAGGCCTGAGCTAGCTGTCCCTCTCTCTCAGAAGGCTGGTAACCTGGTCAAAAGCCCACGGTCTGTAGCTCAGTAGTCCGGGTGGCTCCTTGGTCACAGGGCTGGTGACCCATGGTCTGTGGCTCAACCTCCCCATCTCAGCGTCTTCTTCTGGTCACTCAGTAGTCTGGCAGAGTCTCCCCCTCCGAGCACTGGTCCCTAACTGCAGAACACTAGGGGCTCTGACTGCTCTCCTTATATACATTTACTAGCTAGACTAGAACCTTCTAGTGGGAGGGGTGAAGTGGAGAAGCTCAGCACAAACAGATACATTGTTACAACGTCTGCCATACATTAGAGCTTCAATGATACTCAATGGCAATGAGACAGCAGTTTTTCCAGACATTACAACATAGCTAAAACCAGACAACAAGTAAACAAGTCTGGCTTTTTACCTCCAAAACATGCTCTTCTTTAAACCCTATGGCAGAAGTGGAAAATTACCAGCTTCTTATTCAAAGTCCCAAAAGTCTCTCAGTGTTCATTAACCCTTTCCACAGAGCCTCGCAAATACAATGCAAATGAACAAGATATATATCACAACATACATACATATAAAATGCAGTTACACGGTATTAAGCAGTGCAAGTTAACCCTTTCAAGTGAAGTAAAGTAAGGACGAATCACTGAAAATATGTAGATATGATGACAGGGTAAATTTATTATGTTATCACTGAGAGCAAATGAAATAAAGTGAGGAGTTTATAACTTTGCATAGGGTAAACATGTTCACAAATGTCCAGACTTCACAGTACCCCTGCTCCAGGGCACTACACATATACCTGGATGTCCATATATAACCCCATATACACTGCTCAAAAAAATAAAGGGAACACTTAAACAACACAATGTAACTCTAAGTCAATCACACTTCTGTGAAATCAAACTGTCCACTTAGGAAGCAACACTGAGTGACAATCAATTTCACATGCTGTTGTGCAAATGGGATAGACAACAGGTGGAAATTATAGGCAATTATCAAGACACCCCCAATAAAGGAGTGGTTCTGATGGTGGTGATCACAGACCACTTCTCAGTTCCTATGCTTCCTGGCTGATGTTTTGGTCACTTTTGAATGCTGGCGGTGCTTTCACTCTAGTGGTAGCATGAGATGGAGTCTACAACCCACACAAGTGGCTCAGGTAGTGCAGCTTATCCAGGATGGCACATCAATGCGAGCTGTGGCAAGAAGGTTTGCTGTGTCTGTCAGCGTAGTGTCCAGAGCATAGAGGCGCTACCAGGAGACAGGCCAGTACATCGGGAGACGTGGAGGAGGCCGTAGGAGGGCAACAACCCAGCAGCAGGACCGCTACCTCCGCCTTTGTGCAAGGAGGAACAGGAGGAGCACTGCCAGTGCCCTGCAAAATGACCTCCAGCAGGCCACAAATGTGTATGTGTCTGCTCAAACAGTCAGAAACAGACTCCATGAGGGTGATATGAGGGCCGACGTCCACAGGTGGGGGTTGTGCTTACAGCCCAACACCGTGCAGGACGTTTGGCATTTTCCAGAGAACACCAAGATTGGCAAATTCGCCACTGGCGCCCTGTGCTCTTCACAGATGAAAGCAGGTTCATACTGAGCACATGTGACAGATGTGACAGATTCTTGAGACGCCGTGGAGAACGTTCTGCTGCCTGCAACATCCTCCAGCATGACCGGTTTGGCATTGGGTCAGTAATGGTGTGGGGTGGCATTTCTTTGGAGGGCCGCACAGCCCTCCATGTGCTCGCCAGAGGTAGCCTGACTGCCATTAGGTACGGAGATGAGATCCTCAGACCCCTTGTGAGACCATATGCTGGTGCGTTTGGCCCTGGGTTCCTCCTAATGCAAGACAATGCTAGACCTCATGTGGCTGGAGTGTGTCAGCAGTTCAGGCAAGACAAAGGCATTGATGCTATGGACTGGCCCGCCCGTTCCCCAGACCTGAATCCAATTGAGCACATCTGGGACATCATGTCTCGCTCTATCCACCAACGTCACGTTGCACCACAGACTGTCCAGGAGTTGGCAGATGCTTTAGTCCAGGTCTGGGAGGAGATCCCTCAGGAGACCGTCCGCCACCTCATCAGGAGCATGCACAGGCGTTGTAGGGAGGTCATACAGGCACCTGGAGGCCACACACACTACTGAGCCTCATTTTGACTTGTTTTAAGGACATTACATCAAAGTTGGATCAGCCTGTAGTGTGTTTTTCCACTTTAATTTTGAGGGCGACTCCAAATCCAGACCTCCATGGGTTGAAAATGTGATTTCCATTTTTTTTTTTTGTGTGATTTTGTTGTCAGCACATTCAACTATGTAAAGAACAAAGTATTTCAGAAGAATATTTAATTAATTCAGATCTAGGATGTGTTATTTTTGTGTTCCCTTTATTTTTTTGAGCAGTGTATAATACGATATACCCAGTCACCAATACATAACCCCATATATAATGCTATATACCCAGCCATTCATATATTACCTTATATACTTGGAAGTCCATATATAACCTCATATACCTGGACATCTGTATATAACTCCATATACTTAGCCGTCCATATATACCCCATATATAAGCCAATATACCCGGCCATCCATATAGATCCTCATACTGTATACCTGGACACTCATATAACCCAGCTGTCCATATATATAATGCTATGTATCCATTTGATCATATATAATTCCATATACGTGTCCTTATATAAATAACTGCATATACCTGGCCATTCATTTATTACTCTGTATGCCCAGATGTCCATATATAACTATATATACCTGCAGATCAATATATATCTCCATATATCTGGCCACCCATACATAAGGGGGCGGGGCCGTGACTACCTCTCACACATGATATAGAGGCTGGTTGTCAGCAGTGATAGATGTAATATGAAGTGATGTGGCTTCAGATTACATCTCACTGTTGGTGACATATATATTAGATATAAGGGTTACATCACCACTTCCAGCCCTGAGCTCACTGCTCTGTAATTTCCCCTTTTGTCTTGACCCTCAGAGGAGGACAATAGAGTAGAGGTTATGAGAACAGCCCCTGGAATGTCACCAATGTCCTGTCCGAGGCAAGATACAGTATATTCTATGTCTAGAGGCTTATAGAGAGTAAAGCTTCCATGTTTTCAAACTCCAACATCTTGAGACCAGGATGCGCTGGTGCTTGTATTGTTTATACAATCAGTACTCAGCAAAATTCTGAATTATCAAATAGCGAGGAAACATCCTGGAGATCCACCAAGTGGTGGACAGAGGGAACATAGACCTGCGCATGGAGAGAACACAGACTGACACGCTGCGTGAAGCGAACATAGACCTGCGCTGCATATGGGAAGAATATAGACCAGCACTGCACATGGAGAGAACATAGACTGACACTGCACATGGAGAGAACATAGACTGGCACTGCACATGGAGAGAACATAGACCGGCACTGCACATGGAGAGAACATAGACCTGCACTGCACATGGGGAGAACATAGACCAGCACTGCACATGGAGAGAACATAGACCAGCACTGCACATGGAGAGAACATAGACCGGCACTGCACATGGAGAGAACATAGACCGGCACTGCACATGGAGAGAACATAGACCGGCACTGCACATGGAGAGAACATAGACTGGCACTGCACATGGAGAGAACATAGACCGGCACTGCACATGGAGAGAACATAGACCGGCACTGCACATGGAGAGAACATAGACCAGCACTGCACATGGAGAGAACATAGACCAGCACTGCACATGGAGAGAACATAGACCAGCACTGCACATGGAGAGAACATAGACCGGCATTGCACATGGAGAGAACATAGACCGGCACTGCACATGGAGAGAACATAGACTGGCACTGCACATGGAGAGACCATAGACCGGCACTGCACATGGAGAGACCATGGACCGTCACTGCACATGGAGAGACCATAGACTGGCACTGCACATGGAGAGAACATAGACTAGCACTGCACATGGAGAGAACATAGACTGGCACTGCACATGGAGAGAACATAGACCAGCACTGCACATGGAGAGAACATAGACCAGCACTGCACATGGAGAGAACATAGACCAGCACTGCACATGGAGAGAACATAGACCAGCACTGCACATGGAGAGAACATAGACCAGCACTGCACATGGAGAGAACATAGACCGGCATTGCACATGGAGAGAACATAGACTGGCACTGCACATGGAGAGAACATAGACTGGCACTGCACATGGAGAGACCATAGACCGGCACTGCACATGGAGAGACCATAGACCGTCACTGCACATGGAGAGACCATAGACTGGCACTGCACATGGAGAGAACATAGACTAGCACTGCACATGGAGAGAACATAGACTGGCACTGCACATGGAGAGACCATAGACATGCACTGCACATGGGGAGAACATAGACCATCACTGCACATGGAGAGAACATAGACCGGCACTGCACATGGAGAGAACATAGACCGGCACTGCACATGGAGAGAACATAGACTGGCACTGCACATGGAGAGAACATAGACTGGCACTGCACATGGAGAGACCATAGACCGGCACTGCACATGGAGAGACCATAGACCGTCACTGCACATGGAGAGACCATAGACTGGCACTGCACATGGAGAGAACATAGACTAGCACTGCACATGGAGAGAACTTAGACAGTGGCGTAGCTAGAAATGACTGGGCCCCACAGCAAATTTTTGAATGGGGCCCCCCTCCTCCAGTAATTTTTTCGCAACCCCTTCCTTTCATGTCACCCCCATTCCTGTGGCTAATAAAGATCGCTCTCTCAGACCAGGCCCGGCAGCTTTTCAATCCGTTTTATACATTGTCTATACTGTCACTGTATATAATTTCATTGTGTAATACTGTTGAGGGGGCCCTGAACAAATTCTTTAGTCCTCCTCCTCCTGGATAGGTCCCCTTCTGGGTCAGGGCCCCAAAGCAGCCGCTTCCCCTGCTTCCCCTATAGCTACTCCCCTGAACTGAGACCAGCACTGCACGTGGTGAGAACTTAGACCAGCACTGCACGTGGTGAGAACTTAGACCAGCACTGCACGTGGTGAGAACTTAGACCAGCACTGCACGTGGTAAGAACTTAGACCAGCACTGCACGTGGTGAGAACATTGACTGGCACTGCACGTGGTGAGAACATAGACTGGCACTGCACATGGAGAGAACATAGACCTGCACTGCACATGGTGAAAACATAGACCTGCATTGCACGTGGATAGAACATAGAACAGCACTGCATGTGGTGAGAACATAAACTGGCACTGCATGTAGGGAGAACATAGACCTGCACGTGGTGAGAACATAGACCTGCACTGTAAATGATGAGAACATACATAGACCTGCACTGCACATGGAGAGAACATAGACCTGCACTGTAAATGATGAGAACATACATAGACCTGCACTGCACATGGAGAGAACATAGACCTGCACTTCCCTGTCAATTGATTAAACTGAAATTACATAGAATTATCTGTCCCAGATTCCTGGATTAAAGCCTCCCCATCCCCTCAGACATCTCCCACTCATGTTCTCTATAGAAAGTGCTCAGTTCAGTCCTGATATCATCGCCTTTCTTTCCTATTGCAGGAAATGCTTTCATCAGGTTCTCGCTCCTTCTTGTTCTCCTTGAGATGGGACTTGCTGATTACTCGGTGTGTTCCCCCAGATTCTGGCGCTGTCTGCTGTGCTTCAAAAGTGCCATTCCTCCTCAGGACAAACACTTCCAGCCTTTGAAGAGGCTTCTATCCTTCATCAAACAGACCACTAATCCACCCTTCAGATGGTGGCACTCCAGCATTAAGGCCTCACAAGGAAGAATTGTTTCAGTGCCCACATAAAGCTGGTGTCTCTGATGCCATTCACTGGAGACCAACCAACCGAGCATCTGTAGAAGAGGCGAAACGTTTGAGAACCTTGAGCAACTGTAGAAGACTATGCAGATCCTAGTCTCTTAGGGTAGCACAGGATTCAGACACTTCAGTAGGGAAACTTCAGGGACAAGATCAGAAGCAGCCATCTAAGTATAGCTTATCTGAATATGTACTGTAGGTGCCTTACGGGTGGATAGACATGTGGTGTAATTTTTTTGGCACAGACAAATCTGTTGCAGTATGCCACGTCTTACACAAAGATTTAGATGCAGATTTGGCATGGAGGAAATCTTCCCATCGTATACCTCCAAAGTATGAAAACGGGTTAAAAAAGGGTGAAAAGAGCCCCATGGATACGTCAGATTTATATAAATGATGCTTTTCCAGGGGTTTATGACCATTTGTAGGGCTCAGGCAAGAAGAAGCGTGACACTCACCAACAGTCTCATCAATGCACTTTGATTCAATCCATGCAACAAAGTCGGAAAACAGGTTACAGCAAGGCAACAGCCATTTCGCACACACTTCTTCATGCCTTCCACTCATAATTGGAAACTATCACGGACGTTCCCGCGACAGATGGCAGGAGATCGGTGAGACTGGCAACAAGTGGTTTGATCTGACATGTTTTCTGTTTGGATCAAATGACTTCTGTGTTGTTTCTGGTGCTTGACACCTTCTTTCCCCAAGTGTGGCTATTAAGGTCATTTAACCTTCTCTGTTTACAGTTGCTTCTCCCACAATGCTGTGCGGTTTATAGCTTCTGTTTGGACCGTTGGATAGATTGTGGTTGGATCTCGGCTGAGTTCCTGGTGCTTCCATTGCTCCTTTGAAGTTAAGTCTTTTCTTTTCCCTTTTGTATTTTGTTTGGGTTCTGTGTGTTGCATTTCTCTATTGTTTGTATTAGGCCTGTAGGAGACTCCTGTTCGTCCTTACTTTTGGAAGAACAGGTAGTCTCGTCCCTGCCATTAGTACCAGGGTCCTATAGGGCTTGATAGGACTCTAGGTATTTATGTGTATGAACTCCACTACCTTTGGGGTCTGTTCATACTGGTAGTTAGTCAGGATTTTGGTTAGGGTTTTCACTTGGAGGTGTCCATTCTCCTTCCCTAGTTCTCAGGCCTGATTCCCTGTTCCGCCCTTCCCTCCTATGCTCGGTGTGGTGTTTCCCTCCCACACCGAAGCGTGAGAGAAACCGTATAAATGCAGTTACAGAAAGAACCTTTTTGTCCCTTAGGGTTGTGCTATACTGTCTATTCTAGGAAGGCGGAAGGAAACAGCTGAACACAGGTAGGACATAAGGCTGTTTTACTGGTCTCAGGTGGGGCAACAAGCTTGGTGGTGACAATAGTCTTATGAGAGGCAACAAGCTTGGTGGTGACAATAGTCTTATGAGAGGCAACAAGCTTGGTGGTGACAATAGTCTTATGAGAGGCAACAAGCTTGGTGGTGACAATAGTCTTATGAGAGGCAACAAGCTTGGTGGTGACAATAGTCTTATGAGAGGCAACAAGCCTGGTGGTGACAATAGTCTTATGAGAGGCAACAAGCCTGGTGGTGACAATAGTCTTATGAGAGGCAACAAGCCTGGTGGTGACAATAGTCTTATGAGAGGCAACAAGCCTGGTGGTGACAATAGTCTTATGAGAGGCAACAAGCTTGGTGGTGACAATAGTCTTATGAGAGGCAACAAGCTTGGTGGTGACAATAGTCTTATGAGAGGCAACAAGCTTGGTGGTAACAATAGTCTTATGAGAGGCAACAAGCTTGGTGGTGACAATAGTCTTATGAGAGGCAACAAGCCTGGTGGTGACAATAGTCTTATGAGAGGCAACAAGCCTGGTGGTGACAATAGTCTTATGAGAGGCAACAAGCTTGGTGGTGACAATAGTCTTATGAGAGGCAACAAGCCTGGTGGTGACAATAGTCTTATGAGAGGCAACAAGCCTGGTGGTGACAATAGTCTTATGAGAGGCAACAAGCCTGGTGGTGACAATAGTCTTATGAGAGGCAACAAGCTTGGTGGTGACAATAGTCTTATGAGAGGCAACAAGCTTGGTGGTGACAATAGTCTTATCAGAGGCAACAAGCCTGGTGGTTTCAGTGTCTCTCAATGAGGACACAGCCTCTTTCACACGTCTGTTAATCACAGATGTGCACTGTCTGTGGTCTCTATGGACCACTCACGCATCCTTTGACTTTAATGTGTGTATTCACACATCAGTGGCCTTCCCTGGGCCATGGGTCTGCAGTGACACCACGGAAACATGCCTTATTTTGTCCATGATTAAGGATCCCTCATGCACATTATAGTCTATGGGTCCGTGAAAACCAGACACAACACGGAGGACATTGAGCAACAGAACAAACAGCTCCATCTCTAGGCACTAGCTATGCAGTTAGTTTGCCTAATCTAAGGTTTGGTTCACATCAGGCAGTAATTACTGGTTCAGACCTCTAGGGCGCCTTTTCACACTGCAGATTTTGTTGCAGAAAATTCTGTGACTGAAAATCAGTTCCATTCATCTGAATGGGGCTTGCAGAAATCTATGTGTTTGCCGCCAAAACAACCCCATTCAAATGAATGGAACTGATTTTCAGTCTCAGAATTTTCTGCAACAAAATATGCCGAGTGTGAACATGCCTCTGCAGTAATTGCTGTCTCTCCCAGGCTCAGGCACTGGCTGAGGCAAACAGCAGTGATTTGCTCAACTGATAAGCCCAGGCTGCATCAGATGGGCTACTTTGGACTAGGAGAAACCTGTACTGCAGTGGGGTGGGAATGGCAGGTCCTACTACCAACCTACCTGCCATTCAATCCAAAAAATTCTTCTAAAAATTACTTCATCACTAAATGTGCTAGAGAAAACCCAACTATCCTGCTATCTCACCCAGCTTAGCAACGTGGGTGAGACGTACACCCGCTCTAGCACTTCTCAGGTGCCAATCCCTGGCTTGTGTTGCACCCAACTCCTGTCTAACGGCACTCAGTCTGTGTCTTGGCAGCAATGCCAATGGCTTTACAGGCCATTGTAAATCTCCCCATGGCACACTCCACACACTGCATTGGCATTTCTTCATGTTGCAGTATCTCTTTCCTCATGACATACTAATGCTAATTCTGCACAGTCACATTTAGGTTGCTGTATGTCTATTATCACAACTCACTGTGCACATATTGCACTTTCAGTAGTTGCCGTGGTATTTTTTCTCATATTGTGGCTGGATGTTTTTTGTGGTACTGGCCTGGTTTCTCCACAGGTCTCTAGTTACTTCAGGGTGCAGAAGCTAAGTGCAGTTTGGCTACCCCTACTCCAGGTTACCTATCTCCACTGCAGTGCTCAGATACTCTGTGCCTTAAGGTGGTGTGGAAATTGACAAAAAAACACTCACCTCCGACTCTCCTACCCTCAGGAGAGGTCATGAATATCAGATCGGTGAGGGTTTGCCAACCAGCTGTTAGAAGAGGCCACAGTGGTCCGTGAGCACTTAGACCTCTTTCTAGACCAGTGATGTCACTGTAAATTGGTCACTTGGCCTAGGCGCAGATCAGTCCCATTCAAGTGAATGATGCTGAGCTGCAATACCAAGCACAGCCACTATACAATGTGTGGCGCTGTTCTTGGTAAGCTGTGAAGAGACCGCAGCGCTGGTGAGCGCAGCAGCCTCTTCAAACAGCTCATTGGCCGCCAATCTAATATTGAGGACCTATCCTGAGGATATCAAATTCCTGGATAACC
Source organism: Bufo bufo (assembly GCF_905171765.1). Taxonomy (NCBI): domain Eukaryota; kingdom Metazoa; phylum Chordata; class Amphibia; order Anura; family Bufonidae; genus Bufo; species Bufo bufo. The sequence continues at coordinate 51,879,263 of NC_053389.1, read as the reverse complement.
CCTTTTTTTTGGCATGTTGAAGTCACGTAACAGTTTACTCAATAACTGTTGCGATGGAGTGACCATCACAACAGGGTAAAAAGATAACACACTAGAAGTGTGACATTATGTCCGTGGTCACGTGCAAAACTGCAGCCATTCTCTGGCTTCAGCGGTAATGTGTCCCCAGGTGGGAACCTCTGTGGTCATGTGTCACTTGGGGACACGTCGCCACTGAGGCCTGTAAATGACTGAACTGTTGCACGTGACCACGGACTGGAACTCACACTTTCAGTCCATTGGGGAACGGAAGGATCTGGTACCGGAGCAAAAGTGAGTTTCTTTTGTCTGAACTAAAATTGGTTTTGCAGTTGGACAAACCCTTTAAGCCATGAACCTTTGACCAGCCAGGTGCTGTAGATCTGCCAAATTTTGGCACAATTTTCTACAACATCTCAGTGCATTCACGTTGCAAATTTGATTGGACCTGGGCAACCCACCACAGATCATCCCCCCACCCCCCTTGTACTTGTTCTGCTACTTGTGGGCTGCGCGGGCTCACAGGGTCTCGCGGGATCAAGCGCCGCAGGACGGGATTGCGCACCGAAGTGACTGAACTCATGCCCGCACAGCCCGCAAGTAGCGGATCAGCGGAACAAGTACAAGGGGGTTGGGGGGATGATCTGTGGGGTTGCCCAGGGTCCACTCTCATCAATATTAAAGAGCCCAAGCAAAGATTTCTGCAGTGGTGAGGAAATGAAACATAACAGATATTGGAAAGTTACCGAATGTTGTATTATATAATGACTGCAGTCTGCAGTTTTGCACTTCATTTGCGTAAACCAGAACACCCCTTTAAGCGTGCCTTTAATGTCCAATTTCAACACAGTGGGCTTGTGCCCCGGATGTTTTCAGACCCTAGCAACGCCTCTGGTTTCTATTCCTCAACATTTTGAAGATCTCTGTTTTCTGTCGATAATGTGAACATTTTTCTTTAATATCCAGGGTCCTGAGTGAGGACCCTGGATCTGTCATAAGCCTGACACTGAACCACCTGCAGAAAAAAACAACAACTGATGAACAACATAAAAAAACATACAGAGAGTCATTTGTTAGGGGCTTGCAACTATTTTAGGTAACAAAAATAGTCGTAAATTATTATTTTAACCGTCAGTGTGACGATATTTAGTAACGTGGGGCGGTTTCACGCTGGGCAGGACGGGGGCAGAGTGGGGGAGTGTCCCGGCCCAGGCAAATTTTTTAACATTTACCCATGGAAATGTTGCGAAAAACTATACCTCCCAGGGGCTGGAGTAGTATTTTTGCCAGGCGCAAGGACCACCATAGATGCGCCTAATTCATAAATTAGATGAATCTTATGGCAGCGCAAGGGAGAAACTAAGACCGCTACAAAAAGCCGCTCTTAGTGCTTGGATCTTCCACGAGTGCTGTTATTCATGGGGTGGCCGCTTCTGTCTTCTGTAATTGTCAGCACCCCCACAGTTTATATGAGACGACACCTGCAGCGTCTTATCAGTCTCAATCTTACTTTATCATGTAAGTTCTCAGCTGACAGGGCCCGGAGCAGGGAATTCCAGCCACGGCAGAGTTAATAAGAATTTCATTCATGTCACCCCCTCAGCTCTCTTATTACAAGTGACACAGTGTCGAGAGAAATTCCTGGAATTCCCTGTCCTCACTGACATTACTAGACAGAGAAGCGGGGGGCGTGGAACTGCTTCAACCCTCACCTGAAGGCAGTGTCAGGGGAGACAACATCTGGAGGGCTGGTGGTTCACTGTCCTGGCATGTGGAGAAGAAGCCTCCTGCTCTCCTGTGTGACCAGCAGGTGTCACTGTTGTTAATGTTTGGGGGAATACTATAGCTTCTTATGGAGAGTGCCTAATCACGAGGAGCCTTATAGTTTTGGCGACGCTCCTCTGGAATTCTGGGAATAAGGGATGCAAATGAGCTCTTAACAAGCTCTGTCTCTAAAAGCCACAAGATGTAATGTTCGCCCTTTTGAACAGGCCTTGTTAATGTTAGCGTGGGCAGAGGAAGGATCAGCGACTACAGAGGACAGACCTAAAGGTCATGGTTAGAGATATGAAGAATTTCCCACCCGCTAGTGATAATCGTTCTGTCTATGGTACGGAAAACGATCGGTTCTGATGATGGAAGTCAGTAGGAGAAAGGCGGTGGTCCTAGAACTTGCCATCATCCAGGTCAAGGCATTCATATCTTGGCGTGTACGACCCTTTTCAAATTAGTTTTCTAATCCCCCAAAAAGTCATGTTTGTCATATAGCAGAGAGAAGGCTCATGTCTACAGACTACAGTGCAGGTTTAGTAAGTATATACACCAGTCACATCCAGAGCTGCAATCACAATTCTGCTGTTATATTTTGTCTTAGGGTACGGCCTTACTGCGCGATCGTGGGGCATGACCGTGCTGTGGTCGAGTACAGGGCGGCCAATTAGGCCACAGCTGCTGACACTTATTTAACTAATAAAGACCTGTATAGTTAAAATGCATTGTTAAAAGGTGTTACCCCAGATGCGGCCGCTACTTCCGAGATCACGTACATTGGGCACGTGATCCTAGCCTGGGATTAAAACCTGCAGCAGAAGCGTGAGTCTGATTCTCTCACCAAAGCGCTTGCGTGAAATCCAGACTCACACATGCGTTGCGGGTTCTAACCCCAGGCTGGGTTCACGTGCCCAATGTGCGGCATGTGATCCCGGAAGTGGCGGCCGCACAGGATCACGGCGCATCTCAGATAACCCCTTCAATACTGTACGGCCATTAACAATGGAGACCAGCTGTACAGTGTGGTCTTTGTTAAATAAAGGTCGGCTGAGGCCTAGTTGGCTGTGCGGTACTTGACAACATGGCCACTGCTCGAATGCCGCGTGACTCTAAGCACATCAGGCTTAGTTGGGAATGTGGAGCATTGCCTTGTGGAAGGTTTACTTTGAGCTACTCGACTTTCCACAATGCACCACAGGACACAATACTCTGCTCAGGCAGTTCAAATCATGAGATATAAAGTCCCGCAGCTAACAACGAATCAGCATTAGGGTATGGCCACATGGGACGCACTGTCCACGATGCATTTTCCCATTGTTCCACAGTTCCACAATTCGCACCGGAGGTCAGTTTTTTGGGGAGATTTTTTTCTGCAGTGTGCTGAAGAGATTTGCTAACATCTCATCCACTTTGTTAGTACTGCAATACAGGTTTTCCGCCTGTTTTAAAGTGAATTTGACGATTTGAGAATAAATAGGCTTAAACAGGCTAAGTGATAAGAACATTTACTAAGTGTGATTAAATATAAGGAAAACAGACAAATCACATGCAGAATAAATAATCACCTGGTATACACAATACAATGGGGGAACGCCCGTCGCCATGTCATAGCACATGGCCGATGCCCCCATGGTGATATGAGAGAGAGATAGTGACCTACCACAGCCTACCTGGATAATGTAGTAGCTCAGCCCTTTATCTTTGTGCACAAAGGTTTATACCACTCAGCCTCTCCTCCTAAGGTTGTCCAGTGTGGAGTACACATTTCTTATGAGTTAACCACTTTGGTATGTGGTCTGGTGGTCATCTGACACAGAACAATGGCTTTGTATATGTTACCTAACTATCCCTAACTCACTACATAAGTAATATAGAAGGTAATTAAAGGGGAAGAACCAATCAATACTTAATTTTAAAATACCCTTACAACACATCGTCAAATGTGAACACACCCTTAGGGTTCATTCAGATGAACCGTGTTCACTTCAGTAGACATACTGAGCACTAACCCATTAAAGTCACTGGAATAATTCACATTTCCGACTTCAGTCACTGCATAGAAAGTTGTAGCATGCACTACTTTTGTCCGATTTTATGCTAGTCTCACCCATTCAGGTCAATGGTAACATGGATCAGACAGATGTTTGCTTGCCGTGGCATACCTTAAATGGAGGCAGACCATGCAACTGCTACAGGGCCTAGGGGGGAGGAGGTTGTGCTCATTCTCCTGACAAGAAATTGCTGCATTTTCTTGCAGCCGCCACAAGGGTAAGCTTAATGCCCAGGGGGGAGGGGGCATGCTGTACTCACATGTAATGGGAGCGCTCTGACGGGGCCCGGCATGAAGTACAGTGAGAATGCCGGGCCTCTTCAGAGCGCTCTTCAAACATGAGGGGGCGCAGGAGCGCAAAGGCAAGTTCTTGTCACTGCCGAGCTGTTCGTTTTCAGAGTGAAGCAGGGAGACCTCTCCACTCCCTGTTTCACTTTTCTTCTGAGCTCCGGCGCTCCCCCTGCTGGCCGCACATCGCACTGCTGGCTGTGGGAGGAGCACTGAACGCCCAGGAATCGGACTCCAGGACAGCCAGCAGCGCGATGAGAGTGTGGGAGCGCGTCATCAGGAAAGAGGGTAAGTATGTGTGGTTTTTCTCGTACTTTTTTCCATTGGGGGACACAGACCATGGGTATAGCTTAAAGGTATTAGTAGGAGGGACACTATGCAAATACAAAAGAGCTCCTCCTCCTCCTCGGGCTATACCCCCCGACTCCACCAGGAGGAACTCAGTCTTTGCTTAGTGTCTGGTGAAGAAAGATGACACTTAGTTTTTTCTTCCCCCTTTTGTTATTTTTCTTCCAGATGGGGACACAGGTCGGCATGGCGCCTTCCTGGTCCCCCATGGAGTGCCCGCCGCTGTCTGTGGATGCTGCCTGGCTGCCTCCATTTCCCCCCAAGAAGACAAGTGGATCCGGGCTCGACCTGTTAGCTCCGGCATCCCACCAGCCCTTGGGTCACCTACTGCTGCCCTCCATCCAGAGCACTGAACTCAGGCAGGTGAGTCAGATGTCTGAAGAGGTGAGCCCTGCTGGTACAGGACAGAGGGAGAAAACTGCAGGAGCAGATAAGTATAAAGCTGCATCCTCTGTGTGTCCCCCCCCCCCTCCTCCCTCCTACTGCACTAAAGACCTATGGGCCTCCTGGGTGAATGGGGAACTGGGTGTAATTGTTGTCTGTCTGGGGCGCAAGGGTTATGGAGGCACTTATTAGGGCAGGCGTCTCCACTCTGGACGCTCCTGCTCCTTCCGGCTATCCTCTTGTGGCATGTCGTTTTTCTCTAGAGTCCTGAGCAGCGCACAGCCTCCCTCTGGTCACCGCTCTCTCTGGGCCCTCCAACCCCTCTGCTGGGGGTGCCATGCCTTTCGTTATTCCCCCGCTACGCCGAGCGGCACCGGGGGCCATTTTTTATTTTCTTTAAACATGAGAGCGGAGCGTGCGTTCTTTTCGCACTCCTATGATGCGGCCTGGGGGCGGAGCCTAGCTCTGCGCTCCGGCTCCTTTCCTGCATCTGCTAAGAAGCTCTCACGCCGTGTGGCTGCTCCCCCGCTCTTCTCTGAGTGCTGTTAACTGAGTGGTAGGATTTTTTCAACTCCTTTTTGTGTGGGGCCATCATGCCTAAGCCCTCTTCTCAGACCCTAATAGGGTCCTGTATGGAGTGTCTGCTTCCACTTTTGGTCTCTGGTACTTGTGTCTCCTGCCCTGCCCCTGGACAGAATCACCCTTCTCCCCCTTCTCTTGCCCAGACCAGCCCCCCTCCGGTCATTGTGGAGTCCGCGGCTCCCGCTTGGGCATTCGCCATGTCCAGTGCGGCCGCTGATTTGGCCCTATTCGCCAAGGCAGCCATGTCCTTTATGGAACATATGGCAGTTTCCAATCCTGCGGCGCCAACCACTCTGTCTCTTCACGATGGTTCCCGCAGAGGACGCCTGACTACTAAGAGGCAGCGTTAGCGGCAGCATCCCTCCTCGGATGACTCCGCTTCACCCCCTCGCCTAGAGGCATGTTCGGACGACTCCCCCCCCCCCAAGGGAGCGCAGGTCTGAAGGGGAATTGTCCGGCTCGGAAGAGGTCACGGAGCGGGACCTTCCGCCTAAGCTCTCCACTATGGTGGCTGACTTAGTAGCGGCTGTCAGGGACACCTTTAACCTACAAGGGGATTCTCCTCCTTCCACTAGGAGGGAGTTCGCCCTTTTTCCTTCCAAAAAACCGGAGGCTGCTGCCTTTCCGGTCCATGAGGAATTTTCCGCGGTCTATCAAAGGTTTTCTGCCACCAAACGCATGGATACTCTCTATCCTTTTCCGGCGGACAGCGTGGAGAAATGGTCTTCCCCCCCTAAGGTGGATCCCCCGGTGGCCAGATTAGCCAAAAACACGGCCCTCCCGGCCCTGGACGGCTCCTCTCTGCAGGACGCTGTGGACAGGCGCCTAGATTCTCTGGCAAAATCTATTTTATCACTGACGGGCACGTCCCTGCGACCTGCTTTTGCCTCAGCATGGGTGGCCAGAGCTCTCTCGGTGTGGTAGCAGCGCCATTACCAGGACCTCGCGGAACGAGATGCTTCTGCTGACACACTGGACTTGGTCCTCCAGATGTCTCAGGCTTCCATGTTCCTCTGCGAGGCTTCCATGGACATTGGTTCCCTCTTTGCCCACATTTCATCCCTCTCAGTCATTCAGTGCAGGGAGGTCTGGTTGAAGGTATGGGACGCCGATGCTTCCTCCAAGGGTTCCCTTGCTAACCTCCCCTTTGAGGGTTCCAGACTTTTTGGGGCTCAACTGGATGAGTTCATCTCTGCCGCTACTGGGGGTAAGAGCACTCATCTTCCCCAGCCCAGGTCTAAGGGTCCCTTTCGGCCTAGGACTTCCGGTTCTCGGTACCAGTCCTTTCGCCGCTTCTCTTCTAACAGGGCATCTCCTGCTTCCTACAGCCCTCCTTCAAGCCCCAGCCTTCCTGGCGCCCGAGGGCACAGTCGACCCGCCCTGCGGCTCCCAAGCAAGCTTCCGCATGAAGAGGCGCATCGTGGTGGGGGGCCGCCTGCTCTCTTATCAGCAGGTTTGGAGGGCTCATGTTCAGGACGCATGGGCTCTTGGTTACAAGATAGAGTTCGCATCCAGACCGCCAGAATGTTTTTTCCCTTCTCGCGTTCCGGGGGATCCGACCAGAGCCTCGGACCTCTTAATGGCAGTTTCCTCCCTTCTGGACCAGAGGAACAGGGCACAGGTTTCTATTCAAACCTCTTCATGGTCCCAAAGAAGGAGGGGTCGGTGCGTCCGATCCTGGACCTAAAACTACTCAACAAGTCTCTAAGGGTGCGGAGGTTTTGAATGGAATCCCTCCGCTCCGTTATTGTTTCTCTTCTTCCAGAGGAGTTCCTCGCGTCCGTGGACATCCAGGACGCTTATCTGCATGTTCCGATTGCAGAATCTCACCAACGATTCCTGCGCTTCGCCATTGGTGGTCGACACTATCAGTTTGTCGCCCTTCCTTTCGGGTTAGCAACCGCCCCTCGGGTCTTTACCAAGATCCTGGCACCGATCATGGCGCTTATTCGTACCAGGGGCATTACTTTGCTGCCCTATCTGGACGATATCCTGATAAAGGCCCCCTCGCTTCCACAGGCCGAGGACAGCGTCCGATCACTGTTCTGACTCTGGAACAGTTCGGCTGGATAGTCAATTTCCCAAAGTCCTCTCTCCTCCCATCCCAGAAGCTCTCCTTCCTGGGGATGATTTTGGACACCTCGTCCGCCTTCCTGGGGATGATTTTGGACACCTCGTCCGCCAGAGTGTTCCTGCCATTCTCCAAGTCCTCCCAGATCCAGGGGGCAGTGTCGCATCTGCTGCGCTCCCAATTCCTCTCCATATGGGAATGCATGCGGGTCCTGGGTCTTTTGGTGGCCTCTTTCGAGGCCGTTCCGTATGCCCAGTTTCACACTCGCTTGTTACAACAGGAGATCCTTTCCCTCTGGGACAAGACCTCTCGGGGTCTGGACGATCGCATCCGCTTGTCTCAGCGAGTTCGGGCAGCTCTCCCTTGGTGGCTGTCCCCGATGAACCTGAGGTCGGGGAGATCCTTTCTCCCGTTCTCCTGGACGATCGTCACCACCGATGCCAGCCTCCTGGGTTGGGGCGGCGTTCTCCAGTCTCGCACGGTTCAAGGGACTTGGTCGGCGGCAGAGTATCGCCTTCCGATCAACATTCTGGAACTGAGGGCGATTTTCCACTTTCTCTCCCATTGGACTCCTCTCCTTGCGGGCCTCCCGGTGAGGATTCAATCGGACAATGCCACGGCCGTGGCCTACATCAACCATCAGGGCGGGACCTGCAGCCGGATGGTGATGCAGGAGGTGACGAGAATTCTGACATGGGCGCAGTCGCACGTTCTGGTGTTGTCAGCAGTTTACATTCCAGGAGTGGACAACTGGACAGCGGACTTTCTAAGCTGCAACAAAGTGGATCCAGGCGAGTGGTCTCTGCATCCAGATGTATTCGAAGAAATCTGCCACAGATGGGGCCGTCCGGATGTGGACTTGATGGCGTCCAGGCTCAACAACAAGCTCCCGGTGTTCCTGGCTCGCGCCCGGGATCCGAAGGCGTACGGGGTGGACGTGCTGGTGTCTCCGTGGCAGGACTTCAGTCTCCTCTATGTCTTCCCTCCGCTTCCTCTACTACCGAAGGTTCTACGCAAGATCGAGGCGGAAGGGATTCCGACTGTTCTCATCGCCCTAGAGTGGCCCCGCCGCGCGTGGTTCTCAGACGTGGCTCGGATGCTGGCGGACGCCCCATGGCCTCTTCCCGACAGAGAAGATCTACTGTCTCAGGGCCCGCTCTTCCACCAGAATTTACGGTCTCTTGGTTTAACGGCGTGGCTGTTGAAACCGCCATCCTGAAGAAGAGGGGGTTCTCGGATTCAGTGATTGGAACCATGATCAGAGCGAGGAAGCCGGCTTCCTCCCGGATATACTATACTTTTTGTGAGAGCTCGGGGTTCCCTCCCCTTCGCTTTTCCATCCCGATGGTGCTGTCTTTTCTTCAGTCCGGGCTTGAGATGAGACTGTCGCTGAGTTCCCTGAAAGGTCAGGTTTCGGCGCTGGCCGTCTTTTTTCAGAAGTCCCTTGCTCTTATGGGTCTTATGAAGACTTTTCTTCAGGGGGTGGCACATTCTGTTCCCCCTTTACCTCCTTGGGATCTCAATTTGGTCCTGTGCGCTCTGCGACGGCCCCCTTCGAGCCTCTGAGAGAGGTCTCCCTGACTTTTCTTACCTGGAAGGTGGTCTTCCTTGTGGCCATAACTTCCATTAGACGGGTGTCAGAGCTGGCCGCTTTTTCCTGCCAGAAGCCTTTTCTGGTTTTTCACCAGGATAAGGTTGTGCTCCGTCAGGTTCCCTCCTTTTTGCCCAAGGTGGTCTCTCCCTTCCACCTTAACGAGGATCTTGTCCTGCCCTCCTTTTGCCCTTCTCCGGCAAACCCCAAGGAACGCGCTCTACATTCCCTGGATGTCGTACGGGCCCTGAAGGTGTATCTCACGGCTACCGCTTCCATCCGCCGTTCAGATTCCCTCTTTGTGATTCCCGAGGGACCTCGTAAGGGTCTGGCGGCCTCCAAGGTCACTGTGGCGCGATGGATCCGCTCGGCTATTTCCGCGGCTTATCGCGCTCGTGGTAGGGTTCCCCCGGCTCGGATTAACGCTCACTCCACTAGGGCGGTGGGGGCCTCCAGGGCAAGGCGCAATCGTGCCTCTGCATCTCAGCTGTGTAAGGCGGCCACCTGGTCATCCTTACATACCTTTACGAAGTTTTATCAGTTGCATTCACTGGCTTCGGCTGATGCTGTCTTTGGCCGCAGGGTTTTGCAGGCTGTGGTTCCTGTTTGACCGTTGGACGTTCCTCCTGGCGGTGCTGATATTTTTTCCCACCCCATGGACTGCTTTAGGACGTCCCATGGTCTGTGTCCCCCAATGGAAAAAAGTACGAGAAAAGGAGATTTTTTGTGAAACTCACCTGTAAAATCTTTTTCTCGTCTTTTCCATTGGGGGACACAGCTCCCACCCATTCTGCCTGTTGCAGGAGGGGTTTTCAGTTCAGTTTCTGTTTGTGGTTGGACCTCATGGGCTTTGGTCCGATGGCTTCCATTATTTTTTCTTGTCTCCTTCTCCTACTGCTTTTGCAACGCCTGAGTTTCTCCTGGTGGAGTCGGGGGGTATAGCCCGAGGAGGAGGAGCTCTTTTGTATTTGCATAGTGTCCATCCTACTAATACCTCTAAGCTATACCCATGGCCTGTGTCCCCCAATGGAAAAGACGAGAAAAAGATTTTACAGGTGAGTTTCACAAAAAATCTCCTTTTCCCCCCCATAAAGCTGCAGACTGAAGGCAAAAGGGGGGCAACAACAAGAGTGAGGGGGCACAAAAGTGGGCATCTTTACTGAGGGGGCGGCCTTATCTGGAATAACTACTGTGAGGGGGCACATATGTCGGCATAACTACTGTGAGGAGGCACATATCTGGTATAACTACTGTCATGGGTGTAGGAACCCCATAAAATCTGGGGGGACAGCATTTTTGCTCGCCAGGTTTATTCTTATTCAATAAACTGCGAGTTGTTTATATCGTTAAATTTTAAGTGTGTGTGTGTGTGTGTGTGTGAACCCCCCCCCCCCCCCCCACACACACTTACAGTTCTGAAGACTCAGGGGTGCTGGCTGGCTTGGCCTCAGTGGTGCTGGCTGGCTTGGCCGGGCAGAAGGAGTGTGTGAGACTGTGAGGCCTTTTTCTCCAAGCTGCTCCGGATCAGTGCTCTGGGCAGCTGGGCTCCAGGCTGGAAGTGGGCACAATAAGAAAAAAAAATTTTTTATTAAACCTCAGGTCAGACCACCAATCAGACCCCCAATGTTAATCAGACCTCAGCTAACAGCCCCAATAAGATCCCCAATGTTAATAAGACATCAGATCACACCTCAGCTCAGACCCCAATATGAATGACCCCCAATCAGACCTCAGATAAGAGCCCCAGTGCCTCTCATCAGCCCCCCAGTGCCTCTCATCAGCCAGTAATAACAGCCCCCCCAATCATGTGCCAGTAATAACAGCCCCCCCAATCATGTGCCAGTAAAAACAGCCCCCCAATCATGTGCCAGTAAAAACAGCCCCCCCAATCATGTGCCAGTAATAACAGCCCCCCCAATCATGTGCCAGTAATAACAGCCCCCCCAATCATGTGCCAGTAATAACAGCCCCCCCAATCATGTGCCAGTAATAACAGCCCCCCCAATCATGTGCCAGTAATAACAGCCCCCCCAATCATGTGCCAGTAGTAACAGCCCCCCAATCATGTGCCAGTAATAACAGCCCCCCCAATCATGTGCCAGTAATAGCAGCCCCCCCAATCATGTGCCAGTAATAGCAGCCCCCCAATCATGTGCCAGTAATAGCAGCCCCCCAATCATGTGCCAGTAATAGCCCCCCCAATCATGTGCCAGTAATAGCCCCCCCAATCATGTGCCAGTAATAGCCCCCCAATCATGTGCCAGTAATAGCCCCCCCCAATCAAGTGCCAGTAATAGCCCCCCAATCAAGTGCCAGTAATAGCCCCCCCAATCAAGTGCCAGTAATAGCCCCCGAATCAAGTGCCAGTAATAGCCCCCCCAATCAAGTGCCAGTAATAGCCCCCCCCAATCAAGTGCCAGTAAAACTAAGTATTGTATATATTTAAAAAAAAAAATAATTAACACTTATACTTACCTCTTTGGAGTAATGCGATGCAGGCCTCTTCCGGCCTGTCACTGTGTCCCGACTCAGTAGTGCCGGCAGCCTATCAGAGGAACAGGAAAGGGACACACCTCCCTGCCCTGCTCCTCCGCAGCCTTCTGTTTGTATCGCTGTCCTGAGGACGGCGATACAAACAGATCACTATGGAGATGAGCGCTTCGCTTCCACAATGGAAGCGCTCATCTCAGTGCCTGCCCCGCCGCCGCACACATTGCCCCGCTACCGCTGGGGGGGATTTGACCATACCTGTCCCCCCCCGCATTATTTCCTGGGGGGGATCCGTCCCCCCCGCTTCCTACGCCCATGACTACTGTGAGGGCGGGGACATATGTCTGGCATATCTGCTGTGAGGGGGCACATATCTGGCATAACTACTGTAAAGGGGGCACATATCTGGTATAACTACTGTGAGGGGACATATGTCTGGCATTACTGCTGTTAGGGGGCACATATCTGGCATAACTACTGTGAGGGGGCACATATCTGGACATAACTACTGTGAGGGGGCACATATCTGGCATAACTACTGTGAGGGGGCACAAAAGTGGGCATAACTACTGTGACAGGAACAAAGTTGGGCATAACTACTGTGAGGGGCCACAAGGAGGACATAACTATTTTGAAGGGACCATAAGGTGGGCCATATTACTGTGAGGGGCCACAACGTGGGCATTAGTACTGTGAGGTGCCACAATGTTGGCATTAGTACTGTGTGCTAGCACTTAGGGGAAATGTCCTAGATTACCATGCTATACCCTGCTAGTGATTTTACAGGGGCAGTCACCATCCCTTCCTTATGTGATTATTCTTTTTTCTCTATGACCACAGGGACCTTGTTCTGGATCCAGCGGACATCACGCCGACGCCAGTGACACCCTAAATGAAGAAGGACCAGATTTTATTAGGACTGAGTAAGTGTAGCCATGCATTGGGCTTAGGGCTCTTTAAGACGAGCGGATCCTGTGCGGGTAATCTGCTGCGTGAAAAAGAGCCAAGCCCCGTTCCGGACAGCAGAGACACGGAGCAGTAACATGATTGATAATGCTCCGTGCCTCTCTGTGAACTTTTTGCTACAAAATCACAGTGACAACTTTATCTCACTGTGATTTTGTAGTAAAAAGGTCACAGAGAGGCAAAGAGCATTATCAATCATGTTACTGCTCCGTGTCTCTGCTGTCCGGAGCGGGGCTTGGCTCTCTTTCACGCAGCGGATTAGGCTACCTTCACACTGGCGTTTTGGTTTCCATTTGTGAGATCCGTTTCAGGGCTCTCACAAGCGGTCCAAACGGATCAGTTTTGCCCTAATACATTCTGAATGGAAAAGGATCCGCTCAGAATGCATCCGTTTGCCTCCGTTCCGTCTGCATTCCGCTCTGGAGGTGGACACCAAAATGCTGCTTGCAGCGTTTTGGTGTCCGCCTGATGATGCGGAGGCAAACTGATCCTGACACACAATGTAAGTCAATGGGGACGGATCTGTTTTTACTGACACAATAGAAAATGGATCCGTCCCCCATTGACTTTCAATGGAGTTCAAGACGGATCTGTTTTGGCAATGTTAGATAATACAAACGGATCCGTTCTGAACGGATGCATGTGGTTGTATTATATGAACGGAAACGTTTGTGCAGATCCATGACGGATACGCACCAATCGCGAGTGTGAACAGTAGCCTTACCTGCACGGCATCGGCTCGTGTGAAAGAGCCCTTAGTGTAAAGAAAATCTGCCGCCTCTTTGTAAAAATGGGAGGGGGGGGGGGGAACCCGATCCAAAGTTTGCACTGGGGCCCATAACACAAGTTACGCCACTGTTAATGCCAAGAGATTATTTCAGCTTCCATTCCAGTAAATGATCGCTGTATAAATTCCTATGCACTGAGCTCCCCCTAGTGGTGACTGTAGACAGCTAGCTTTGTAATAGAAGGGAAGCCACTGTTTATCACTGTATTTATGGCAGTTGTCTGGGGTAAATCCATTGAGACATATGGTGTTCAGAATGAAGTACCCATTACACATAGAAGTCATTTTTTATTAAAAACATTTTTAATTAAAATTTATTCTGTAAAAAAAACAAAAAGTAAAAAAAAAAGTTAATTCCTCCTTCCTTTGCATTGCCTGGAAGTGATTGTCACATGTGTACTGGTAAACTTGGTGGGGCAGTGGGGCCCATACTATAGAGTCCTATGAGATCTGTGCACACCCTTGGTTTCTAGGAATGCTGGGTGGTTATACTGATGACATGCAGAGGGGGAAAAATGAACAAATGGAACAAAATCAGAGACAAAACTAATTCAACCTGGATGGAAAATCATCCGTTTTCAGAACAGAAAAGTTTTCCATCCAGTCCTTTATGCAGCTCTGGATGCGACTGGAGTTTAAAACATGATATCTGTCAGAACTAGGACACAATCTAAAAAAAGTAGATGATATTCCAACAGAAACTTTACAATAATCTAATGGCATGGGTGTTACCACCTACCTCTGGGACACGCTCCTACCTCAATAACAGGGCCCCTGTATTCACTGCTAAGCAGGGGCGTAACTAGAAGTGCCTGGGCCCCACAGCAAATTTTTGTATGGGGCCCCCCCAGCCCCCCGCCCAATTTTTTATATACAATTTTTACCCCCACCTGTCCTTTTTATTTTTGATAAAAATCATTTTTATTTATATGCAGATTACCCTCCTAACGTGCCCAAAGGGCTGTCCCTCCGGCTGTTTGTGCCCAGCTGCGTCCATTATCGCCAAGCCCAGCGCCGTCCCGCTATTAACTATTCACTGCTGTCCTCGACTTTTTTTTTTTCTAAGTGTGCCGTAGTCTCGCGCATGCGCCGATGTTACTCACGTGCGGCCCCGCGCGGTGTCCTGGCAGCAGCCTCAAGTAATGTAATCGCGCATGCGCCAGAAAGCGGAGAAAGCTGGCGCATGCGTGATTACACTACTTGAGGCTGCTGCCAGGACACCGCATGGGCCCGGACGGAGTAACATCAGCGCATGCGCGAGAATACGGCGCACTTAAAAAAAAAAAAAGACGAGGACAGCAGTGAATAATTAACAACGGGGCGGTGGTGGGCTTGGCGATAATGGGCGCGGCTGGGCACAAACAGCCGGAGGGACAACCTCTTCGGCACGTTAGGAAGGTAATTTGCATATAAATAAAAAAGATTAAACTTGACTGACACGCTGTCGGGCGCCGGGCCCCTTGTCAGCCCGGGCCCCGAAGCAGCCGCTTCCCCTGCTTCCCCGGTAGTTACGCCACTGCTGCTAAGGGACTTTAGAAAGTAGAAAAGCGTCAAGTTGGCTATTTTTGAGAGTCCCACAGCTGTGAATGCAGTGGTGGCCGCATATGTGAAGTGTCCTCTACATTCCTTGTTATGAGTCGTTATTTTTGGAAGTCCAACATCAGTGAATATAGTGCCCTAGAGCAGGGGTACTTTGACGTTTGGACATTTGTCCCTGTTTCCCCTATACAAAGTTTCTTCTTACTTTATTTCACTTGAAAGAGTTAACTTGCATTGACTTATACTGTTTAACTGCATTTTATATGTAGGTTGTGATATATATTCTGTTCATTTGCACTGTATTTGCAAGGCTCTGTGGAAAGGGTTAATGAATACTGAGAGACTTTTGGGACTTTGAATAAGAAGCTGGTAATGTTTCACAGCTGTCATAGGGTTTATAGAAGAGCGTGTTTTGGAGGGAAAAAGCCATACATTGTTTACCACCAAAACCAGACAGACTGACCTTTTGAATGTCTGGTTTAGGCTACTTTCACACTTGCGGCAGAGAGATCCGGCAAGCAGTTCCGTCGCCGGAACTGCCTGCCGGATCCTGCAAAACGTATGCAAACTGATGGCATTAGTAAGACTGATCAGGATCATGATCAGTCCTAAAAATGCCTGATCAGTCAAAAAAATGCATTGAAATGCCGGATCCGTCTTAACAGATCCCCCATTCATGGACTTTAACTTTTTTTCACATTTTTCAGGTTTAACATGCTAACCGGATCCGGTTTGACAGAACACACAGCGCCGGATCCGGCATTAATGCAAGTCAATGGGAAAAATGACGGATCCGGCGTTCAGTCAAAGTGTTCCGGATTTTTGGCCGGAGGTAAAAATAAAACATGCTACGGTTTTCTAAAAAGACTGAACTGAAGACATCCTGATGCATCCTGAACGGATTGCTCTCCATTCAGAATGCATTAGGATAAAACTGATCAGTTCTTTTCCGGATTTGAGCCCCTAGGACGGAACTCAGCGCCAGAAAAGAAAAACGCTAGTGTGAAAGTACCCTTAGCTCTGTTGTCATGTCTGGAAACTTGTTTTTGTCTAGAAAAACTGCTGTGTCATTGCCATTGAGTATTATTGAAGCTCTAATGTAAGTCTATGAGAAACAGAAAGTGTAACATTGTATCTGTTTGTGCTGAGCTTCTCCAATCCACCCCTCCCACTAGAAGGTTTCAGTCTAGCTAGTAAATGTATATAAGGAGAGCAGTTAGAGCCCCTAGTGTTCTGCAGTTAAGGGACAAGTGCTTGGAGGGGAGACTCATGTCAGTCTGCATGAATGACCAGAAGAAGACGCTGAGATGGGGACACTGAGCCACAGACCATGGGTCACCAGCCCTGTGACCAAGGAGCCACCCGGACTACTGAGATACAGGCCGTGGGCCTTTGACCAGGGTACCAGCCTTCTGAGAGAGAGCTAGCTCAGGCCTTTCCTCAGCACAGTATCTTCTGCCAGGGAGGAGACTGGAGAAGCCATCCCTACACCTCGCCTATATTGTTTTGCACCTGACTTTCTCCAGTAAAGAGGCACACTGGTTACTGCAGATCCTGACACTCTGGACTTATTTCCCATTGGGATGCACTACTCCTTACCAACCATTCCGGAGAGCAGCAACATGTGGTGACACCTCAACGGTGTCTGGGGGACCCAGCGTAGCCACCCCAAACCAGGCCACTGCATGAATGGAGAGGATGCCACACACGCACAGGGCTCTGTTTATGACATAGAAGCGGGTCCCAGAGGTGGAACCAACACCTAATGGACAAACATGCTATAAATGTCCAGGGGAGAACACCCCTTTAAGGCTATGTTCACACTGCAAAATACTCAAGCTAAAAAAACAGAGACTGATTGGAAACACAATCAACCTCTGAAAAGTTTTTTTTTTAGGCTTGTTCTTGTCTGTCATCTCATTTTTGTACTTGATGCGTATTTTATGTGATCAGATGTATTTTAGGGCTTTCTCATAAACTGCAATGGGATACACAGTGTAAAACACGCTTTAAGCAAGTGGCATGCAACTTCTTGAAGTGTATTTCAAATTAGGGGAGTAAAAATATGAATGCATGTGAACAATGGCATATATTTCAAATAGAAAAACAATAGTATAATCCCAAATGGTCACAGCACTCAACAATAGTCTGTCTTATTTTAGGGTGCTCGTCACGGTTCTGTTCCTGACTCCACCTCAGGATCCACACTTGTAGTATATATACAAATAGACAGCACTCCAAATAGTAGATATGTAAATTAGTGTATTAATTCAGCCGGACATGGTGGTACACAACAATACAACGTTTCGGGCTAAAGGAAAGCCCTTCATCAAGCCAGGTTGTGACCAGGGCCAGCGCTGGCTTTCCCTGACCCTGGTCCCAACCTAGCCTGATGAAGGGCTTTCCTTTAGCCGGAAACGTTGTATTGTTGTGTACCACCATGTCCGGCTGAATTAATACACTAATTTACATATCTACTATTTGGAGTGCTGTCTATTTGTATATATACTACAAATAGAAAAACAATGAAATCAGTAGTGTATTAGTAGTGTATCAGCAGCATATCAGCAGTGTATCAGTAGTGTATTAGCAGTGTATTCGCAGCATATCAGCAGTGTATTAGTAGTGTATTAGCAGCATATCAGTAGTGTATTAGCAGCATATCAGTAGTATATTAGTAGTGTATTAGGAGCATATTAGTAGTGTATTAGTAGTGTATTAGCAGCATATCAGTAGTGTATTAGTAGTGTATCAGCAGCATATTAGTAGTGTATTAGCAGCATATTAGTAGTGTATTAGCAGCATATTAGTAGTGTATCAGCAGCATATCAGTAGTGTATTAGCAGCATATCAGTAGTGTATTAGCAGTGTATTAGTAGTGTATTAGCAGTGTATCAACAGCATATCAGCAGTGTATTAGTAGTGTATCAGCAGCATATCAGTAGTGTATTAGCAGCATATCAGTAGTGTATTAGCAGTGTATTAGCAGCATATCAGCAGTGTATTAGTAGTGTATCAGCAGTGTATTAGTAGTGTATCAGCAGCATATCAGTAGTGTATTAGCAGCATATCAGCAGTGTATTAGTAGTGTATTGTCATGGATGAGATTTGCAGATAGCTGGAACTAATAAATAAATGAGCCGACTGGCTTGATCCCAAACTAAGGAGCTTATAGGTGATCCCTATAAAACCCTAAGAGCTCTCCCTGACTGCTATGCACATACAAGGGTCTCGATGGTAGACGATTGCATGCCCACGTACCTAAGCCTGTGTGACACCTGAAAACCCTATAATAGTGAGGGGACACGACCACCGGCTCCCTGCACTTAATACGGAGGGAGTCAGGGTCACCTAGAATCAAGCCATCAAGCAAACACAATAAAGTAAAGGACTTATCTGAGCAAACAGCAGACGCAGCCTCCAGCAGTGAACACTTTATCCAGGAAGTAGTATAAACCGCAAAGTGAGGCAGTATGGGAGGGAATATAAAGGAAGACGATTATGTCTAAATAAGTGACACCTGGCAGAAGGAAAGGAGATGAGAAAGTGAAACCAAAACAAAGAACATCATACAAGAAGTAGAGAAGAACGTCTGCCCACGCTTCTCACAGAACTGGCGGTGACAGTACCCCTCCCTCTACGGGTGGACTCCGGACACTCAGAGCCCACCTTCTCGGGATGAGATCTATGGAAAGCCCTGATGAGACGAGTGGCCTTAATGTTCGCCACTGGGACCCACATCCTCTCCTCAGGACCATAACCCTCCCAATGAACGAGGTACTGAAGAGAACCGCGGATAATGCGAGAATCCACAATCCTAGAGACCTGAAATTCAAGATTACCATCAACAATAATCGGAGGAGGAGACAAAGAGGTGGGTACAGTGGGTTGGACATAAGGTTTTAATAGGGACTTGTAAAAAAAATTATGGATCTTCCAAGTGTGAGGAAGATCAAGACGGAAGGCAACGGGATTGATGACGGACAAGATCTTGTAAGGCCCAATAAACTTAGAACCCAACTTCCAGGAGGGAACCTTCAGTTTGATATTCTTTGTAGACAACCACACCAGATCACCCACATTCAGGTCCAGACCAGGCACACGTCTCTTATCCGCCACACGCTTATATCTTTCACTCATCCTCTTCAGATTACCCTGAATCTTTTGCCAAATAAATGACAAAGACGAGGAAAATCTCTCCTCATCAGGTAAACCAGAAGACCCCTCTCCAGATAATGTCCCAAACTGCGGATGAAACCCATATGCACCAAAAAATGGTGACTTATCAGAGGACTCCTGGCGACGGTTATTTAAAGCAAACTCAGCAAGGGACAAAAAAGAATACCAATCCTCCTGATTCTCTGCCACAAAACAGCGCAGATATGTCTCCAGATTCTGATTGACGCGTTCGGTCTGACCATTCGACTGCGGGGGAAAAGCAGAAGAGAACGACAACCGAACCCCCAAGCGAGAACAGAAGGCCTTCCAGAATCTGGAAACAAATTGCGTGCCCCTATCAGAAACGATGTCTGAAAGAATGCCATGCAATTTAACAATATGATCAACAAACGCTTGCGCCAGCGTCTTAGCATTGGGTAACCCAGGAAAGGGAATGAAATGCGCCATTTTGCTAAAACGGTCCACTACCACCAGAATCACAGTCTTCCCCAAGGAATGAGGCAGGTCCGTAATGAAGTCCATGGACAGATGCGTCCAAGGACGGGAAGGAATGGGTAATGGGAGGAGAGAACCCGATGGCCGTGAATGAGGGACCTTGGCACGAGCGAATGTCTCTCAGGCTGCCACAAAACCCTCAACCGTCTTACGAAGAGCCGGCCACCAGAATCTCAGAGCAATGAGATCCACTGTGGCTCTACTCCCCGGGTGCCCAGCAAGGACAGTATCGTGGTGCTTCTTAAAAACCTTGTGTTGTAAAGCGAGAGGCACAAACAACCTCCCAGGAGGACAAAGATCAGAAGCCTCTGCCTGGGCTGCCTGAACCTCTGCCTCCAAATCAGGATAAAGAGCAGAGACGACCACCCCTTCAGCCAAAATGGGACCCAGGTCTTCAAAGTTCCCCCCTCCCGGAAAACAACGTGACAGGGCATCCGCCTTCACATTTTTAACCCCAGGGCGGAACGTAACCACAAAATTAAACCTAGAAAAGAACAAAGACCATCTGGCCTGTCTCGGGTTCAGACGCTTGGCCAATTCCAAGTAGGCCAGATTCTTATGGTCGGTAAACACGGTAATAGGGTGTCTGGCTCCCTCTAACCAATGACGCCATTCCTCAAAAGCTAATTTGATGGCCAACAACTTCCTATCTCCCACATCGTAATTTCTCTCTGCAGATGATAGTTTCCTTGAGAAAAGGGCACACTGTCGCCATTTGGCAGGAGAGGGACCCTGAGACAAGACCGCACCCACACCCACCTCAGAAGCGTCCACCTCAACAATGAAAGGCAGAGAGACATCAGGTTGTACCAAAATGGGAGCAGAAGCAAAACTCTCTTTAATACTAGAAAAGGCTTTAAGCGCATCTACCGACCACGAGGAAAAATCCACCCCCTTTTTAGTCATATCAGTGAGTGGCTTAGCAACAGAGGAATAATTCAAAATGAACTTTCTGTAATAATTGGCAAAACCCAAAAACCGCATCAGCGCCTTCTGATTCTCAGGAAGCTCCCAATCAAGCACAGTGCCGACCTTCTCAGGGTCCATCCGAAAAAGAAGAAAACCAAGAAATTGAATCCCCGGAACCACAAACACACATTTTTCCAATTTAGCGTACAATTTATTCTCCCGCAGAATCAGCAGGACCTGACATAGGTGGTCCCGATGAGTCTTGAAATCAGGAGAAAAAAATCTAAATGTCATCTAGATACACCAGTACAAATTTCCCCATTAAATGATAAAAAATGCTGTTCACAAAATGTTGGAAGACGGCCGGAGCATTCATCAAACCAAAGGGCATAACCAAATTTTCGAAATGACCCTCAGGGGTATTGAAGGCCGTCTTCCATTCGTCCCCTTCCCTGACCCTGACTAGGTTGTATGCCCCTCTTAAATCCAACTTAGAAAAAACTTTAGCCCCAACAATCTGGTTAAACAGGTCCGGGATCAGAGGAAGCGGATAAGGATCACGAATTGTGATACAGTTCAGCTCCCTGAAATCCAGACATGGTCTTAAAGAACCATCTTTTTTCTTAACAAAAAAAAACAGCGGCAACAGGTGACTTCGAGGGTCGGATGTGTCCCTTTCTCAGGCTCTCAGAGATATAAGTACGCATAGATTGTATAGTCGTGATTTAGGAGCGTGGCGCCTGGGATGAGATTAATAGGGCAGTCGTACTCCCGGTGAGGGGGCAACTCCTGGACACCACTCTCGGAAAACACATCCGAAAATTCTGAGAGAAAAGATGGCACAGTCTTGGTAGAAACCTCTGAAAGAGATGCCGTAAGGCAATTCTCTCTGCAAAACTCACTCCAACCTTTTATTTGCCTTACTTGCCAATCAATGGTGGGATTATGTTTAGTGAGCCAGGGTAGCCCCAACACTAGAGGAGTAGGTAATCGGTTTAAGACGAAACATGACATATCCTCAACATGAGCGTCACCCACAGTCAAACGGATATTGGGAACTAAGCCCTTTAACGATCTTTGGGAAAGTGGAGCGGAATCGATAGCAACAACAGGTATATCCTTTTCCAAAGTGCATACCAGGAAACCATGCGTTGTTGCAAATTGATTATCAATAAGATTGACAGCTGCTTCACTATCTACAAAAATCTCACAAACCATGTTCTTGCTGTCTAGCGCCACCCTGGCAGGTAGGAGAAAACGGGAACTACAAGCAAACGGCAAACCTTAAATTTCCGCATGAACCTTGCCAATAGTAGCAAATAGAAAGTTTTTAGAGGTTTTTTTTTGTTTTGTTTTGATTACCCTCAGAAAACTTCATGAATCTCCTAGAGGGGCAAACATTAGCTAAATGATTTATACCCCCACAGCAGAAACAAACCCTCCTCTGAGAGCTGAATCCTCTACTATCAGAGGCAAGCAAACCCAGCTGCATGGCCTCCTCCTCAGAGGGGATTGAGACAGACTGAGACCCCTGCGCACTGAATGAGACAGCCCCACTGTCCTTGGGCTGAATATGACAGGAAAGAGTAGTCTCCTCTCTCTCTCTCTAAGACGCCTGTCAATACGAATAGCTAGAGACATGGCTGACTCTAAGGATGCTGGTCTCCCATGAAAAGCGAATGCATCTTTCAATCTTTCCAAAAGACCATGGCAAAATTGACTTCGGGGTGCAGCATCGTTCCAACCAGTATCAGCTGCCCATCTCCGAAATTCAGAGCAATATATCTCTGCGGACTCTTTACCCTGGCATAAAAAACGCAGTTTAGATTCAGCCAGAGCAATATGATCCGGGTCATCATATATCTGCCCCAGGGCTACAAAAACTTCATCCACCGATCAGAGGGGCCGTGCCCCCACCGGCAGCGAAGAGGCCCAAGACTGAGCGTTATCCCTGAGCAGCGAGATGATGATCCCCACCCTCTGCTCCTCATCACCAGAGGAATGGGGAAGTAGGCGAAAATGGAGTTTGCAAGCCTCTCTAAAGCGAACAAAATTCTCACTACCCGCGGAGAACGTATCCGGAAGCGAGATCTTAGGCTCGGGAAAAACTCCATGAACGCCAGCAGAACCGGTCACCTGAAACTGAGACACAGTTTTACGGAGATCTGCTACCTCCAGCGAAAGACCTTGCATGAGGTCAATCAAGGTTGAAACTGGATCCATGCTTAAGACGGTTATGGCGGTTTATAATGTCATGGATGTATTAGTAGCATATCAGTAGTGTATTAGTAGTGTATTAGCAGTGCATTAGTAGTGTATCAGCAGTGCATTAGTAGTGTATCAGCAGTGCATTAGTAGTGTATCAGCAGTGCATTAGTAGTGTATCAGCAGTGTATGAGCAGTGTATGAGTAGCATATCAGCAGTGTATTAGTAGTGTATTAGCAGTATATCAGCAGCATATCAGTAGTGTATTAGCAGCATATCAGCAGTGTATTAGTAGTGTATCAGCAGTGTATTATTAGTGTATTAGCACTGTATTAGTAGTGCATTAACAGCATATCAGCAATGTAGTAGCAGCATATTAGCAGTGTATTAGTAATATATTAGCAGTGTATTGGCAGCATATTAGAAGCGTATTAGCATCGTATAAGCAGCGTATTAGTAGTGTATTAGCAGCATATCAGCAGTGGATTATTAGTACATTAGCAGCAGTATTTTAGTAGTGTATTACCAGCATTTTAGCAGTGTATTAGTAGTGTATTAGCAGCATATCAGCAGTGTATTAGCAGTGCATTAGCAGTATATCAGCAGTGTATTAGTAGTGTATCAGCAGCATATCAGCAGTGCATTAGCAGCATATCAGTACTTTATTAGTAGTGTATGAGCAGTGTATTTGTAGTGTATTAGCAGTATATCAGCAGTGTATTAGCAGTGTATTAGCAGCATATCAGCAGTGTATTAGTAGTGTATTCGCAGTGAATTAGTAGTGTATCAGGAGTGTATTAGTAGTGTATCAGCAGTGTATCAGTAGTGTATTAGTAGTGTATTAGCAGTATATCAGCAGTGTATCAGCAGTGTATCAGCAGTGTATCAGCAGTATATCAGCAGTGTATTAGTAGTGCATTAACAGCATATCAGCAATGTATTAGCAGCATATTAGCAGTGTATTAGTAGTATATTAGCAGCATATTAGAAGCGTATTAGCATTGTATAAGCAGCGTATTAGTAGTGTATTAGCAGCATATCAGCAGTGTATTAGTAGTACATTAGCAGTATTTTAGCAGTGTATTACCAGCATTTTAGCAGTGTATTAGAAGTGTATTAGCAGCGTATTGCCAGTACATTAGAAGTAAGACAAAAAAGGGGGTCAGTCAGCACATACCAAACCGCAGAAGCACATTGCTATGGCAGGGAACAACATTAAAAGACAAAACTTGCAATGCGACAACTCACTGCAATATAGAGTACAAAATTGCATAATAATTACAAGTGCTACACTATAAGTTAGAGATGCTTGGCAAATCGTTTTGTACAAAATTATTTGAGCCCATCTGCCGCACGTCAAGGCGATCTCTGTTAGACGGGTTCCTAACACTAAGGCCTCCTGCACACGGCCGTTTTTTTTTCCCGTTTACTGGCCGTTTTTTGCGTTCCGTATACGGTCCGTATACGGTCCGTATACGGAACCATTCATTTCAATGGTTCCGCAAAAAAAATGGAATGTACTCCGTATGCATTCCGTTTCCGTTCTAACATAGAACATGTCCTATTATTGCCCGCAAATCACGTTCCGTGACTCCATTTAAGTCAATCGGTCCGCAAAAAAAGGAACACATACGGAAATGCATCCGTATGTCTTCCGTTTCCGTTCCGTTTTTTGCTGAACCATCTATTGAAAATGTTATGCCCAGCCCAAGTTTATCTAAGTAATTACTGTATACTGTATATGCCATACGGAAAAACGGAACGGAAAAACGGAACAGAAACGGAAACACAAAACGGAACAACGGATCCATGAAAAATGGACCGCAAAACACTGGAAAAGCCATACGGTCGTGTGCAATAGGCCTAAGGCCTCCTGCACACTGCCTTTTTTTTCCCCGTTTACTGGCCATTGTTTGCGTTCCGTATACGGTCCGTATATGGAACCATTCATTTCAATGGTTCCGCCAAAAAAACGGAATGTACTCCGTATGCATTCCGTTTCCGTATTTCCGTTTCGTTTTAACATAGAACATGTCCTATTATTGCCCGCAAATCACGGTCCGTGGCTCCATTCAAGTCAATGGATCCGCAAAAAAAACGGAACACATACGGAAATGCATCCGTATGTCTTCCGTTTCCGTTCCGTTTTTTCCTGAAGAGTCCACAAACTATCTCACTCCTGGTGCCAAATGGCTTCAGTGAGTGAGGGGGAGCAGGCCTGACTATATACTCACACTAATTAAAATCAGCCTATAGGGCAGACAGGGTGGTCAGGAGTGCATGACTGAGGAGGCAGCCACACCTCCAGTACAAACTGCAAAGAAAGACAAAAAAGGGGGTCAGTCAGCAAACACCAAACCGCAGGAGCACATTGCTATGGCAGGGAACAACATTAAAAGACAAAACATGCAAGTAGTGTAGTGTAGCACTTGTAATTATTATGCAATTTTGTACTCTATATTGCAGTGAGTTGTCGCATTGCATGTTTTGTCTTTTAAAGAAGTGTATAAGCAATGTATCAGCAGTGTATTAAGCAGCATATAAGCAGTGTATATCTCATTAGCAGTGTTTTGGCAGTGTGTTAGCAGCATATCAACAGTGTATTAGCAGAGTATTAAGTGTATTAGCAGTATATTAGTATTGTATTAGTGTACTAGTAGTGTATTAGCAGCATATTAGCATATCAGCAGTATATTAGTAGTGTATTAGCGGCTTATTAGCATTGTATTAGCCCTATGTTAACAGCATATTAGAAGCGTATTCGCAGAATATTAGCATTGTATTAGCTGCATGTTTACAGTGTATTAGCAGCATATCACATCAGCAATGTATTAGTAGTATATTACCATTGTATTAGCAGTGTATTAGAAGCATATTAGCAATGCATTGGCATATTAGCACTGTATTAGCAGCGTATTACCAGTGTATTAACAGCATATTAGCACTGTGTTAGTAGCGTATAAACAACATATTAGCAGAGCATAAGCAGTATATCAGCAGTGTATTTCCAGGGTGTTAGAAGCATATTAGCAGCGTATAAGCATCATATAAGCAGCATATCAGCAGTGTATTACCACTGTATTACAGGCGTATTAGTAGTGTATGAGTAACATATCAGTAGTGTATTAGCAGCATATAAGCAGTGTATTAGAAGCATATTAGCAGTGAATTAGCAGCATATAAGCAGTGTATTAGCAGCGCATTAACAGTGGTTTGGTGCAGTTGTTCACTGTTATGTGATTGCGCTGCATAAGACCCGGCGCAGGAGGCCACGATGATGTCATTCTACTGCCTTAGGTTTCAGGCCTAGTGTCCTGCGGCCTCTGAGGCTGATTGGAAACTGCTACCCCCCTCGAAGGCAGATCGGCTGCCGTCTGAGGCAAGATTCTCCTGTCGCCTCGTGGCAGATGCAGCCCTGTCCTTGTCTGGTGTTTTTGCCCTTCATTTATGTCATTTGTTTCCCAAGTGCATTACTAGGCTGCAGCGGGGTTTCCGGAGCCTCTCTGTTAGCGGTGTTTCTTCAGGCAGCTTTATGCTGGTTATATGATGAGGCATCAGACCTCCAACCCGTGAATATTTCCCTGTGCAACGAATATCCGATTTGCTCTGATCAGGAGACTCTCCTACCAATGGTCGGATGCCATCCCAGACATTTTCACATACCCATGGACTTCACTGGGCGTTTTTGGTCCACGCCGCGAACCAAAGCGCTACATGTCCCACATTCGGTGTAAAAACAAGCATGTGTGAATAATCACATTATGCTCAATGGATCCGTGTGCTATATAAAAAGGGGGTCAGTCAGCACATCCCAAAGCGCAGGGGCACGTTGCTATGGCTGAGAACAAGACTGTTAAACAAAACAAGCAATGCAACAGCTCACTGCAAAGCAAATAAAGTACAAAATTGCATCATAATTGCAAATGCTATACTAATAAGTTAGAGATGCTTGGAAAATCGTTTTGTACAAGCATCTCTAACTTATTAGTTCAGCATTTGCAATTATGATGCAATTTTGTACTTTATTTGCTTTGCAGTGAGCTGTTGCATTGCATGTTTTGTTTAACAGTCCGTGTGCTATAGAAATCCGTGTAGAGAACACGGACAGCACACATCTGTGATTCACTGATGTGTGAATGAGGTTTTGGTGTCAGAGAAAACGGGGCGGAGAGATTCCAAGGGGGAGCAGCAGATCCTGCAGCCTCCAGGTGGCGCCCTTTCTCCGTGGTCGGATGCTTGCTCATGGATGAGTGTCACCTTGACTGCTATAATGCAATTAGCTCTCAATGCAATGAAAACAGCAGGTGTCCGGTCCCGGGTACGGAGGGGGGGAACATATGCACTTTATGTGACTCAGCTGTTAAACCAGGGCGGGGGACATGTGGACACCCCTGGAGTGCAGGAATAACCCTGCTCTCCAGCTGAGACATCCTCGTAACGATGAAATCACGGAGAACCTGCAGAGATAACAAAGCGCATCGTCTGGGTATGTCACACAGCAGACAGCTGCCGGAGGGCCGCTCATAAACCCTCATCCAAAAAAAGAGGCCCCGCCACATACCCTGCATGCCACCCTGTCTCCTCGTCACATGCTTCAGGCTGCCCAGAGACATGAGCCTGTTCCCAAAATGCCCGCAGTGATGATCACTGATCAGTCCTGAAATCGCATCTTCTTTCGGACTGTTAAAGGGGTTGGCTCATCTGGCATATTGGTGATATGTTAGTAACGTCACATAGGTGCAGGACCTGCTTCAATCTCCAGAACGGGCCCTCTGAAGTGAAGAACAGCATACTGCGCATGTGCTTTGTGCTCTCCGTTCACCTCTCTGGTAGTCCTGAAAATAGCTGAGCGCGCAAGCGCGGCCACCTCTCCATTTGCCACTATGGGACTTCCGGCAATAACCAAGCTAATTTTGGAACTTCCATAGGTGAACGGAGGGTGACTGCACAAGCGCGGCTGCTCTCTGTTCACTTTGGTTGCCCCTTCTGGAGATAAGAGGTGGGACCTGCACCTGTTTGACATTGATGGCATATCCTAGCGCCCGTCCGCAGGTTGTGTCTGGTATTGCAGCTGTGGTGCTCTTTTTGGAAGAAAGCATCCATCATTTTCTAGGCCTGGAGCACTGGCGTACATACAGGGGTCGCTGTTGTGACCGGGCCCGGCACTCCAGGGGGCCCGGCTGCCTCTGGACCCCCCCCCCCCCCGGCCCCTGGCAGGGGCCCCGCTGTACTCACATGTAATGGAGCGCTCTGATGGGGCCCAGCATGAAGTACAGTGGCAATTTCGGGCCCCATCAGAGCGCTCCATGCCTCCATTACATGTATAATTATAATATGGGGGGGGAGCGCACTCACTTCACTTCTGTTTCCATAGTGAAACCTCTCTGCTCCCTGCTTCACTGATCTTCAGAGCTCAGGAGCTCCCCCTGCTGGCCCCACATTGCGCTGCTGGCTGTGGGAGGAGAGCTGAAAGCCCAGGAATCTGCCTCCTGTCATCAGGGAAGAAGGTAAGTATGTTTTTTTTTTTTCTAACGCTGCAGACTGGGGGCAGGGGGGGGGGGGGGGGAGGTGTTTGATGGGCACAACTAGAGTGAGGTGAGGGGGCACAAAAGTGGGCATCTCTACTGAGGGGCACCTAATCTGCTATAACTAATTTGAGGGGGCACCTAATCTGGCATTACTACTGTGAGGGGGGCACATATAAAGGCATAACTATGAGGGGGCACATATGAAGGCATAACTACTGTGAGGGAGCACGTAATCTGGCATAACAACTGTGAGGGGCACATATGTGGGCATATCTAATGTGAGGGGCACATAATCTGGCATAACCACTCTGAGGGGGCACATATCTGGGCATATCTACTTTGAGGGGGCACATAACTGGGCATAAATACTGTGAAGGGGCACATAATCTGCCATAACTACTGTGAGTGGACACATAATCTGGCATAACCACTCTAAGGGGGCACATATTTGGGCATATCTACTTTGAGGGGGCACATAACTGGGCATAAATACTGTGAAGGAGCACATAATCTGCCATAACAACTGTGAGGGGCACATAATCTGGCATTACTACTGTGAGGGGACACATCATCTGGTATTACTACTGTGAGGGGACACATAATCTGGTATTACTACTGTGAGGGGGCACATAATCTGGC
This sequence comes from Bufo bufo, assembly GCF_905171765.1. Classification (NCBI taxonomy): domain Eukaryota; kingdom Metazoa; phylum Chordata; class Amphibia; order Anura; family Bufonidae; genus Bufo; species Bufo bufo. Next base: position 51,850,423 of record NC_053389.1, on the reverse strand, counting down.
ATTACTACGGTAAGGGGACACATAATCTGGCATTACTACTGTGAGGGGACACATAATCTGGCATTACTACTGTAAGGAGACACAATCTGGGCATTACTACTGTGAGGGGGCACATATTTGGCATTACTACTGTGAGGGGCACATAACTGGGCATTACTACTGTGAGGGGACACATAATCTGGCATTACTACTGTGAGGGAGGCACATATCTGGTGGGCATTAGTACTGCGTGGTTGCACTTAGGGGAAATGTCCCAGATTACCCTGCTATACATTGGGATGGCTCAGTCTTACAGGCCAGCACAGCGCCCCCTGCTGGTGATTTCACAGGGGCAGTCACCATCCCTTCCTTATGTGATTATTCTTTTTTTCTCACCACAGGGACCTTGTTCTAGATCCAGCGGACATCACGCCGACGCCAGTGACAACCTGGATGAGGTGGGACCAGATTTTATTAGGACTGGGTGAGTGTAGCCATGCATTGGGCTTAGGGCTCTTCAACATGAGCGGATCCCGTGCTGGTAATCCGCTGCGTGAAAGAGAGCCAGGCCCTGTTCCGGACAGCAGAGACACGGAGCATTAACATGACTGATAATACTCTTTGCCTCTCTGTGATCTTTTTACTACAAAATCACAGAGACATAAAGTTGTCACCGTGATTTTGTAGTAAAAAGATCACAGTCAATCATGTTACTGCTCTGTGTCTCTGCTGTCCGGAATGGGGCTTGGCTCTCAGTCACGCAGCGGATTAGCCACACGGAAAGAGCCCTTAGTAAGAAAATCTGCCGCTTCTTTGTAAAAATGTTTGCACTGTGGCCCATAACACTATAGTTACACCACGGGTAGGGGAGGTAGTGGAGGGGGGGGGGGGGTGGAGGCAGGTTGGGGGGGGGGTCAAATGGATCAGTTTCGCACCGGGGCCCCATGGATTGTGTGTACGCCACTGACCTGGAGAACCCCTTTAAGAACTTTACAGGTCGCCATACACATAAGCGAAAAGGCGACCAAGCGTGAAGACTTCATATACGTAAAGGGGTCTCCCAACTCAGAGGAAAGAAGGATGGTTTGCTCTCAGGGGACATAAGCCTCCTCCAGAGCAGTAGCATAGTCCCCATTCCCTCTTGAAATCACATGCATGTTCGGTCAAACAGAGCATGTGCGAGAGTCGTGAAGATGTGACGTTCTGTTGGCCAATGTGGCCACCATGACAGCCATGCAGCCCTCCAGGATGTAGGCAGGTCCGTTATTCTGGAGTCCAGGTTGGACATACACCACAAGATATGCGCTGTCACAGGGGGTGCACAGACGTCTCTTCATCTTCTTCTCCAGCTCAGTTGGGGTCCCCTGGGCTTGACAACCAGGGCTGGGCGCAGCCGTCTAATTACCGCTCCTGCAGAGTGCGAGGCATGGAGCCTGTAATCTTCTCTCCAGCCACAGACGCTCCATTCTGTGAGATGTATGAGAACGGTCGTCTTCACGGAGAGGACCCTGTGACCCGTCAGGGGTGAGCCGCCCTGCACCGTCTGTGGCTCTCGTGGTTTGTGGTCCACAGTGGTAGAGACTTTGAGAAATGCACCCCCTAAAAACACAGTAAGGTGCGTCCATGTGAGACATGTCACCAGTCAGGAGAGGAAGGGACAATGAAGTATATAAATTTGGTAATCCATAAAATCTGATAATGCGGCACCTGCCCAATACACCAGCAACTAGATTATTTACCCTCACAGCCTGTGAGAAGAAATGACTTAAACATCATAAGATCCCAGATAAAGAGGATTCAGGTCAGAGGTCAGTCTGGAGCTGGATAGAGAACTAGTTAGTAGGCTGCTCCCTGTCTCCTCTATCTTGACATTCCCGGCTGGGATTACAGTCATTCGGGATCCGGTTAGAGGACTAGTTAGTAGGCTGCTCCCTGTCTCCTTCTCTATCCTGACAATCCTGTCTGGGATCACAGTCAGTCAGGAGCTGGTTAGAGAACTAGTTAGTAGACTGTTCCCTGTCTCCTTCTCTATCCTGACATTCCCGTCTAGGATCAGTCAGCAGGGACCCAGTTAGAGGACTAGTTAGTAGGCTGCTCTCTGTTTTCTCCTCTATCCTGACATTCCCGGCTGGGATCAGTCAGTTAGGAGACGGTTAGAAGACTAGTTAGTAGGCTGCTCTCTGTTTTCTCCTCTATCCTGACATTCCCGGCTAGGATCAGTCAGTTAGAAGACGGTTAGAGGACTAGTTAGTAGGCTGCTCCCTTCCTCCTCTATCCTGACATTCCTGGCTGGGATCAGTCATTCAGGAGTCGGTTAGAGGACTAGTTAGTAGGCTACTCCCTGTATCCTCCTCTATCCTGATATTCTCGGCTGGAATCACAGTCAATCAGGAGCCGGTTAGAGGACTAGTTAGTAGGCCGCTCCCTGTCTCCTCCTCTATCCTGACATCCCTGGCTGGGATCAGTCAGTCAGGAAATGGTCTGTCGACTAGTTAGTAGGCTGCTCTGTCTCCCTCTCTATCCTGACATTCCCATCTGGGATCAGTCAGTCCGGAGCCGGTTAGAGGACTAGTTAGTAGGCTGCTCCCTGTCTCAATACTAGTTAGTATGACATGCAGATGACAGGCATCGCTCTTAGAATCACTGCACACTTCACTTATTTGGGCAGTTGTCTGCCCATTTTGATGCCAGTTTTCATGCCCAGAACCTGTTCGGCCCAGGCTGAACTCCACTGTATCCTTTGCGGGGCATCAACCTCTGTATGTTGGCAGTGCAAGGTCAGTTTCCCAAATTCATTTAACCCCTTAAAAACATCAGTTACTTATTCAAAAAAGTGAAAAGTGTCTGTCTGCCCACTTTGATGCCAGTTTTGATGCCTAGAACCTGTTTGGGCCAGGCTGAACTCCACTGCATCTGATGCGGGTTATCACCCTCTGTATGTTGGCAGTCGGGGTCACTGTCCCGAATTCATTTAACCCCTTAAAAACATCACTTATTCAAAAAAAGTGCCCGTCTGCCCAATTTAATGCCAGTTTTCACGCCCAGAACCTATCCGGGCCAGGCTGAATTCCATTATTCGTAATGCGGGGCATCACCCTCTGTATGATGGCAGTGCGATATATCACTGGCCCGAATTCATTTAACCCCTAAAAAACATCACTTATTCAAAAAAGGGAAAAGTGTCTGTCTGCCGACTTTGATGCCAGTTTTGATGCCCAGAACCTCCACTCCACTGTATCTGATGCAGGGCATCACCCTCTGTATGTTGGCAGTGCGAGATCACTGGCCCAAATTTTATTTAATTCCTTAAATTACACTTTTTTTGTGCCCACTTTGATGCCCATCTTTTGTATTTTAATGCCGCTTTCAACCGATTTACGTTAAGGACAGCTTACTGAAACTTTTTCTATTACTGTTGATAAGGTGTCCGCAAAATCCTTTAAAAAAATAAATAAAATACAAATGATGTGAATAAGAAACCAACTTCAGCCTCGTCCGGTTAGAGGACTAGTTAGCAAGCTGCTCCCTGTTTTCTCCTCTATCCTGACATTCCTGGCTGGGATCGGTCAGTCTGGAGCCGGTTAGAGGACTAGTTAGTAGGCTGCTCCCTGTCTCCTCCTCTATCCTGACTTTCCTGGCTGGGATCAGGAGCCGGTTAAAGGACTAGTTAGTAGGCTGCTCCCTCTCTCTTCCTCCGCCTCTCCTGACATTCCTGGCCGGGATTAGTCAGTCAGTGTGCAGGGCGCAGGGAGGAAGTGACACCGCTCTGCTCTGTCTGCTGCTCCCTGGATGTGAGGGCTTTTCTCGGACTGTGGATCTAGCAGGAGCCCGAGATGGGACACTGGGGTGTGTGGAGCCCGGGACGGCGGGCGCTGGCGCTCCTTCTCCTCATACAGGTGAGTGACCAGAGTCCCGGTAGAAGGGCGGGAATGGGACAGACTGTGGGTGAGAGGGAAAGACTGCGGTCCCTCATTCACTGGGAACGAGGAGCCATGGGAGCCCTCCGACTGACACAGGGGGTCCTGACGCTGCGCCCCGAGACCCTGCAGCCCGAGACCCCTGCACTGCACCCTGAAACTCAGGCACTGCACCCCGAGACCCCTGTACTGCGACCCGAGACTACTGCACTGCACCCCAAGACCCTTGTACTGCACCACGAGACCCCTGTACTGCACCCTGATACCGACACTGCACTGCACCCTGAGACCCCTGTACTGCACCCCGATACAGGCACTGCACCCGAAACCCAGGCACTGCACCCGGGGCCCCTGTACTGCACCCTGAAACCCAGGATCCCTGTACTGCACCCCGGGACCCGGGCACTGGTCCCCGAGACCCCCGACACTGGTCCCCGAGACCCTCGGCACTGGTCCTCTAGACCCCCGCCATGGTCCCCGAGACCCCCGACACCCCGGCAGTGCCCTCTAAGAGACTCTGACAATGCTCCCCCTGACATTGCTTTTTCACAAGACTAAGGCAGCAGCACCCTTCCCCGAAAAGAGACCCTGACAGCGCCCTTAACACCCCCCCACCCCCCCCCCCCCCCCGCAATTCTGCCGCTTGACGTTGCCCTCCCCCCTCAGTAAACAGTCACCTCAGACTGCCCCGCCGGGATCTCACTGCCCCCTTCCAGCTGATGAGGGCAGTGTCTGGAGGCAGATATCACGTATAATGTTCTGTATGGGGGGGGGGGTGTACGTTATATGCTGCACCGTGTAGCTCGCTGCGGGTCAGTAAGGGGGTGTAGACAATATGATTACCTGGTTACTATCTTTTCTAGTGCAGATTACATGGTTACTGGATTACCATGCTTTGGGGTGGGGGCAGTGGATTTTGGGCGCTCATGTGATGGACAGGACGTTTTGTGTGCCGGATTCCTGTGCAGTATAAATAGTGGCTCGGGGAGCGGGTGTCTCATGCTGCAGGTTATTCATGGCTCTGGTGCCTTCTTGTCTTCTGCTCCGTCTCCTCCTTCTCCACTGCCCTGCGGGGGATCCACAGCAGGTCGCGTGGGGTTAGGGACCTGGCGTCTTCCCAATTAAAAGACTTACAATGCCCCCCCCCCCCCCCCCCCCCATCATTATTAATCGGTTATTACAATCGGTGTGAATGCATCAGCAGGACCTCTTACTATTTCACTGAGGACATCATTTACCCCGGACACAGAAGTAAGGTGTCTACTGCAACTACTGCAACCCAGCTCAGGTTATGCTGAGGTATGTAGTGCGTGTCATCAGTGATGACGCTCAGGCCTCCACGGTGGGTGTGGATACCTCACATGGTCCTTGGAATGGAGAGACATAGTGGTGGAGCCTTCACTCAGAAGAGCCTGCCAGCTTGTGTCATCTGGTGATGTTGACTCTCTTGCACACGACCGTGTGGCTTTTTCAGTATTTTGCGACCCGCAAAAAATACGGATGACGTCTGTGTGCATTCCGTTTTTTGCGGAACGGAACAGCTGGCCCCTGATAGAACAGTACTATCCTTGTCCGTTATACGGACAATAATAGGACATGTTCTATCTTTAAATGGAAATACGGAAACAGAAGGCATAAACGGAGTACCTTCCGTTTTTTTGGTGGATCCATTGAAATGAATGGTTCCGTATACGGAACGCAAAAAAACGGAACGGAAACGGAAAAAAAAAACGTTCGTGTGCAAGAGGCCTTATGCAGCTTACTGATGGAAAGTAGAAATGCCTGTAGGGTTCTCCTGTAAAAATGTCTCCCTGCTGGGCCTAGAGATACATCTCCCTGGGCTTTGGTTGGTAGAAACGTCACCTCCAGTTCTGTGCTGTAAGATCGTCTCTGGCCTAGGTTTAGAGGGACGTCTACCTTGACTTTGGTTAGTAGAAATCTCTCCTCTAGCCCAATCCTTTAGGGTGGTCCCTGTTCTGTAGGAACATTTTGAAACCTGTCCTGTATGGATGTCTACCTTTGCCTTGGTTTAGTCATAACATCCACTTCAGTCCTGTCCTGTAGGAACGTCTCTGGCCTGGGTGGAAAGGGATGTCTACCTTGACTTTTGGTTAGCAGGAACATCTCCTCCATCCCATTACTTTAGGGTCGTCATTGTCCTGTAGGAACGTCTCCAAACTTGTCCTGTATGGACATTCTCCTTGGCCTTGATTAGTCAACACATCTGCTCCAGTCCTGTCCTGTAGGAATATCTCCAAACCTGTCTTGTATGGATGTCCTCCTTGGTTAGTAAAAACATCTGCTCCAGTTCTGTCTTGTGGTAACCTCTCTGGCCTGGGTCTAGAGGGACATCTACCTTGATCTTCGGTTAGTAGGAATGTCTTCTCCAGCCCATTATTTTAGGGTTGTCCCTGTCCTATATGAAGGTCCTCCTTGGCCTTGGTTAGTCAAAACGTCTCCTCCAGTCCTGTCCTGTAGGAATGTCTCTGGCCTGGGTCTAGAGGTTCTAAAATACAAGGACCAGTATTTGGTTAGTATTTTTGCATCAGTATTTATACGCCAAAACTAGGAGCGGGTCCAAAACACAGAAGAGGCACAAATATTTCTATAATACCTTTTCTCTGTAGGTTCTACTACTAGTTTTGGCTTACAAATACTGATCAAATACTGACCAAATACTGACCATGTGAAAGAGGCCTAAGGCTGGGTTCACAAATGACTTATTAGCTGCAGATTTTTTGCAGCAGAAAATATTCAGCATAATCTGCAGCAGAGGCCTTATTCACACAGTCAGTGTTTGGTCAGTGATTTCTATCAGTGATTTTGAGCCAAAACGAGGTGCGGCTCTAAACACAGAACAGCTGCAGATCTTTCCATAATATCTTATGTCTGTGTAGCCTCTACTCCTGATTTTGTCTTACAATCACTGATGGAAATCACTGACCAAACACTGATGTGTGAATAGGGCTAAAGGGTGTGTTCATACGCTGCAGATTTTGTGGCAGAAAAGCTGCAGATTAGATGCAGTTTCATTCTTTGCAATTGAAAAGGTGTATAAGGCCGCCTGCACATGTTGCGGAATACGTGCAAATACGTTTCCGGACAGATTTCCCTGCAATACACGGGCACCGTTCGGTGTGCATTCCGCATCACGGATGCGGACCCATTCACTTCAATGGGTCCGCAAATACGGAGATGCGGAATGGAATCCTACAGAAGCACTACAGATTGCTTCCGTGGGGTTTCATCCCGAACTGCCATTCCGCAAAAAGATAGAACATGTCCTATCTTTTTGTGTAACGGGCGGATCGCGGACCCATTAAAGTGAATGGGTCCGCGATCCACTGCGGCTGCCCCGCGGTCGGCGTTTGTTCATTGCGGCCCTGCAGCTCGGCCACGGGGCGCACACGTTCGTGTGCAGGAGGCCTTATGTGCAGAAAATCGACATGAATGTACATAAAACGCACATGAATCCGCACTATTTATTGCGGTTTTACTGCCTTTTTTGTGCGGTTTATTGTGCAGATTTTCCGCAGATCACGGTTGACATTTCAAAATCCACGCGGCAGGTCAAGTTCCGCACCTAAGTAACAAAGCAAAGTTTTCATGAGATTTGTCCAATCTCATTCACTATTACTGCTGTGTCACCGGTTATCGGTACTATTGCTGTTGTGTCACCGGTTATCGGTACTATTGCTGCTGTGTTACCGGCCATCGGTACTATATTCTGCTGTATCACAGACCGGCCATTGTTACCGTTACTGATGCGTCACCACCTGCAATTGGCAGTATTGCTGCTGCGTCACCGGCCGCCCATTGGTACTATTGCTGCTGAGTCACCGGACATTGGTACTCTACTGGGGGTCATTTCCTATTATGTTTACTTCAGTTTATCGTGTAAAAATAGTCGCAAGACCCGTTTTGCAACTTTTTTTTACAACATCCGTGTGACAATATTTTGTTGCACAGGTGCTTGTTCGCCGCATTTAACACTTGGGGGTGGCATGGGTGTGCTTGGGGCATTGCCAAATTTACTAACATTCACGCCTAAAAATGGAGTTTAAGGTCAAGGGCTGAAGTAGCTTTTACGCTTTGAGCAAGGACTGCCGGAGGTGCGCCTAATTGATGACGACACGCACACCTTGTCATAAATGACCCGGATCCTGCGGCAGCGCAGCGGGGGGAAACGAAGACCGGTGTCAAACTCTGGTCTTTGTAAATGACCCCCACCTCATTTCTACTTCTCATTGAGCGGCTCAGCTGTTGTGTAGATGGTGCCGAGGGGGCTTTATCTGGGCCCCCCTGCAGGTACTGGTTACATAGGTGTCAGGAAATAGTGGAAGCTGTGAGATCAGAGGAGCGTGAAATCTCTATTTAACAAGTAAATTGAGTTCGTGCACATGAAAGGGGGGAGATTACAGGCAAACACCCCCCCTCCCCTCCTGCAGTAATGACACATTTCTCCATTGAGTAAAGTTTACTCTGCAGATCGTTGCACTCAGCATTCCTACACTGCGGCAGGGTGTGCTGCAGGCTGCGTCCATTCATCAGGTGTGTAATCTGGGGGTCAATGTGGAGCCCATTGTACTCTCACACACAAGGTCCTATTTTGTGTCTTCCCTCGAGTGTGCGCGATCGGTGTTACGATCGTTTGCGCCCACTCCCCATAGAGTTTTCATTTGTCAGCGGCACGCCCCCTCTGATAGGATCACCCGACAGACGGTCATGATTGAGAATGAGCGCTTGTTCCTTATGGTCAGCCCTCGACGTGTCTAATCCATGGTTGTTCTCACAAAATGCTTGGGGTCAAAGTATTTCCACACTGCAGCCAGGTCATGTTTGATGACTGCCCTGTGTGAACACACACTACATATTTGTTGGTATCTGCTGATTAATGTATAATGAGTACACCGCCATACACAGTAGTGTATCGTCGGCTGAACCCGTCAGTCTAATGCAGGTGTGCACAACGTTTTCTGGTTGGGGGCCACATTGTCAGACTGAAGCAACGTCAAGGGCAAAAAATAAAATGTAAAGAGGTATCAACAACTGAAATAATATTGAACATACAGTATATAACATTAATATCTAGTTACAGTATCAGGACTCCCATCTAATGGAAGAATTCATGAAAAATACATTTGAGCAGTCACAAAACATAGACATACATGTCTGTTACCAGATGGTCAGGGCGGAAGACACAGAATGGTATCAAGGGCCGCATGTGGCCCCCGGGCCGCAGGTTGTGCACCCCTGGTCTAATGTATGTGGGGAGATCTTGACTCTCCCCCAACAGATGATGTCAGAGGAGAGAAGGATCAGGCGAAGTTCTCCAAGGAGATATGCCATTACCAGTGGCTTGCTCCCATCTTACCATTCGGCTGACCAGGACGTGGATCTTTATGGTGGAGTTAGGAAAGCTAACTGTTGGTTGTACAATCATTTGGCCAACATCTATTGAATGTCTATGGCAGTCTTCAAGGTGCCCATAGATCTTCAACAGATGTCGACTGCTATCTCCCCACTCCCCCATACACATTTGGTTTGGCCCAGCAGTAGGGAGAGAGGACAAAGCTGCTGCTGGACCCTCCGGGTGGTGGCTTTTTTCCCAGGGGAACAAATGGATCATGCAAAAAAGTTTACTTTGCCCAGTCCTCCTACCTCCTGGCATCATCTGTCGGAGGGAGAATCAGGGGCTCTCCATACACATTTAGATGTTCATTAGGTTCAGCCAACAATACACTAAAGTTTATGGGGGCCTCTAATCTGTCAACATGAAGATGACGAGGGGGTGGGTATCACTGTGTAGGGTGAATGATAAGGTAGCAGGTGCCACATCTGCAGAAGTTCCCCAGCTACCATGGTAAGGAATGTGGAGAACTCCTGAACACAGCAGATTATTTGGGGGTTGAGAGGGGGTGTCTTGCAGCATTGACTCCTTTTTCCTTCCCGTTGTGCTGTGGATTTTGGATGCACAAAACAGAAGGCCTTTCCTCCAGATTAGCTCAGCTTCCTTGCTTTGTCTTTGAGGTCTGAGCTCTATTACTGGCACTTGAAGCGACGTCCTGATCCACTAAATCATAGCACAAAGGAGTCGGGTGCGCAGGCGGAAGGTGGGGGGAATCTAGGAAACAGATTAATCTGTCCTAAATGTGTCCTGGAGTCAAGGACAAGGTCAATGTGACTGTCATTGAAGCACCTCATCAATCAAGGGTGAAGTTGGGGAGCAATCATAGCGCTAGAAAGCTGCCCCACCGTTTGATCACCTTCATATGTGGGGCCCTTGCAACTCTGAACTACAGGGCCACAGATATTCAACGTGTCGCTGTGTCTTCCCTAGAACAATGACGTTCTGGAGCTTGTCCAGTCTGGAGCCACACATGGTGGTTGCATCCGTGTGTGATGTCCTGCTTGTATCATGGTTCGGTCATGGAAACATCTCATATTGGGAAGATGATCCATGGCGCTAATGGGATCGTCCTCCTTATTATATAGGAACGACTTCTTGAAGGAATGAAAAGTCTCGCCTTCTGGTCGTGCCTTAATGTTATTACCTTGGATCAATGTTGTCCTTCTCATAGTGATTGTTCTCCTCCAGGCCGTGGAGACCTGATGATTGTGGGAAAGAGCAGTGTCCCTCGTAAATTGACTCCTTGTTGACCTCTCCTTATCTTGGATATAGGTTTCACACCTTAGGATGAGCTGTGGCTGCACCGTGTTCCACTCCTCCTGCGCTCACCAGCCCCAGCTTGTCCTCACATACTAAACTTTCACTGCCCGTTTCTCAGAATTCCCTTCAATGTTTAGCTTAACGGATTCCATAAGAATGTCGCGGGGCAGCTCTGTAATATCTCAGCCTATCACCAGGCCCATCTATAGGGTTAAAGCAGTACTCTGAAAGGTAGATGGGCCAGGAGAAACCGTCTGGACCTAGACATTAGGAAGGAACTTTGTTTAAACACTGTCTTCGAACGCAGGAAAAGTCCATTCTTGGCTTCGTATCTTGGCAAATGTCTTGGTTTATTTGTGGTGGAATTAGTTAAAGTCACATAGTTAAAGATGATGACTCAAGACCTGGAGCAGAGAAGGACACGTGCATCCTCTGCCCGAGTTTTCTTGGAGTCTGTGACAGATGACTAATCCAGGAGCTGCTGGCACTAACTTTTCACCTAACGGCAGTGCTGGTTAATATAGAAGCTGCCGGGGACTTCTCAGTCTTGATGACGTACCGTAGATATCAGTGAGAATGGTCTTTCTGTGCAGCTACAAGGCTGGGCACCCCACACATCTAAAAGGATGTAGAAAAGTGTGGAACCGAGCACGTCAAAATATATATGAAGAATAAGACAGCACAGAGCATAAACACTTAAATGGGTTATCCCTCAGATTAAAGGGCTTTTTGCATAAATTTAAGGGGTTTTCAGAGATTCTGATATAGGTAATCAATATCAGATCTGGTGGGTGTGAGGAGGCTATGGCCTCTTCCTAGGCCCGCGAGGTCACGTGGCCTAGGCGCAATTCCGTCCCTTTTGAAGTGAATGGAACTAGGCTGCAATACCGAATGGCCACTATCCAGTGGATGGCGCTGTGCTCGGTAAGCTGCAAAGAGGCCGTACACATCAGATGTACTTCTGCCAATTTCAGTGGGACTGGCGGAAGATCAAACGTGTATGGGAGGGCTCTCGACTCTCCAGATGTCGGGGGGAGAGACTAATCAGCGAGTTGTATGTTATCACCATCCATCCTTTTTGTTCTCGGGGAGATGTGCCACCGCCAGATGAGTCTCAGAATACATGCATGAGCCGAGTGTGCATGTGTATGAGGAGGGTCAAGTGAAATAGATTTCCACAGGTATCCCACATGGCCATGCTTACAACTGTATAACCGGTTGAGTTGATGTTGCCTCCTACAATAGACACTTACATGTCTATTGACCGTTTAGGACCACCCATCGGACTCCGAAGTCCAGAAGGAGCAGTGGTGTAAAGGAATAAAACTCTAGTTATACTGGATCTTTTCCCATGAAACAATATATTAATCTACTCAGCTCCTCTTGTGCTGTAACGTGCTGGCCATAGATTGCATTACATTTCCAAGATGACGGGTTCCCCTAAGAATCTCAAACACTCTCAGAAGACTCTTGTGATCTGGATGACAGACGTTGAGCTTACGGAGCCGGTTGATCATTTTTTGGGCCCTGCGGTGTCAGATAAGGGCTCTCTGACTCATTGTGTGTGGTTTTAGCGGTTATCAGCTAAGCAAACATACCTTGTGCCAGTCCAACATGCCTCCACTTAAGCCCACCCGCTGCGCCCATGGAGGTATTGACAGTTGATGCCGGGTTGTGGAAAGGTTATGAATCTGACGTGGGCTCCTTCCGTTCAGTGGTAAGCAGTTTCCATTGTGAACTCCTTATGTATTCAGGTCTATAGTAGCCGGATACACGGCTCCAGGGGCTTTTCAGAGGTGTGTGGTGGAAGTGCCTGCTGGTGTCTCCTCATGTGTCTACATCTTGTGAGCCTACAGCTCGTCTTGTGCTCTGATACAACCTAATGGTCTCTGTTATCAGCCATTTCAGGCTGGCTTAGTGTTCTTCGATAGGATGAGTGACATGAAGTCCTGCCCCCCATGATATCTTGAGTGGTGAGGACCTCCAGAGACATTTCCATCTATATGTGACTGATTTCAGCTAGACCTCTTAGGGTACTTTCACACTAGCGTTTTTGCTGGATCCGGCAGGGTCCAGCAAAAATGCTTCAGTTACTGATAATACAACCATCTGCATCCGTTATGAACGGATCCGGTTGTATTATCTATAACATTTCTTGAACATAGCCAAAACTGATCCGTTTTGAACTCCATTGAAAGTCAATGGAGGACGGATCCGTTTTCTATTGTGGCAGAGAAAACGCATCTGTCCCCATTGACTTGCATTGGGGCTCATGACCTTTTTCTGTTTTTCCCAGGACGGAAAGCAAAAGACAACATGTTGCGGTTTGCTCTCCGGTCTGCGAACGCAACTAAACGGAACGGAATGTTCAGTTATGTTTTGTCACCATTGACAATCAATGGGGACAAAACTAAAGCGTTTATTTTTTTTCCGGTATTGAGCCCCTATGACGGAACTCAATACCAGAAAACTTTAACGCTAGTGTGAAAGTACCCTTAGGGTATGACCATGGTGTGGTCAGGTACCGCGCAACTGTACATGGCCCTAATTATACTAATGAGGACCACATTGTAAATGACCACCTAGCGCGCGCAATACAGTACGTCCTCATTAGTTTAGTTAGGGCCCGCTGCCCGACCGCGTGGTCGCACCCTTATAAAGCCCCTACAGTGTTGATCTGTAAGTCATCATGAGATCAGCTGCCTTGTAGCAGTCCAATTGTTGGCACTGGTTTGGTTCTTGTCTTCTGAGCTGACAATCATTGAGGTGTTGTGTATGAGCGATGACTGCATTGTACAGGTGAATTCTTGCGCTGTAATATGTCATGTGGGTGGCATTTCTCTGCTTCTTCCCCTGCGTGTGCAGACAAGTGGGGTCCTGTGGGTGTGATGACAAGGTTTCCTGCAGAGCTTTCCATCCTTTTCACTGTTATTACCCATTTACGCCGGGAACCAACCGAAGCGGTGGTCTGCTCGTTTACGATGCCCATACACCTTCAGTCGCTGGGGGCAAGCTCTGTTTCTCCTGTTTCTCCCTACTGAACGTGTATGTGTTTTCAATGGGGAGAGGCGGAAAAGCTGATGTCATTCCTCTCACGATCAAGCGAGGAAATTCAACATGCCGATCCTTCAATCCACCCATAAACATTAGATTAGACTGAACTTCAGTTCATCTGTTAATAGCCTAAGGGCCTGTTCACATCAACGTTTTCTGCCAGCGGAATTTTGGCACGGACGCATGGTATCTGCCCCCCGTTCATTACAATGGGAGGCAGCCCTGAAGATCATGGAGTGGTGGTTTAAAGCCAAGGACTCGCCGAGAATGGATATGCCCCTTCTTGGTGCTGCTGCGTGGTTTCTGCCTCCCGTTCATTTCGGAGTGGCGGTTTAACGCAGCGGCTGCACCAGGAAGGGGCATGTCCATTTGTGTGTTAAACCGCCACTTTGAAATGAACGGGAAGCAGAATCCACATGGCCACTGGTAAAATTTCACCGTTGGTGTCTTCGCCAAAATTCCTCAGGCAACAGACACAGTGTACCAGAGGCTCATCCGGTGGACCCAAGCTCTCACAATAATGGACCCCTAATAAAACAGGGCCCTTACGGTCCTGGGTGCACAGAGGGTGGGACCTCAGAATTATTTGCTCTGGCGGGCCCAAGAAACTTCAGTCTGACACTGGACGCAGTATGAATGCAGCGTACTCAAGTTAGGTTTAGAAATGTTCCTGGGTGTTGTAGTGCAATAGACACTAACCTGAGACGGCTGACTCTCTGCAAGGGCAGGTGATGATGAGAAATGTTCGTGACGCCAGTGCCAATTAAACGGTGGCACGCCGTTTGCTGATAGCAGGAATAACTGAGGAACCACGTGATGTTAAAACAGAATTCAAACTTTAGTAGTCATCATTTAGGGACATTGACGGAAGCGCAGTTCCTTTGAAGGCAGTTGATTTTCAATACAGTTGATGCAGGCAATATATATATATATAGCAAGGTGACTTTAGAGTGTTAAACACAGGACTTGCAGTACAGGCAGCTTGCACTCTATTCCTGACTGATCCTGGAACATAGAAACTCTTCTCCAAGGTCCAATGCCCTAGCTCTGGCGTATATCCTTGGTTTTATCTCTATCAAGTACCTCCTCTGTTGTCTTGAGTACCTCTTGCTTTTCTTGACTTGCCTCTGTCTCTCTCTCAGTTTCCTCAGGCTCTAGAAACTTCAGAACTCCTGCTTCTGCGTATATGAATTCAGGAGGGGAACCTTCTCCTTGGATCTGGAACCCGGTTACAGGGACTGCATTACCCTCTCCTAGTCTGCAGGCTTCAGGCCTGGACTTGACTCTGACATTGTCTAATCTCTGGTTAGACTAGACTATCAACCTTAGACTGCCTTTCCCTTCCCTGACTGGCGGGGTTGGGTGTTGGGTGTCGTTCATGGATAGTCTTGGTCAGTTCCTCATAATATATTTTAGTCTTTGTATTCCGCTTTATAGCGGCCTCCCGGATCTCTGCCATTAAGGAGGACCACTTGAAAGAGGGCTGAAAGAAGTCTCTCCAAGAGCCATAGCAGGGCTCTGGTTCTTTCTCCCGTGGCGGGCAGGCGGGTTTCTCCGGTCCCGGAGAGTAGGCCGGTGGAGCGTCCTCAGGCTCTACACCAACATTATTCATTTTCGGTATTTCAGGCGCGGACGTGGCAGCAAAGCAGTGCTCACTTTCCAACATGCTCGATCCTTCTCTGGAGAGCGACACGGTGGCGCCAATAAGATCAGCCAGATCCTCCCATTGCACTGGGAGGCCGCCCCCCAGGTATTCCAGTATGGGGAAGGCGGAGTCCATGCTGGCAGACATGCAAATGTCCAGATAAGCAGTGGCGCCTGACCTTGAACCTTATATATATATATATAGCAAGGTGACTTTAGAGTGTTAAACACAGGACTTGCAGTACAGGCAGCTTGCACTCTATTCCTGACTGATCCTGGAACATAGAAACTCTTCTCCAAGGTCCAATGCCCTAGCTCTGGCGTATATCCTTGGTTTTATCTCTATCAAGTACCTCCTCTGTTGTCTTGAGTACCTCTTGCTTTTCTTGACTTGCCTCTGTCTCTCTCTAAGTTTCCTCAGGCTCTAGAAACTTCAGAACTCCTGCTTCTGCGTATATGAATTCAGGAGGGGAACCTTCTCCTTGGATCTGGAACCCGGTTACAGGGACTGCATTACCCTCTCCTAGTCTGCAGGCTTCAGGCCTGGACTTGACTCTGACATTGTCTAATCTCTGGTTAGACTAGACTATCAACCTTAGACTGCCTTTCCCTTCCCTGACTGGGCCTTATATAGACTAGGGCTCCCTAGCTCCCTCTAGTGACTAAGAGCTGGAATGACACCCCTAGCAGGCCTGTACATGCACATTTTACAGCAACAGGGAAATACATAGCATTACATTACATTTTATAAAGACGACTTATACCAACTTCCCCATAAATAAGGGGGACGACAGCACACAAGTGACCCTTCCGTAGTGACGGGCATTACAGTCCCCGTACACTACATACCCCACTGCTTTAAGCTGAGTACGACCTCGTACTCCATCAGGGCCCGCCCAACTGGAATTTCTACCTGAAACAGAAAAAGACACATGCAGGCATACATATATGTAATTCATCTGCATTTACATTCATATCAGGTCCAATTGGCAAAGGTGAAGGGTGGTGACAAGGGGCGTCGTTCTCTTCTCTCAGGATAGTGAATGGAACTGGGGCGCTGACCTGGCACAGCGTGACATTAATACCAGGATAGTCCATATGTGCAAATTGTCCTTCATAGAACAGCAAGAAACGGTAAAACAGTATAAAAGTTCTTGGAGGCTCAAAGAACAAATAGGAGTCCGTACCCAGGTTACTTTCCTATAAATCACAGAGGCTCTCATGCGGTGTAGTCCATCTCTGGGCACATTTCCTTTAAAAAAGAGTAAGAATCTCAGAGGCTCAGGTTCTTTTGAGTCTATCTCCGGGCACAGTTCCTTAGTATCAAGTTGCACAATATAAAACAAGTGCTGTAATACCCCTGATCAACCTGAAAAGGGGGTTAAGGGTAAAAGGTGCAACAAAGGAACAGGCACAACTTGGCGTGGGATAGCAAAAGCAGGCAGGAGGTCCTGGAAACAAACTTGGCTTCGTTGACTTTGATATTTCAGTGGTTAACACCTACCACTGAGCCGTGGATAAACTGGCAGCAGCAACAAACGACCAGGAAAGATAGGACTCCTGTCCTGGAAGGGTTAAGCTTTCAACATCATTCTTTAGCAAAATAAATCAAAGGCCTAGCAGGCTGATTCACAGTGGCATGTCATAATCACCTGGCTCTGCTGGCAAATATGGCCTGTAGTAGTCCTCTACAGGAGGATGTGCCCACATCACGGTGTCAGGGGGCAGCTGCAAGGTGAAGGGGCCCCTGATAGGTATTGGCCCCATAGGCCTAGGGGTAAACACTCTTGTGGACCGTACCGGTCCCGGCATAATGATTGTGGGTTGTGCTGCATTGGGTACCGCCGCCGCAAGCGGTCCGGTGGGCTCTGTGCAGCAATTCCCAGGAATAGTGGGTCTTCTTTGGGGCCTGGACGGAGCAGTGTTAGCAGACGGTGGTTTACGGGTGGTGACAGGCACCCTTACCTCGTCTCCTTTAGGCGGCATCTGGATCCTGGCGGTGGCAATCTTGCGCAGCTCCCGCAACTTTTCCTCCAGCCGGACAATCTGGTCACCGATGCTTTCCGTGTCGGAATCGCTGTCCTCTGCTGGCGCCGCCAGCGCAGGTACAGTACACGATGCGTCGGACGCGGCCGCTGCAGGCTCCGGTGGCGCATCTGGTCTCCGACCTTTACGGATATTTTCCAGGGTAACGCTGAGTCCTTTTAAATTTTCTAAGTCCTGGATTGTCTTCTCCCGTCGAGGCAGCTCGGGGGAAGGATAGGGGCTCACCCATTTTTCCAACACGGTTGGCTGCCAGAAGACATTAGGCCCAATGAAGGACCCCCGCTCCTGGAAGGCGTGGTGGGCCTGTTCTGGAGAGCGTTCACGTTCCCGCTCGCAGCCAGAGTAGTCTTCTTCTGCCTCCCAGTCCTCAGGTTCTCGCTTGGGACGGGTCACAGCAGTCGCATATGGGCCTCTCAGGCTCTCGGCAGGGGTGAACTCCACCTCCTCTCCCTCGCGGAGGCTATGCTGATACGAAGGGAGGTAGTCTCTCTTAACATATCTCCTGTTGACGTATAAGTCTCTGCCAGTTAGGTAGTCTTGTATGAACCCGTAGCCACGGGTTTTGTCAAAGGACACCACCAACCCCTTTCTCCTTTCCAGGCGGGGTTGGGTGTTGATGTGTCGTTCATGGATAGTCTTGGTCAGTTCCTCATAATATATTTTAGTCTTTGTATTCCGCTTTATAGCGGCCTCCCGGATCTCTGCCATTAAGGAGGACCACTTGAAAGAGGGCTGAAAGAAGTCTCTCCAAGAGCCATAGCAGGGCTCTGGTTCTTTCTCCCGTGGCGGGCAGGCGGGTTTCTCCGGTCCCGGAGAGTAGGCCGGTGGAGCGTCCTCAGGCTCTACACCAACATTATTCATTTTCGGTATTTCAGGCGCGGACGTGGCAGCAAAGCAGTGCTTACTTTCCAACATGCTCGATCCTTCTCTGGAGAGCGACACAGTGGCGCCAATAAGATCAGCCAGATCCTCCCATTGCACTGGGAGGCCGCCCCCCAGGTATTCCAGTATGGGGAAGGCGGAGTCCATGCTGGCAGACATGCAAATGTCCAGATAAGCAGTGGCGCCTGACCTTGAACCTTTTCCCGCTTTTTCATCAAAAAGGCGCCAACTTTTCCCGCATTTTCGGGATGAAGATGACGCAGCAGCAAATTCGGCAAGCTCAGCGGCCATCTTTAGTAGAAACGCTGTCTATTCACTGACAGC
Organism: Bufo bufo; assembly: GCF_905171765.1. Lineage (NCBI taxonomy): Eukaryota > Metazoa > Chordata > Amphibia > Anura > Bufonidae > Bufo > Bufo bufo. The sequence goes on along the minus strand of NC_053389.1, from coordinate 51,831,907 downwards.
AAGCAGGATGATGAAAAGTCCACAAAACCACACTCCGGTGTGGCGATTTTCTTCCTCTTGATAGCGCAACACTGTACAGCGCTTTTTGGAGGTTTTAGGCACACTTTGGGTATGTTTTTCAGTCCACAAAGTCCACTTTAATAAAACAGGCAATTTGTCACTTTGGTCACAGGGCAACTGTATAAGGCACAAAGTTCACGCTTCTTGCACTAGAAAGCGTGTGTATCCTGTTCGTGACGCCAAAAGAGAGGTGCAGCGTACTCAAGTTAGGTTTAGAAATGTTCCTGGGTGTTGTAGTGCAATAGACACTAACCTGAGACGGCTGACTCTCTGCAAGGGCAGGTGATGATGAGAAATGTTTGTGACGCCAGTGCCAATTAAACGGTGGCACGCCGTTTGCTGATAGCAGGAATAACTGAGGAACCACGTGATGTTAAAACAGAATTCAAACTTTAGTAGTCATCATTTAGGGACATTGACGGAAGCGCAGTTCCTTTGAAGACAGTTGATTTTCAATACAGTTGATGCAGGCAATATATATATATATATAGCAAGGTGACTTTAGAGTGTTAAACACAGGACTTGCAGTACAGGCAGCTTGCACTCTATTCCTGACTGATCCTGGAACATAGAAACTCTTCTCCAAGGTCCAATGCCCTAGCTCTGGCGTATATCCTTGGTTTTATCTCTATCAAGTACCTCCTCTGTTGTCTTGAGTACCTCTTGCTTTTCTTGACTTGCCTCTGTCTCTCTCTCAGTTTCCTCAGGCTCTAGAAACTTCAGAACTCCTGCTTCTGCGTATATGAATTCAGGAGGGGAACCTTCTCCTTGGATCTGGAACCCGGTTACAGGGACTGCATTACCCTCTCCTAGTCTGCAGGCTTCAGGCCTGGACTTGACTCTGACATTGTCTAATCTCTGGTTAGACTAGACTATCAACCTTAGACTGCCTTTCCCTTCCCTGACTGGGCCTTATATAGACTAGGGCTCCCTAGCTCCCTCTAGTGACTAAGAGCTGGAATGACACCCCTAGCAGGCCTGTACATGCACATTTTACAGCAACAGGGAAATACATAGCATTACATTACATTTTATAAAGACGACTTATACCAACTTCCCCATAAATAAGGGCCCTAATGTGTATGGATCTATACCAGTGTTAAGCTGCCCATTAGAGATGAGTGAAGTTTTTTTAGTTCTAATTTCTTAATATTTTCTTTTTTTATTGCTCTCCTTATTTTATTCAGGAGACGCAAGTTTATACAATTCTGTATATGGATATGTTATTTTACATTTGTGTAAAACTGATTGTAGGATAGCTCACTGATGATCATAGTCATTTAACCTATGTCCAGATCACTACTTCCTTTTCAAATGTAAAACATACAAAACCTTTATTTTTTATTTCTTATTTCTCTTTACCTGCGCTTATTAGCGCAGGACATGTTGTATTTCAGTTTTGACAAAATACCAATAAAGAAACACTGAAACAGAAATTTGTTCACGCTTCGTTTGGTGGTAAAAGCAGACCATAACGCAATTCTATGACGGAATGCATAATGGAATGCCTTTATAAACATTCCGTTATTAATTCCATCATAATAGAAGTCTATGGGCTGAAAAACGTATCCGTCCTGTTTCAGTTATGCATGGGAGTCCTTTCGAGGGTGGAATATGCTGCAGCTGCTGCTGGGTCCTGTTATTAGCTCAATGTTGTGAACAATGCATTAAGTAATGGTACAGCTAATTACTATGACAGCCGAGATTAGAGGACCCGCTACACGTCCCATCTTGCATTTCCTGGCTTCTCTTCCTCTATCGCTCAGGTTCCATCCTCCCTTCACCTTTACAGATTCCTGGATGAGACCTTATCATTGGGGAGGGGGATGAGGAATGCTGCATGCCTCATCCTGTACTGTACCCCCTGTGAATGCCGGGTGACCCTGGGGCCAACATGCACACACTTTCCATGTCATGAATGGGCTTGTGTGGAGCGCCTTCCTTGTAAAGTCTCCTCCTGCAACGAACCTGAGTGTTTGCTCAGTGCCAGGTAAATGATTTGTGAGGTCTTTCTCGTTTAGCATTAATCATGAAAAATCCTCGGAAATCAATCGTTCTCCATGAGACTCGAAAGTAGAAGTAGACACCACCATGGGTTATTCTTGACCTACTAGATTACCAAGAAGTTGTCCAGTAACTACGGTGTGGGCAACAATCAACTTTTCCAAGATTGCGTACAATTACTTTGCCAATCTCCCCCTGGACAGTCAACTGGAGGAGCCTATCATTGCCATGACGGGAAGAGGTTGTCAGGTCCCATTGCTGTCACTCATCCAGTCCCTAATGTCACGCACGAAATGACATTGCCACACAGTTGGCCAAATAATGTTCATGTTTCAAGAGAAATTCTGCCTGTATACATGGAAGAACGGAAGACGAGATTATCATCATCTGTGAATATGATTTGAGTTTCTTCGCCATGAAAGTAAACGACTTGAAGTGTCCCTCAAAGAAGCCAAGGAAATTCCCTTCTTGGTGGATCTAGATTTTATCCAAAACTATTGGGAACAAACGTTTGTACAAATGGTCATTCGGTCTACTTAAAGGTTACGCAGATCATCCAATGATCAAGCCAAACGCTAGTTCATCGGGTGAATTCATCTTTCATGCAGACACGTCAGTCAGCGTTTCTGGGTAGCAGGTCATGATGTGTAAAGAACGACCTGCTGCCCAGAAGCAATGAATGATGCAGAAGCCATCGCTCGTCCTCATACAGTGGAGGAGATCTCTTCACCTCTACTGACGAGCAGACAATTGTCGGGAAGGAACACTACTTTCTTGATAATTGTCAGCTTGGTGAAAATGTGGTTTTACCAGAACGTTTTATGTTCTGCCAAGTCTCTGACAGGCCATGCGTTCATTGTAGGTTTCTACTAATGGGGTAAGTTCCCTCAGTTGAATGGGGCTAGCCTTCATTCCTGCAACTGTCATAGACGTCATCATCTTCTTTTTTAGTATGAACATCGCAATGTTCTTTTTTGTTTTCCAACATGACTTTCTGGGAGATGTTCTTTGGACTCTCTCACCGAGAAACCCAATATTTCCACCTGGCTCAGGTTACTGGGAAGTGTAATGTGCTAAAAGTATTTGTAAGAGGAGCCGCGAGATTACTGCCACCCGTTATTTACAGTAACAGCTATTTAGAGGATGAGTCCAGCTGGCTCTGCTCAGTCTGTCACTTGTGGGGCATAGCGCTGGGCATCTCTGGTGGAAGCAGTACCCTGCAGCGTTGATCATAGGAGGTTCTCTGGTGTAATGGCTTTTTTGTTAACTGTAAATTTCTGTCCTGACCCCCTCTCCTGCTCAATGAGTCATTATTGTCTGTAATATTAGAGCCCATTACTCTACTTTACAAGGATTAAACAAGGAGGCTCTTGTTCTTATAATTGCACGTTGCAGCAGTGTTGCATAATCCAGGTGTCTCCCCCACTTCAACCCGCTGATAAAAGAGATGCCAACAGCAAGACCACCTACCGTCAGCTTATTACAGTGGAGTACCACTATAATACCCTGTGCATGAACTAGCAGTCCAAGAGGACTCTTTCATTGTTCACATGAGGGAGGATTTCCCGCAGAAATAACTTGATTTGGGGCATACGGCTTTTTGTGTATATTTGGGATGAACAAATCAGAGACTTTAGTTTGGAGTAAATCCTCAGTTTCAGGTTATCACCTCTCATTTGCCTGTTAAAGGGTTTCTGTCACCCTGCAAAACTCATTTTTTTTTTTGCGATATAGCAGAATATAATGCTCTTACTTACTTTCATGCGGCCGATTCTTTATAAAACGAACTTTTATAATATGTAAATGAGGGCTCTACCAGCAAGTAGGGCGTCTACTTGCTGGTAGCTGCTGCAGAAATCCGCCCCCTCGCCGTGTTGATTGACAGGGCCAGCCGTGATCTCCTCCTCCGGCCGGCCCTGTCAGTAATTCAAAAATCGCGCGCCTCGCGTCATTCGGCGCAGGCGCTCTGAGATGAGGAGGCTCGTATCCTCAGCACTCCCTCAGTGCGCCTGCGCCGATGACGTCTTCTCTTTCGGTGATGTCATCGGCGCAGGCGCACTGAGGGAGTGCTGAGGATACGAGCCTCCTCATCTCAGAGCGCCTGCGCCGAATGACGCGAGGCGCTCGATTTTTGAATTACTGACAGGGCCGGCCGGAGGAGGAGATCCCGGCTGGCCCTGTCAATCAACACGGCGAGGGGGCGGATTTCTGCTGCGGCTACCAGCAAGTAGACGCCCTACTTGCTGGTAGAGCCCTCATTTACATATTATAAAAGTTCGTTTTATAAAAAATCGGCCGCATGAAAGTAAGTAAGAGCATTATATTCTGCTATATCGCACTATGAGGAATCTAACTATCCAAAAAAAAAAAAATTTGTTTTGCGGGGTGACAGAAACCCTTTAAGAGTATTCGTAGACAAACTGAGATTTCTGACGGCCTCGACTATTTGTTTTTTTCGCTTTCACAATTTGATCAATCTCTTTGGGCCGCGGCCAGTGTACACAGCTGATTAGGAGATGTTTGCTGGGCCCCCTCAGCTGCGGACACAAGAGGGGATGTGATGGAGAAGGTTACCAGGCGGCACGGAGAGGACATGGAAATATGAACCCTCTCCCACCGGATACTGCACTATCGAGAGGAAACCAGCTGCTTGGTCCCAGTCACAGTAAGAGGTAGAAAAGCACAGACAGCTCGGCTGTATATACATTGTGACCTGTGGGCCAGAGCATGGAGTGAAGATACCACTGTATGTCCCCAGCACTGAGACAAGGCTTCTGGAGGAGACAACTCCTCACGCTGTAGAACAAGGTTCTTTTTAATAAGACCCTGCCAATAAGTTCTCGGCCATCTTCCTTGCTTGATGAACCCTCAATTAGCATTTTGTACATTGGCAGCCTGTCCTTCACGGTTGGGATGCTCCTATTCGGTTAACATCCGTCCTCCATTGGTGTAGTTACTGACCACAGGAATTAACTGCTGGTCATTATTTATAGTTGAGATTTTCATCCTGCCATAGAACTTCTACCTAATGAAGCAATTGTGAACATACGCAGCACCCTCAGGTTGCCTTTGGCTTAGAAACTTGGCACCAGTCTTATCCACCTCTAACAGATGTCCCACACCACTGAGTCATCTTGCTCCATACTCTGTGAAGATGTCAGATTGGAGATAAAGGTCCTGCACTAAACCTACTGCCCAGGACCACTTGACCCGCATTAAGAGCCCTTCACCAACAATCAACATGGCCGTGGTAATTACTCCTGATGGGTTAATTACTTTCATGTAAAGGCTCCAGATTCCAGGCCATGGTGTGAGACTTACGTGCATAATTTCCAAGATCCCTTCACACGTCACTGTCAACTGAAGTAAGAGGGAAGAACGTGGCCTCTGCAAAGATAATACAACCATTCTCCATCACGGCTGAGGTCCACATGTTGTGCTCTGTTCTAGCTTGTGGTCATAGTTTTCTCATGAAACATCCTCACCCCCCACTTTAAAACTAAGGCCCCATTCACACAACTGTATTTTTCGTCCCCATCCGATCCGCATTTTTTCCCTATTGGATGCGGATCCATTCATTTCAATAGGCCTTCAAAAAAAATGTAGACAGCAAAATATATACTTCCAGAAGGCAGATACACAAGGGCATTCATTGAATACTGGACCTCATAGCAAAGAGCAAAATGGAGTCTATCTCTAAGGATGGTCTATGGACTACCCTTCACATCCTTTATAATCCCTAGTAGGGGAGAAGGATGGTGTGGCCTTTGTGTTGTTTCTTGACTTGTTTGTTAATACCATGAAGAGTCTCATTGATAAAAATCAAGATTTTGGGGAGCCCTATAGATCTTATGGCCGACACAAGGTTATTCTGTGCATCCTTTTGCATGGTTCTTCTGAAATCTCCACCTGTGGCTTCACTGTTGATTTTCACCTGCACTTTCTTCACTTTTTCTGCTGAGCTCCTTCGAACGGGCAGTGTTCATTTCTGGGTGCTATACGAATATCGAACAAACTGACCCCATATAGTCAAAGGGCCAATACACATTTGTGGTTTCCGTACGGACCACTGGTCAGTACAGAGAAGATCACTGCATACATCGTTCAGGACTGATTTCCCCACAAGACTCACTCATTCAAGTGAATGGATCTACCAGAAAAAAAGGGCAGCAGCCGCCATCTTTGTGACATCCATTTTAAAACTGTATCTGTTTTTACCGCTCGGAACAAGAACGAGTTTCAGGGCACCCTTGTCTTAAAGGGGTCGTCCCTTCTGAATAATTATGGCATATTGCTAGGATATGCCATAGATGTCCAATAGATGCGGGTCCCATCTCTGGGAATTGCACCTTTCTCATGAATGGGGCTCTGATATGAATAAAGAGCTCACTGCTCATGCCTGACGTCCAAGTGAGTGCGCTTGGCTATGTTCAGAAGTCCCAAAGCATTGAATGGAGAGGAGCCTGCACATGCGCGGCCACCCCTCCATTCACTGCTATGGGACTTTCAAAAATAGCACTTGGCTATAGTCGGAAGACCCGTAGCAGTGAATGGAGAAAGCTGCTCATGCGTGGCTTGTTCACCACTCACGTTGAAGCCCCATACTTGAGATAGGTAAGGGGCTCAGAGGTAGAAGCCACATCTTTCGGACATTTATGATATATCCTATCATATATGTGCAGATGAGCTGTTAAGATGAGCGAAACCTTGTAGATCTGATGGAGCATAGATTGGAATAAGAAGAGGATGAAGTGTTAATTGGTGATCTCACACGACTCGTCTTTTTAGAGGCGAGAATGGGGGAGCGGGAGGTGGCACATGTTTTAGCCCCGACCATTCCTCGCCTTTCTCACTGTCACTCATTTTACGATTATGAAAAGAAAGATTTGGGTTTGTTGTGACTGTGGTCAGTGGGCCCTCTGCCAGTCCAAAGTGTTTGGTGTCTGGTGGTGATTCTGCCTGATCAGCACTTGGCACAGATCTGACACTGGCTCTTTGCCTACATAGTCCTGTTCATCTGTTGAAGCTGTCCATGGGCATTGTTGCGTTTGGTCTATAGGTGCTGGTGGAGGTCATCTATGCCTCCTTCCTTGCAGGGGTCATCCGATGCATCGGCCTGTTTAAGGATTGTTGGGACAAAAGACTACGGCAAGATGTCACCAGGTCGCAGGATTATTCGGGTTGGGCGGTGGTATAACATGGACTACATAAAGAAGGTCAAAGTGATCCTCGTAGAGACATCAGAAGATGGCAGGAAGGGCACATGTGTTACAACTCCATTCATTCCTACAGTAGTGCCATATGAATTTTCCGAGCTGTAAGATAAAGGGCTGCGTCATGGGTCCGTTATTTGGTATTTTTATTCTTTCATGTCAGACACTTTTTACATTTTCCACGTCTGTCTCAGAATCTGAATGTCGCAGTTGGAGTCTCCTCGAGTGCCGCACGTGGGACTGCCCTGCATTATCTAGATCAGAGGACGTTCTACAACTATGCAGTGTTTCTGGTAAACCTGAATCTGTCATTCGTTTCGCTCTGTCGGAGCCTCCGGCTCTGTGCCAGCACCTTTTGAACATATTACAGGAGCTGTGTAAGGGGTATAGTCCTAGGCTGACGCTTGAGAGGAGAATTCCCGCACCCGGGCATCTCACCGCTGGGCATCCACCTGCCAAGAGGAAATTAAAATCTGCAGCTGAGAACAAGATATTTCCAATGTTCCCAAGTCAAGGATTTTTTTTATATTTTTTTTGCAATGGGAAATTGGAAGTCTCTGAGAAATGATTGGTGGTGTAATTCCAAGAAGTGAATCTTAGGATGTGGTCCTCGGTACATGGCAAATATTCACTATTGTTCTCCCAACAGTATTCATTCCATATGGAACATATGCCAAAAAAAACATGAGGTTCATATGGGACATGTATGAACTGGCATATGAACTACCCAGACTTTGCATTCTCACGGTGTTCTCGCTGTTTCTAAAGGGGTTCACCTCTGGGGACTTTTCTACAGAAGCTCCTGCAGAGCCAGACCAGCGGTGATAATTATAATTACCAGATCTCCACAGCTGGTTTAGGTTCCTTTGCTGCCGTGTCGGCTTTGCGGGTGCTAGGTCTTCCGCATCAGAATCTGGTTTGACATGGGTCATGTGATCACTGAAGCTAATGACTGGCCTCAGTGGTCACGTGTCGCCAATGCCTCATGTCACTGGGTCACGTGTAGTATGGATGACAAGTCACCCTTGCAGCAGGTCATTGGATGTTGACACGGGAAGACCAGGTACCTGCAAAGGTGGCGAGGCAGCAATGGAGTGAGAAACCAAAGGCGGGGATCAGGTAAGTATGATTACCACTACGAGTCAGTAGAAAAGTTCCCCAGGGATGAACAACCCCTTTAAGGCTGTTGTTCATACAGGATTAGTAAAACAGTGCCACACCTGTCCGCATGTTGTGTGTGATATTGCTGCATGGCCCCATTCACTTTGGTGGTGTTGAGCTGGTTCACCAGACACAACCCATGGACACTTTTTTGGAAAAAAGCAGCCATTTTTTTTTCTAAATCCGGCCAACCTCTTTGATGACATTCTTATTCTGATCACTTTTAATATAAGGGATTGTACATGTCAGATTTCACCTGGGACTACCAGAGGAATAGGTGAATTAGCCTGAGCTCACCCTGCCCATCTCAGACTGGGCCGCCCCACCTATTTACCCACACAATGTCCATCCCTGTGTGTGTGCACCCTGTACATTTACAGCATTAGAGCGGAGTTTAATCATCTACCACTGCTGGGGCCCCGAGAGGTGACTAAGCCGCAGCCTCTGCAAAGGAAACGTCTGCTTTCTAAATAGAAGTATTTTGAGTATAACAATGGCCATTCAGCAGGGCTTCTGAGGGTTAATCTGTTCCACCCCTACCGAGGGAGGAAGGGAGATTGTTTGCATGGGTTATGAGCTGTCCGAAAAGGGAGGGCCCCACTTCATGGTCTGACTGAACACGTGGGAAAGAGCCATTGGGCACTGTATATAGTCTTCTATATTGTGCATTGTATCACCATCTCATTACTAGAGTGGCTGGTACAGGTGTCATCTTATAGGGACTGTCTGGAATCAGGGGGCATCTTATAGGACCACCTGGGATCATTTGGCATCCTATAGGGACCATCTGGAGTCAAATAGTATCTTATCGTGACCGTCTGGTGTTGGGTGGCAACTTAGAGGGACCAACTGGTGTCAGTTTGCATCTTATAGTGACCGTCTGGTGTCAGGTGGCATGTTATAGTAACCGTCTGGTGTCAGGTGACATCTGATAGGGACCGTCTGGTGTCAGGTGGCATGTTATAGTGACTGTCTGGTGTCGGGTGGCATCTTATAGTAACTGTCTGGTGTGGTTGGCATCTGATAGAGAACATCTAGTGTCAGGTGGGATCTCAGAGGGACTGTCTGGTGTCAGGTGGCATCTAATAGGGATCGTTTGGTGTCAGTTGGCATCTTATAGTGACCGTCGGGTGGCACCTTATGTAGACCGTCTGGTGTGTGGTGGCATCTTATAGTAACCCTCTGGTGTGGTTGGCATCTGATAGAGAACATCTAGTTTTAGGTGGCATCTCAGAGGGACTGTCTGGTGTCAGGTGGCATCTAATAGGGATCGTTGGCATCTTATAGTGATTTATGACCATGTTAGCTCTCAGGTGGCAACTTATAGTCATTATCTGAAGTTTGGCTCATTGGTGGGATCTTATAGTCATGCTCTGGTTTCCTGGTCATTGGTGACATAGCTACTGACTGGTTTTGGGGTCAGTGGTGATCTCTTATGGTCTCTGGCTATAGTTGGGGCACTAGTAATATTATCCGATTCGTGGCTGAGGTTTGATGTCACTGGAACATGGTTTCTTCCAGCCTTTTGTCCCTGTTATCCTTTCTAGGAGGGATGGGGGTGAGGGGTGTTTGTTGTACCCTCTTTGTGCTGAGCTATCAGTTTGCATGGAGGACAAGACTACTACTTTACTCATCTGGTTGTAGCTGATGAGTTTTGCAGTTTGTGGGTTGCTGTCGTCCCTTGATCTCTTATTTTCTGGGTAACCTCTGCAGGTCTTGGCTGTTGGGTGTCCTTACAATTAGCCGTAGAGCTATACTTTTGTTGTAGTTTGGTTCAGTGGAGAAGAGTCTGGTGTCAACATCATAATCCAGCAGAATGCGAGACTTGCTTATGTGAGCCAGGTGTTAAACTTTGCTCCAGGCATTTTTAGACATAGACGTGACTTTGGTGTGGTCAAAAGGCCATACGTGAAGCCCTCCACACTTTGATAGGGATTCCTGCCTCAAAGTAATGAAAGGCTGTTTAGACCATTTTCCGCAGACCATCAGCCCCTTTTTGTGACATGAACAAGCATGGCAGATACTGAACCACGTGAAATACCAGTTGTACCCAAATACTACTCCTCCATAAAATCCTATGGATAGTGACCAGAAATGAGAAGCCTTGTGCTCAGAAAATGGAGCAGTTCGCAGCAGGTAGACTGTATGTATAGTGTATATAGGATTCAGTATATACCCTGTGTTCCCCATCACTGTACAGGATATATAACCCCTGTGTCCCATAAATATCCACTACTTATCTTTCCTTTATCCGCAATTGACTCATCTCTTCTCTTAGGCCGTATTCACATCCACGACAGCAGATCCGGCAAGCTGTTCCAGCATGGCAGTACCCCACCAGATCCCAGTTGACTGTAATGAGGTCTAGTGGTGATCCTGCATAAATGCTGAGTTTTGGCTGGACAAAAACCATTGTTTGCAACAGTTTTTGGTTCATCCAACAGCCGGCATTTGTGCTGCAGTCGTATCAGCTTGGAGCAGATGTGAACGCGGCCTTATCTAATCATGCACGTTCGGCTAATGATCCAGATCCACCACCCCAAAACTACATTGGGTTATAACTACTAGAACCTGAGAGCCATGTTGATGCAGGATGGTGTCAGGTCAGATTTATGAGGTGGACTATATACTCCATCTCTGACCGTGCCTTTGGTGCAACCCTTGCTATGCTGGAGGGTGGAATTCTTCTCCAAAGCTTCCATACCACAGGCTATTGGGGATATAATTTGTAGTGTCTTTGAACCTGCTGTGTAGAATACATACAGGAGATGCCACGTGTAGATTGGGGTACATGCAGTTTCTCTGCCGCCCCCCTTGTTAGGGTTCTGGCAGAGGCCTGTAGAGTCCTCCTTCCTTTCAAGCTCCATTCTTAGAAGTGCTTTGTAAATTGCAAACATATCAGCTGCTCATTATGAGAAGAGGTGATTACCCGTCCCTGTCCTAATAGGGGACACTCTGCGGAGAGGTCATGTTGCTCGCCCGTCACTATGGCCTCTGTTGACCCATATGTCCCAGTTCTTCTTCTTTCTCCAGCGTGTTTCCTTACACCAGGGAAGCTGAGCTATTTTTTCTTACCGTCAGAGGACCACAGAGCGGCCTCTGTTCCAGCTCCGGCTTGAGGCTTGCATGGCCTCATTATGTACGTGCAGTTCCCTTGTAATACCTGCCGTGGATTGTCTGCCCTGTGGTTTTTCTCTCTAGACACAGAAGCAGTCATTGCTGACGAGAGGATTTCACACTTACTCATACAGCAGCAATGTAAGAATGGAGAGGAGATGCTGTTCGGTAGGAGCAGGACATTTAGAGTCATCTCAAGAGTGGTTTCCCTAAAAAGGGCAATTCTTCAAGTGCAAAGAACAAAGAAATTGGGAGCTCCTGCACAGAGACGTAGTAGATCTCGGGTCACTCCACAAGCGACGATAAAGGTGCCCATGCACATTAGACTAAACTTAATAAAAATAGATGATTTTAACCATAAAGAATGTCCATCTGTCAGCAGATTTGTACCTGCCTGACCTGTTGCATGTGCACTTGGCAGCTGAAGGCATCTGTGTTGGTCCCATGTTCATATGTGCCCGAATTGCTGAGAAAAACAATGTTTTAATAAATGCAAATGAGCCTCTAGGAGCATCAGGGGCGTTACCGTTACACCTAGAGACTCTGCTCTCTCTGCAATTACCGCCCCCGGCTCTTTGGCAGGGCCAGGGATGATCACATTTACACTATCTGGACCTGTCAATGAAAGTGCAGAGGGCATGGCAGTTGCAGAGAGAGCAGAGCCTCTAGGTGTAATGGCAACGCCCCCGTTGCTCCTAGAGGCTCATTTGCATATATTAAAACTTCCTTTTTCTCAGCGATGTGGGCACATATTAACATGGGACCGACACAGATGCCTTCAGCTGCCAAGTGAACATGTAACAGGTCAGCCAGGTACAAAACTGCTGACAGATGCCCTTTGACAACGAACGATCGCTTTAGATGACTCATGAGAGACCGTCATCATCTGGAAAGAGGTCGGCTGAGTTTTACATTTTTCTCCATGAATGAACTTTCTTACAAAAAAAATGCTCCCAAATTTATGAAATTGTTGTTTATTTAACCATCAGCCAACTTCTATCAAATGCGTATGACCACGTTAAGAACTTCCATCAAACTATGGGTGGTCGCCAAATCCAGAAAGTCACTCACGCTCACTGGCTTTGGGGATCCCTGGTATTGTTCAGTGTCGCGCTCCCTTTGGTTGGTAGCTGTAATGACTGGTTAAGTCTACTAGGTCACCAGACAGGGACTTTTTGTCCTTACTGGCTGATAACTTTCATGGTGCCTCTATGGTTTGTGCGGTTGACCTGTTTTCCATCTGAATAAACCCGGTATGTCATCGCCCATTGATCAAGAACGCCCAAACCGCGCATATGGATATGAGAAATTCTAATCCAGACTTGACATCGCTGTGTCTGCCCCACGTCTCCAAATCTCACCCAAATATTGTCCAGAAAAGCGCAGCCTCTCGTGTAACGTCTGTCGCCGTTGTGTGAGGTACAACCCTGTATTGTTGTACGCTGTTGTACGGTTGCCAGCCAGCCCGTGTATTTCAGGTTTAGGCGGCACGCTTTCTAAGACATCTGTAAAGTGCTGAGATCACTTCTAGACATTGTTCAATTGCCACAGGCGATACTTATTTCTAGTGTAAAGAAAAGCTTTAATGTATGAGGAGGATTAAGCATGTCATTATACGAGGAGGACGCAGGGACTGTGAAGGTGTGAGGAACAATGCTGGTTCTGTACATTGCCATAGGTGGTGGTGGGGGAGGTCACCGAGACCTTCACATACACTGAAAGGCGCCCATAGATATTAAAGTCTGCTCTACCGGGCTGAGGTGTCCAGTCATATGTTGCTGAGGCTTATGGCCAATACTGTTTTTTGCTTGTCCTCGTCTGACCATCGATCAACCTTCAGGTGATGACTGTGCTTGGGCTTAACCATTAAGACAATGAACATCTACAGTTTACAGTGATATTTTTATAGTTTGCTATATTCTTGGGTGCTGGTAGTACCAGCGCCAAGCACAGATTAGAACTTTTATTTTTTATTAAAGCTTCTCCGATATACACAGCAATTCACATGATTATAGGAGGGGACGTAACGGAAGGGAAATGCTAGCTGAAGCAGGATGAGTCTTGGCCAGAGAAGGGTTACTGGCTCCTGGAATAAAGGCACCTCAGACAGGAGGTAAAAATAGAAGTAATTGTGAAGTTTCCTTAAGAATTCCCCAAGGCGAAGTCTACACTGCAGGGCTGACCTTAGAAAGACTCTCGGTTTCCATCAGAGGAGGTAGGAAATGGATTAGGGTGGGCACCTTGTCCGGTATCCTTCCTGCTCCTGCAGACAAGGTTCTTAGGTTTGCCCAGTATGTAATGATAGGAATGACTTCAGGCATCTGTGACATGGACTGGGGTGCACCATTGTCTCCAACCAATGGAACGGGGTGCACCGTTGTCTCCAAGCCATGGAACGGGATGCACCGTTGTCTCCAAGCCATGGAACGGGGTGCACCCTTGTCTCCAAGCCATGGAACGGGGTGCACCCTTGTCTCCAAGCCATGGAACGGGGTGCACCCTTGTCTCCAAGCCATGGAACGGGGTGCACCCTTGTCTCCAAGCCATGGAACGGGGTGCACCCTTGTCTCCAAGCCATGGAACGGGGTGCACCCTTGTCTTCAAGCCATGGAACGGGGTGCACCCTTGTCTCCAAGCCATGGAACGGGATGCACCCTTGTCTCCAAGCCATGGAACGGGGTGCACCGTTGTCTCCAAGCCATGGAACTGGGTGCACCATTGTCTCCAAGTCATGGAACGGGGTGCACCATTTTCACCATCCCATAGAACGGGGTGCACCATTTTCACCATCCCATGGATCAGGGTGCAATGTTGCCTCCAATTCATGGACCAGGGTGCACGGTTTGCTCCAACCCATGGCACAGGGTGGAGTGTTGACACCAGTGAACCTGGGCTGCGTACACACCATGATTCACAAGCACTGATCATATTCTTCTCGCCTCTGACTGCAGTGTATGTCAGTTTCACCCCACAACATAATGACTGCATTGTACATAAGCCCTGCAGTAAATCTGAATCTAAAGCAGGCTACCTATTAGTCGACCATTTCTTGCGCGCTCATCCTTAACCACAAATTATTAGCCATTGAAACCCAATTAATTCCAGCAGGGTTCACATAAGTATACAAGTGCCCTGAAATATTTTGGCTGACGTTGACATCCCCCTCTCATCAACCAGCAGCCCATGCTGAACAAGCAATAGCCGAAGAACAACATCTTGTCCCTTACATTTATTTGGCAAATTTCCATCTGAAAAAATCATTAAGAATTGAACCCAACAGTCACCGTAAGATGCCCATCCCCATGGCACAGCTGGCGGTCAAGCAATCCCCATGTGTCTGGGTCCATATACACGTTAGATTGTGGATCTGGTTGTAATTGGTGAGAGCTGCCCCAAGTATTAGAGATGGGTGGCCTTGCTCACGTGCCCGTTAGATGATGGAATGGTGGATAACTCCTGCTTCTGTACCGAGACCATGTCGTACTTTAGCACAACTGAGGTGACGGACTAGAAGTGACATGGATTTTCCGTGATCCAGGCTTCACCGTATTGCTGCTCAGGTCTGAACACGACGCTGTAAATGACAGGCTTTATGGTGTGATCAGCTGGCGCTGTGCACAGCATTGGTGTGATGACAGACGGGGAAGTCGCGTCGGTGGAGTCTGTGGAGACGTACGGTGCCGTGGTTGATTCCCTGCCATGGAGCCGTTCATCCTCCTTCCATGTGTTATGTCTTGGATGTGCGGAGGATGCCAGCTCCGCATGCTCGGTCTCACGTGGGTGACTCTTGGTCTTTCATCTCTTATCGGGCTCATCTAGAGCAGAGCAGATCCGGGCGCACATCGGGTTCAGGGTGAATGCACGTGGAGGAGGGTATGCACTTATCACGGAGAGGGCCAAAAAAAAAAACGCAAAAAATATTCTTCGCTTAGAACCAGTAACAATGATGGAGGACACGCCTGGATTTGGACAGGCGATTGTTCCTACTCTGTGGCATGAGGGCTTCTGTATCTGCTGGAGTGAGTTCCTGCCATTACATCACTGGACATGAATGGGGTCGGGGAGGAGGAATGTAATTTTTTCCAGACTTTCCCTCTAAATAGAATGCGTTCCCTTATTGCATAATGATGACATTGATCAGACTGATATTTCCAACTGGGGTCATGAAGAGGCATCCAGGAACATGGTGCGCTGCAGGGTGGGCACTGGGTGCAGAGAACGCGTTCTGCTCCATCTGCAGAGCATTCCTTTCCAGGTTACAGCTGCGTGGAGGTTTTGGTGCGCTGCAGAGTATTTAAGGAATTGTGGTCTGCTGAGTATTTTTGACTTTTTCCCTTCTCCCTATCAGACCCCTGACTTTTCACTAATCCCACGTACCGCAGGTTTGCACGTCTATCCGTCTGCCCATTCATAAACTCCGCATCTGCAAAGGTGAGGTTTGTCTTTCCATGGGAAGTTTAACTGAATCATCCTGCAAAAATGCAGAACGTGTGGGGGACCTCGCGGCAGATGGTGAGAGCCGCTGCCATGATAAAATCATGGCGAAAAAATGCCGCCCTTATTAACCCCTGGGTGATCAAGAGCACAGGTACCGCGGTTCTTACTGGACGTCTCCCCAGAAAGCTCCAAGTCCTGAGAGGTCGTCTTCTACTGCTAAAAATCAGGATCCTATCGGAAAGCTGGGTGCCTGCCTTTATAGTGGCCACACGGGCTGTCACCCAGCTTTTCAAGTCTCCTGAATGGTAAATCTGCCTAGTACTACTATATTGGCGAATTCCGCATATATTTGGCAGACGCTGAAAGCTGAGTGTCAACCCTGGGACAGCTGTAGTGACCGCCACGATGGTTGTCACTTAGCTTTCCCAGAAAACTCAAAGTAAACATACCATCATGTAGGGTAGGTATCCGGAAACATAACCCTATCTTCCTTATGAAAATCCATTCCTCCGATTCCGAGATATGCTTTAATTTTTATTTTGATGCAAATAAGGTTGTCGGTGCACCCTGGGGGGGGGGCTGCTCTGTTTGGTGCACCACTGATCCTCCATAACGCTGCCCATTGTCTACCCCACTTGTTTGTTTGACAGTCCCTGAGACCTAAAGGGGTTTTCTCATCTCAGACAATGGGGGCATATCGCTAGGATATGCCCCCATTGTCTTATAGGTGCAGGTCCCACCGCTGGGACCCACACCTATATCGAGAGCGGAACCCCGAAAGTGAAGGAGAGCGCACTGCGCACGCCCTCCGCCGAAAATATCGCTAGGATATGCCCCCATTGTCTTATAGGTGCAGGTCCCACCACTGGGACCCGCACCTATATCGAGAACGGAACCCCGAAAGTGAAGGAGAGCGTACTGCGCACACCCTCCACCGAAAATAGCCGAGCGCTGGCTCGGCTTTTGCCATCTGCCCCATAGAAATGAATGGGAGCATGGGCCGCGCATGAGCGGCACACTCCCATTCACTTCTATGGGAGAGGCGGGGAATAGCGCTTGGTGGTGGACGAACCCCGGGAAATCTGGGGTCCTCCAGCCACAGCGCTCCCCGCTCCGTTCTCGATATAGGTGCGGGTCCCAGCGGTGGGACCCCCCGCACCTATCAGACAATGGGGGCATATCATATTGTCTAAGATGGGAATACCCCTTTAAGAGCCGATAGAGTAGCTCTGCCCATGGTGCACTGAAAATCTTATTTGCATAAAAAATTCAAAAACGAATTTCTCAGGATTACATGACCAGATTTTAAAGGGCATCTGTCAGCAGCTTTGTACCTATGACACTGGCTGACCTGTTACATGTGCGCTTGGCAGCTGAAGACATCTGTGTTGCTCCCATGTTCCTATGTGCCCGCATTACTGAGAAAAATGATGTTTTACTATATGCAAATGAGACTCTAGGAGCAACGGGGGCGTTGCCATTACACTTAGAGGCTCTGCTCTCACTGCAACTGCAGCATCCGCTCTACTTTCAATGATAGGACCAGACAGTGAAAACGTTATCATGTCTGGTCCTGCCAATCACAATGCAGAGGGCGTGGCAGTTGCAGAGAGAGCAGAGCCTCTAGGTGTAACGGTAACGCCCCCGTTGCACATAGAGGCTCATTTGCATATATTAAAACATAATTTTTCTCAGCAATGCAGGCACATATGAACATGGGACCAACACAGATGCCTTCAGCTGCCAAATACCCTACATGGCGGTACGCTTACTTTGAAACTGATTTTGATGGTGACGGACTCCCTTTAATTCCATTTTCCTGATCTGTATGCAGCCATGTTTGCTGGTCTCGGCCATGCTGTCGCCCCTGTCCTACTGTCCCTTCACGGCTGACTGATGGATCCGAGACTAAACAAAGAGTGATGTCACTGCGCAGCGACGGCCATTACTCCATATTAGGCGTCCTGTGGGGCTATTTGCAGCTCCTGTATTTTTGGATGCCCTCACTTCAGTTACATTTATTTTAACCCAGCGCAGTATCTGATTCTTTTACTGCTAGGGTGCGGCAGCCCTTTAACTCCTCGGTGCTTGGCAGGGTTTGCAGCCAGAGGCAAGGAGGCGTTGCGCTCAGTAAATAGTGTTTATGGGGGCGGTGATAACCGTGTAACACGAAGCCTTGTGCTGATTACAACAAAGTTGTCTTGTTCTGTCTCCCAAAGTTTCCCAAAGTCATTAACTCTTGGTAACCGATGTGTATTCTGTGCTGTGGCTGCAGACGTGGAGTGGAGAACATGCAGCCACATTGTGAAGGCCTCTGTGAATCAGCCCAGGTCCAGAATTGGCGGTGGGCTTAATATGTCGCTCAAAGTGCATTATCGTTGGCAACTTTCAAAGATACTTCAAGGTTCAAAATGACAAAGTTAAATGAAAATAGATTTTTGTTGATTTTTCTGGTCATCGTGATAACAACACAATAGTTCAGTTAATTTTGAGGTTCGATGTGGAGTTTTCTAGGTGTCATAGAGAATCTATATTTCTGTGTAAGTTATGAGGACTCCTCTAGGTGTCATAGGTGATCGTGGGCTCTGGATGAAGTGTGAGGGCCTCTTCACGTGTCGTGGAGGATCATGGTGTCTTGGTGAGATGTGAGGACCGTTGGGCGTCCGCAGAAATTTTTCCGGGGGTAGGGGGGGGGCATAATTTTATTGACATCCATGCTCTGCTTGTTTCTGAGAATGTAATGAAGGGGAGGGGTATATTCATTATCACAAAGTATAATAACGCATGAGCTGTGCAGTGGTGGATCCAGAGCCTGGTCTCGGGAGGGGCACTTCCAGATTATTTTCTGTCTGCCGCCACAAAACAATAGTGCTTATAGAACAGACTACACAGTGTAGAGGTATACTGTATATTGTGAGGCACAGTGTAGAGGTATACTGTGGGGCACAGTGTAGAGGTATACTGTATATTGTGTGGCACAGTGTAGCGGTATACTGTATATTGTGTGGCACAGTATAGAGGTATACTGTATATTGTGTGGCACAGTGTAGAGGTATACTGTATATTGTGGGGCACAGTGTAGAGGTATACTGTATATTGTGGGGCACAGTGTAGAGGTATACTGTATATTGTGTGGCACAGTGTAGAGGTATACTGTATATTGTGTGGCACAGTGTAGGCTATATGTGTATAACATAAACATATTTCATATGAAAACTTACAATTACTTGGCTTGGCCCTTGGGGATCTCGGACGCCACTTCCACACTTTGGCCGGGGGCTCGGCGGAGCTGATGTTGTGTTTTATCCTAATGAGAAAGATTTCATAATAAGGATTTGGAGAAGGGGCAGAGGGATAGCAGAGCAGAGAGAGGCTGGTGCTGCTACTAGGGGGTCATACCATGGGGGAGCAATAATGCCCCCCCAGTAGTAATTCTCCTTATAATGTGACAGTGCAAAAAATACCCCCTTGTAATGCCCCCAGTTGAGCTAATGTCCCCATAGTGCCCCCATAATGTGCCAGTATAAAATACCCCTATGTAGTGCCCCCAGTAAATGCCTCCATAGTGCTCCTCTCCCTCCTTCCTCCTAGTGCCCCCCATAATGTACCAGTATAAAATGCCCCAGTAGATGCCCTCAGTGTCCCCCATAATTTGCAAGTATAAAATACCCCTTCTTAGTGCCCCCTGTAGATGACCCAATAGTACTCCTCTCCCCCCTTCCTCATAGTACCCACCATAATGTGTCCCAGTAAAAAATTCAGTACAGAGCCCCCCATATAAAACACCCCTTCTTTGTGGCCTCAGTAGATTCCCCTATAGTGCCCCCAATAATGTGCCAGTAATAACAGCCCCCCATCATGTGCCAGTAATAACAGCCCCCATCATGTGCCAGTAATAACAGCCCCCCATCATGTGCCAGTAATAACAGCCCCCCATCATGTGCCAGTAATGACAGCCCCCATTATGTGCCAGTAATGACAGCCCCCCATTATGTGCCAGTAATGACAGCCCCCCATTATGTGCCAGTAATGACAGCCCCCCATTATGTGCCAGTAGTGACAGCCCCCCATTATGTGCCGGTAATGACAGCCCCCCATTATGTGCCAGTAATGACAGCCCCCCATTATGTGCCAGTAATGACAGCCCCCC
Organism: Bufo bufo; assembly: GCF_905171765.1. Classification (NCBI taxonomy): domain Eukaryota; kingdom Metazoa; phylum Chordata; class Amphibia; order Anura; family Bufonidae; genus Bufo; species Bufo bufo. The sequence continues at coordinate 51,811,765 of NC_053389.1, read as the reverse complement.
CATTATGTGCCAGTAATGACAGCCCCCCCATTATGTGCCAGTAATGACAGCCCCCCCATTATGTGCCAGTAGCCAGAGACCCCCATTATGTGCCAGTAGCCAGAGACCCCCATTATGTGCCAGTAGCCAGAGACCCCCATTATGTGCCAGTAGCCAGAGACCCCCATTATGTGCCAGTAGCCAGAGACCCCCATTATGTGCCAGTAGCCACCAGTATTGTACACAAAAAAAAAATAAACACTTATACTTACCTCCTTGGCAGCGATGCGATGCAGGCCTCTTCCGGCCTGTGTCCCGCGCTGTACGGCTCAGGCGGCGTGATGACGTCATCGCGCCGCCTGCGCCGGCCTCTGATAGGCTGCCGGCCTAGTGTCTGCAGCCTATCAGAGGAAGGGAAAGGGACACGCCTCTCCCTCCCCTGCCTCAGCACAGTCATCTGTATCGCTGTCCTGAGGACGGCGATACAGATGACTATGGAGATGAACGCTTCCACAATGGAAGCGTTCATCTCCCTGTGCCCCGATTTCCAGGGGGGGGGGCACTTGCCCCCCCATGCGGACGCCTATGGTGAGGACCTCTCTAGGTGTCATGGAGTATCATGACCTCTTGGTGAAGTGTAAGGACCTCTTCATGTGTCCCGGAGGATCATGGTGTCTCTGTGAGATGTGAGGACCTCTCTAGGTGTCATGGAGTATCATGGTCCCTGGGTGAAGTGTAGGTATCATAGCGAATGTTCTTTAAGGTGTCATGGTGAATCTATGTCTCCGGATAAGGTACAGTTTGAGGACTTTTTTAGGTGTCATGGGGACTCTACATTATTGAGTGAGGTATGGGGATTTCCCTTGGTGTCATGAAGGATCGTGGTCTCTGGATGAAGTGTAAGGACATATCTAGGTGTCATGGAGTATCTATCTTTCTGGATGAGGTGTTAGTCCATCTCTAGGTGTCATGTAGGATCATGATCTCTGGGAAAGTATGGGAACATTTCTAAGGGAAAGTAATGGAAGACCTTTATCTCTGGGTGAAGTGTGAGGACTTCTGTAGGTGTCATGAAAGATCTGTATCTCTAGATGAGGTGTTAGGATTTCTCTAGGTGTCATGGAGGATCTACATCTCTGGATAAGGTGTGAGGAGCTCTGTAGGTGGGGTGCCATGGCAGATCAGTGTCTATGGAAGAGGTGTTAGGATTCCTCTGGGTGTCGTGGATGATCTGCATAAGGTGTGAGGACTTCTGTAGGTGCCATGGAGGTTCTACATCTCTGGATAAGGTGTAAGGAGTTTTCTAGGTGTCATGGAGGTTCTACAGTACATTTCTGGATAAAGCGTTAGGACTTCTCTAAGTGTTGTATGAAGCATCTATTTTTTTAGATCAGGTGTGAGGTTTGTTTTGTAGTTTGCTGGAGAATGATCGTTGGCAAGTGCTTACATTGCTCTGTAGGTTTACGCGGGTATTTAGGTGTATGGGTAGATTATGTCTGTTGTTTGTGATACGGGGTACACTCCATTATAGATTGCATCTATGTGGGGGCGTCCCTGGTGTCTTTGTACCGGGCAGAGATCTGTATGTTTGTTTTATTGCCGCAGCTGACAGCTGTTTCCTGAACCCCAGATACATTCCCATGGACATAGAGGGGGAGGCTGCAGCTGTGCTGGGGTCTTTTCTGGCATTAATGTAATTGTGAAATAAATTGGATCAAATGTCCTGTCCCTGGATTGTAACCAGCAGAAGATAGTGATGTTCTGATGGTCTCTGTGGATCCCCCAGCTCATGGTTTACTCTGTGCTCTCATGGGTTACACGTTGCATAAGAGCCTATGACAGGGGGTCTGTACTTTATCTGCACTCATGAGGCTGCATTGCTCCGCTCTCTCCTGATGTCTCCATGTTCTAGAGCCATGGAGAAGATATCACTAATCACACACAGAGCTGCTGCCATATGACGTCAGACACCGGTTCATAGGCTGTTTGGAATCTGTCTATCCATGGTGATGGCTGGTTCAGACAAATCGATCACGGGTGCCCTCGGCACCTGACCTCTGCACCCCAAACCTACTTTCCTGCATACATAGCACACTCTCTTGTAGTGCCCCACCAATACCGGTGTGTGCTCTGCAGGGCTCCTCTTCAGTGTCTATACCAGGCTGGACTTATATTTATTCCATCATTAGATGCTGAGTGTCTGATGGTCGGCCAGTAGGGGTTGTCACTCAGCATCTGTTGGACTCCATTCACACTTTCGTCATGAACTCCTGTCGTATTTACTGGAAAAGAAGTAGCACAGCACTCTTCTCTAAAATTACAGAAACCGTAATGGAACCCCGACAGACCCCAGCATAGTCCATCAGGCACCACTGGTGTCCGTCATATTATGGATCTGGTACACCATTATTTTTATTTTTCTTTTCCAATTTCGGAACAGAAAAATAGAAATTTTGATGGAGATGTCAACAGCGCCTCACTGGTATAGAAGATTACATACCAAGCCGACTGGCAGACCCCCCCACAGGAGACGAACCAGTGACTGATATATATTGCTCGATTCACTTTAGGACGAAAAGCCATGGAAAATTGGAGACCTCATTAATGAACAAGATGTTCTGATGAAGAGCTTTAAAGGGGTTTTCTGGTGCTTAGATACTGATGACCTATCCTCATGATAGGTCAATATCAGATTGGTGGCAGTGCCATGTGCGTCGCTGTTTCGGGCTGCCGCTGGCTTAGCAAACTATCCATTAGATGGAAGACTCCATCCATTGTGTAGTTCCTTCTGCCTCCAGATCCATCCACAGTATACTTTCACATCCCCTGTGGATCCCCGATACAGGCTAAGGATAGGTCATCAATAAGGCCTTATGCACACGACCGTGTCGGCACATAATGCGGCCTGCAAAGCACAGATCTGAAACATACAGACATCTTCCATGTGCAATCTCACTCCCATTACTAGAAATTAGGTCTTCTCCACAATATGGCCAACAATAGGACATGTTCTATAATTTGCGGAAAAGACACACGGAGACATCCATGTGCTTTCTTTTTTTTTTCTGTTCATGTTCGTAGGGAGGCATTCTATAGTAGAGGCGACTTCTAATTTTTCAGGATTGTTCGAGTCCCTGTAGTCTGACCAATCCAGTGGATATTGCATATGTCATGGAGTGACGCAGAAGAGTCCCCCCCCCCGTGAGTGGTGGACGGGTACCGTTATGTGGACTCGGCTCCTCTACACGGATTGCATTGATGCTTAGTATCTCATGAATGGAAATCCCCATTCTCAGCAGTCTCGGAAGCCCACCCCAGTGCTCGATTTTTTGTGATCGGTGGATGTGCATCAGGAAACCTGATCCATGCAGACATGTTGTCAAAGAGTCCCCGTGATGAATATAACTGGCCCAGTAATAGGAGTGCAGAGAGTTTATGCGGACCTTTAAATTAGTATAGGTTATTTTTGCATTTTTGGGCCGTGAGGATCCATGCCCCTATCACACTGCACCATCTGATCGAGATCTCTGACCTTGCAGCTCTCATTTTGCACGGTTCCCTTCAGACTCCACAGTTGCCACTTAATCCTATTTTCTGGTCTCTGCCAGTTCCAGTCCGATCATTCACTTTTGAATAAAATGCCTAATCCTGGTTGATCTGAAGGTGATTACGCCAAAGACTGGCGGGTTGGCCCTGGTGCCTGCTTTCTAAGAACGAGGCCTCGGAAACGATCAATTGTATTCAGTTGTCCTACAGTCAGCCGCTCCCAAGTCTGAAAATGCCGATAACTGGGAACAGTAAATTGACTGCGGGTGTAGCGTCCCTTTATCAGTCTCGGTCTGATTTTGGTGAGCGACACCTGCAGTTCTCATCTTGCTGAGGGACTTCCAAGGACACGACGTCCTGTTTGTACACAGTGTCATTATTTTTTGTATAAATAGAGGAGAATGGTCGCCCTGGCCCAGCGCCACCTCAATGATTGTTTTCTACATGTGGATCAGATCCTTCTTACTACAAACCAAATAACATCCAAAACCCAGGGGATGCCAGCTGGACGGATGAGAACTGGCGCAGCTCCGGCCAACTCCTCCGTAACATGTTTAACCTCTTCACTGCTTTGTGAGGACTAGAGTTCACTGTATAAATGCCCAATATCTGGTTGTCACAGAAGAGCCTCATCCTAGATTTACTATAGAAGTCCAAAGATCTGTGACCAGGGAGACCAACAATGTTATCTCAATCTACCCTAGAAGAGGTCTCCCCTACAGAAGAGGCCTACTCATTTCTTGTCATCGGAGAGGACCCTATCTCTCTTTGTCAAGAGAGATCTTGCCCTTGTTCCCCATCAGACGTGGTCTCTCATTACTTCCTATTACTCCTCATGAGAAGAGGTCTCCGCAATTCCCCTCATCTAGAGAGATCTCCCCATTCCCCCCCCCCGCCCTCATTGGGAGATGTCTCTCCATTTCCCCCCCTTATCGAGAGAGGTTTCCCCACCTCATCGAAAGAGGTCTCGCCGTTTCCCCACCTCATCGGGAGAGGTCTCCCTATTTCCCCCCCTTATCGGGAGAGGTCTCCCCCCCCCCCCCCCTCATTGGGAGAGGTCTCCCAATTGGGGAAAGTTTCCCCAAATATCCCTATTATGAGGGATCTCCTGACTGGGAGAGGTCTATTTATCATTTCCCACCAGGAGAGGTGTCTCCATCACTTCACACCAGCAGAGGTCTTCTCTTGTCTCCCCACCTCAAGAGGTCTCGCCGTGGGAGCGTGGACAGGTAAGTACATGACACGTGTCCTGATTTTCCTGTTACAAAATGTTGTCATTGGTCAGCTGCACATTTTGACCAGTTGAGTTCCTCTTGCTGGCAGCTCAAGGGTGTGTCCTTTTTGCTGCAGCTCATGGGGTGTGTCTTTTCTGCTGCAGCCCTCTTCACTATCACAGTTCAGGAGGTAGTTGAAGGATGAAACTGAGCATGGTCATCCACCTCAGCGAGGTAGACAGAGAAATAAAAAAAAATAATATACAGTCAGATTTTATTGAATAACTCAGTTGCTATACTAAATGTTTAATTACATGCAATTACAAAAGTATTCAGATCCAGGTACTGGTTTGAAAACTGCAGAATATTTTTTGTGGGACAACCCCTTTAAACGCACCTGAATCAGATTAATCACAGGGCCTCAGGCTGGATGATTTATCTAGTGCAGAGATAGACACTTTTGTCTGACTCTGTACCAACTATTCGTTGGCTTACTTTGAGAAAGAATTTTAAGCCATAATTTTGGTGCAAAATGGTGCATATTAGGCCACACACACTTACAAAATTGCTCCAGATTTTGGTGCCTTTTATGACCATTTCTAGGTCCGCCGACATTAGTAAATATTAGCCAATGCACATAACCTCAAAAACCAGTGAGCAAGATCCTCAAGCGTCTGACTACTGGTTTCCACCTGTATAATGCAGTTGGCCTTGGTGGACCTGGTCCTGGGTTTGATTTGGCTTGGAGTCTGAATGTTTCCTGGGCTCTCATGACTTTCTCCAGGTCCCTTCCATGCCACATATAACATTGATTAGAGGTAAGGGTGTGCTCAGCTTGGGGTAGGGAACATGGTGGCTCATTGACTATTAATGGGTCCTGGGTTCAAATCCGATCATGGATAACATCTGCATGGAGTTTGTATGTTCTCCCCGTGTTTGCGTGGGTTTCCTCTGGGTATTCCAGTTTCCTCCCACACTCTAATAACATACTGATAGGGAACTTAGAATGTGACTCCACTGGGGACGGCGAGTGATGAAGATGTCTGTAAGGTGCTGGGACGGATTTACTAATCCTGTCTAAAATTTAGAAGGCATAAACTTAGAGAAGACAGTCAGAAGATCCACCACGTTTATCAAGGTGGTTTACGCTCTATGATAGGTTTGGGTGCGTCTTACTAGAAGTTAATTGTTTCTTCCTTGCACCAGCTCAGGGCTGACTTAAACCATTATTTTTCAGTAAAGAACTGTCACATACCATTTACTGTGTTGTCCATCTTTGGGGGCCTTCCTGCCAGACCACCTTTCCCAACTCACTAGACCTGCAGAAGGAAGCCTACTTAACTACGCTCTGCCACTAAGTTCCAGCTCCTTCCGGTTCTCCCACTGCCATTAACGCACTATGGTCCCCGCTTGTAAACCTTTGGTTTGATGGAGGTCACGTGTTCCTCATGCATCACATCACTGGATCACGTGAGATGCATGGAGGGCACATCACAGCTGCAGCCAATCATTGTCTGCAGCAGCACACCTGACCTCCGTCAAACCGGCAGTTCACGAGTAGCTCTTCTATGGCAGCGTGGAGTGTCGGGGAGCCAGTAAATATGCCTAATTCTGCCAATCCAGTGAGGTGGGGGAGTGTCTGGCAGAAAGGCCTCCAAAGCCGGACAACCCCTTTAATAAATCTGCAGCATTTTTTCAATCCACTTTATTTTCCAGACGCTTTACAAAAGTTTCCAGTGAGGTGAGAAAAGTGTCTAAAGGGGCGAGAACGCTGACACATTTTGATGAGTAAATCTCATCCCCCCCCCCTTCCTTCCTTTTCCCTGGAAGTTGAGATAAGGTGATTAGATTTTAAGATCCTGGGGTCATAGATGATGGGAGTTATACATTGTTTGTCCAGAGCAGAGGGAAATCTTCCTACTGTGTGGGTAATTTTTGGTTGGATTTGAAGTCCTCAGATGTAGTCTTCAAAGAAACTGCAAAACTAAGTGATCCATTCACTGACAGACAGCTGTTTTATGTTTCTCGTGATCCTTGCGTTCCCTTATCTATAGCATGTGTGTCACTGGTGCAGTGCCAGCCGCATGCTCTAGACTCGTATACCAGTATGTACGGTGGTATTTAGTGACTGCACGGAACGCCACTCCTCGTTTCCCCATGGCTCTTCCAGGGCTCCATCTCTCATTCAGCTCAGCCTGAGCTGATTAAACACCTTTTATGTTGGAGTTAAATCCCTTTGTTCCTGACTTGATCGCCCTGTGATCATAAGCCCCGGCGTATTTGCACAGGAAAATGCTGTTACAACACATTCCACTCTTCATGCGGTCTGATGAGCTGAGGAGGGGGATAGTCAGGACAGGGCGGTGGGCTTCATGTGTCGCTTAGAACCTCACTTTAATGTAAAATGATGGGCTTGGAAATGAAAGCGGTCGGCATTGTCCTCACTCATATTTATAATTTCGCAGTTTCATGTTTGGTGCATGAAAAGAGGGTTAAAATGACCTCCTGCTGCCCGTCTGCCCACCCATGTCATGCTTCTGCGATGAGCTTATCACCCGGAGATTGGGTCGTAGGCTACGTATGAGGCTGTCTCTTGGATCAGTGCCCTGAGGTCTGGAGGAAAATGAGGGGTCAGCAGTCAAATGTGAACCACTTGACATTTGTCCTGCAGTCCTCCAAATAGACCGGTGTCCTATAGACTGCCCTTATCCACATATGATCACCATCCTATAGACTGCACTCCTCCACATATGACCGGCGTCCTATAGACTGCAGTCATCCACATATGACCACCGTGCCATAGACTGCACTCCTCCACATAAGACTAGTGTTCCATAGACTGCACTCCTCCACATATGACCACCCGTCCTATAGACTGCACTCCTCCACATATGACCAATGTCCTGTAGACTGCACTCCTCCACATAAGACCAGTGTTCCATAGACTGCACTCCTCCACATATGACCACCCGTCCTATAGACTGCACTCCTCTACATATGACCGGTGTCCTGTAGACTGCACTCCTCCACATAAGACCAGTGTTCCATAGACTGCACTCCTCTACATATGACCAGTGTCCCATAGACTGCACTCCTCCACATATGACCACCGTCCTATAGACTGCACTCCTTCACATATGACCAGTGTCCCATAGACTGCACTCCTCCACATATGACCACTGTCCCATAGACTGCACTCCTCCACATATGACCACCGTCCTATAGACTGCACTCCTCCACATAAGACCAGTGTTCCATAGACTGCACTCCTTCACATATGACCAGTGTCCCATAGACTGCACTCCTCCACATATGACCACCGTCCCATAGACTGCACTCCTCCACATAAGACCAGTGTCCCATAGACTGCACTCCTCCACATATGACCACCGTCCTATAGACTGCACTCCTCCACATAAGACCAGTGTTCCATAGACTGCACTCCTTCACATATGACCAGTGTCCCATAGACTGCACTCCTCCACATATGACCACCGTCCCATAGACTGCACTCCTCCACATAAGACCAGTGTCCCATAGACTGCACTCCTCCACATATGACCGGTGTCCTATAGACTGCACTCCTTCACATATGACCACCGTCCTATAGACTGCACTCATTAGGCTGTGAGATGATTGTCGCTGATCTTGTGCTCGGTATCTTACAGGTTGCTCACTGTTCCAGAGTTTTGGATGAGGTTTATTTCCCAGAGAATGATGTTGAGACACGTTCCGGACCACAGCGATGGGGTTATGGAGACGTGGGAGATGATGAAGACTTTATGGCAGATGAAGCTTCTGGAGGTAAGGACTTATAGAATACATACAGTATATGACCCCGTCTACAGCTGTGCCCAAACCTGACTGTCCCCATCTACAGCTGTGCCCAAACCTGACTGTCCCCATCTACGGCCGTGCCCAAACCTGACTGTTCCCATCTACAGGCGTCCCAACACCTGATTGTCCCCATGTACAGCTGTGCCCACTCCTGACTGTCCTCATCTACGGCTGTGCCCAAACCTGACTGTCCCCATCTACAGCCATGCCTACACCTGACTGTCCCCATCTACAGACATGCCCAAACCTGACTGTCCCCATATACAGCCGTGCCCACACCTGACTGTCCCTATCTACAGCATTGCCCGCACCTGATTGTCCCTATGTACAGCTGTGTCCACTCCTGGCTGTGCCCAAACCTGACTGTCTCCATCTACAGCCGTACACAAACCTGACTGTCCCTAGCTACAGCCAGGCCCAAACCTGACTGTCCCCATCTACAGCCGTACCCTCGCCTGACTGTCCCCATCTACAGCCGTACCCTCGCCTGACTGTCCCCATCTACAGCCGTACCCTCGCCTGACTGTCCCCATCTACAGCCGTACCCTCGCCTGACTGTCCCCATCTACAGCCGTACCCTCGCCTGACTGTCCCCATCTATAGCCGTACCTTCGCCTGACCGTCCTCATCTACAGCCATACCCTTGCCTGACTGTCCCCATCTACAGCCGTACCCTCGCCTGACTGTCCCCATCTACAGCCATACCCTCACCTGCCACCCTTAATTAGGCTTAATAGGTACCAACTATACAAACTTTTTTTAAAATGTTATTCCTTTTATTGACCAAGAGATCTCAAAGCATGACATGTTCACAATACGTCTCAAGGACCCTGTAATAGTCCATTATCATTGGTGAATAACACAACATATAGTAATAAGAGGAGATACAAGTCCAGAGAAATATAAACTATTCACCGTGGATAACAGAGAATTGGAGAAGTCGTGGAATTCGAAAAGTACAAATCTGAGGGGTTTATGGCACTCGCTGTAATATAACATCCAAAAGTAGAGCAGCACCCTTCCTCCAGGGGAGCAGAGATAGGTGCCTCTTAGCTTCTGGCTCTTGACATCTGTGGCCATTAGGGTGATGTAGACGCCCCATTTTATAAAGCCGAGTGGGGGAACGATCACTGCGATGTAAGATCAGACGGGAAAACGTGCAATGTGGACTCTCATGGTAGCATTCTTCATTATCAGTAGGTGCAGGTCGGTGCTTACCGCGCCGGTGACCTCACAGGACATCCTGGACGCTTCCTTTGTTTGTGCTGCGATATTATTCCATATCCCAATACACCAGCGACACTCTCTGCAGCCGCAGGGAGCATGGAAATAACATGTAGAAATGCAGGAAAGAAGTCTGTGACTAATCCTACACCGTCCCTACACTGTCTGGATGATATATATGGAAATTCTTCCTAGGGACAGAAATAGAAATTGGATCTGAAAGCATGTGCAGGGCAGTAATACACTGGATCTAGAAGCATGTACAGTGGGGATAATACATGGAGCAGGGGCATGTACAGGGGAATAAAACATGGGATCTGGAATAATGGACACGGGAGGGAATAGGACATAGTCTCTAATACATTGGATAGAATAGTATATTTCACAGTGAGTTGATGTGTAGGATCTGGCAGATTTAACAAAAGAATGGTGCAAAAGATCTACTAATACATGGGATATGGTGCAGTGTATAATACTGATGATACATGGGATCTGGCAGAGTGTATGGGGAGGTGATACATGGGATCTGGAAAACTGTACATGGAGATGATACACAGGAACTAGTACAGTGTATAATGATGGTGATACATGGGATCTGGTAGGAGTATACAGGGGTGCTGATACATGGCATCTGGTTGGTTGTACAGGGGAGGTGATACATGGGATCTGGTTGATTGTACAGGGGAGGTGATACATGGGATCTGGTTGGTTGTATAGGGGAGGTGATGCATGAGATCTGGTTGGTTGTACAGGGGAGGTGATACATGGGATCTGCTTGGTTGTACAGGGGAGGTGATACATGGGATCTGCTTGGTTGTACAGGGGAGGTGATACATGGGATCTGGTAGGAGTATACAGGGGTGCTGATACATGGGATCCGGTTGGTTGTACAGGGGAGGTGATACATGAGATCTGGTTGGTTGTACGGGGAGGTGATACATGAGATCTGGTTGGTTGTACAGGGGAGGTGATACATGGGATCTGGTTGGATGTACAGGGGAGGTGATACATGGGATCTGATTGGTTGTACAGGGTGGTGATACATGGGATCTGGTAGGAGTATACAGGGGTGCTGATACATGGGATCTGGTTGGTTGTACAGGGGAGGTGATACATGAGATCTGGTTGGTTGTACAGGGGAGGTGATACATGGGATCTGGTTGGTTGTACGGGGTGGTGATACATGGGATCTGGTTGGTTGTACAGGGGAGGTGATACATGGGATCTGGTTGGTTGTATGGGGTGGTGATACATGGGATCTGGTTGGTTGTACGGGGTGGTGATACATGGGATCTGGTTGGTTGTACAGGGTGGTGATACATGAGATCTGGTTGGTTGTACAGGGGAGGTGATACATGGGATCTGGTTGGTTGTACGGGGTGGTGATACATGGGATCTGGTTGGTTGTACGGGGTGGTGATACATGGGATCTGGTTGGTTGTACAGGGTGGTGATACATGGGACACCAGGGCTTCTGATCAATATGGTTTATTACAGTAAAAGCTGGCCAAACGCGTTTCGGAAGTCTCACAACCCTCCTTCTTCAGGGGTATCAAAGAGAGAACAAGAAATAATAATAATCATATATAATATAATCATATGACATCCAAAGAAAAAAAAATTCAAAATATGTTAAAAGGATGTTAAGAGGACATATAAAAGAATAAAGTAAACACTAAAACATAGTATTGTATACTGTGTCATCACAAAAATAATAATAATAATAATAATAATTATAATAACGGTACAGAGTGTATATTCACTGTATAAACATGAGCTCCCATGTGTTCTGGAAGACTTATACATGTGTTCTGGTTGGTTGTACAGGGGAGGTGATACATGGGATCTGGTTGGTTGTACAGGGGAGGTGATACATGGGATCTGGTTGGTTGTACAGGGGAGGTGATACATGGGATCTGGTTGGTTGTACAAAGGAGGTGATACATGGGATCTGCTTGGTTGTACAGGGGAGGTGATACATGGGATCTGGTTGGTTGTACAAAGGAGGTGATACATGGGATCTGCTTGGTTGTACAGGGGAGGTGATACATGGGATCTGCTTGGTTGTACAGGGGAGGTGATACATGGGATCTGCTTGGTTGTACAGGGGAGGTGATACATGGGATCTGCTTGGTTGTACAGGGGAGGTGATACATGGGATCTGCTTGGTTGTACAGGGGAGGTGATACATGGGATCTGCTTGGTTGTACAGGGGAGGTGATACATGGGATCTGGTTGTAGATTAGCTCTGTGGGTAGCAGAAGACTACATTTGCTGTGTCCTCAGGCTGCACTATATGGGCGGTGTGCCAGGAGTCGGCATTGTACAGGAGATTTTTCTTGTGGTTTTTATCTCAGGCGGAGCAGCTGAGCGCAGACTATCGGAGGCTCTTGTACCTGTTCTGTACTTTCACCCCCAGGAATGTGGAGAGATGAAGGAATGTCAGACATCTCCAGGAAAGCTGTAGTAGGGCAGATAAACCTCTCACCTGCCGTCTTTTATGGGAAACACTTGTTAAGCATTAACCCTTCATGTTGTTGTGTGTAACATATTCTTGGTGTCGGTGTAATGGTATGTTCACACGTTTTAGCTTTGGGCGGATTTCCTCCTGTACAATGGATAGAAACGCCAAGCACTAGTGCACGCCCGCAGCGAATCCATGTTCGAGATCTGAGAGTACAACCACGGATTTCTGATGCAGAGGTTCACGTGTGATTTCAATCCAAGGTGTGAACATATCGGGCATGTTCAGACTGTTTTTTTTTTATAAGAAGTTCATTACATTTTCTGTGCCAAAATCCACGGAGCAGAAAATCAAAGGCGTAACACAAGTGTTTCATTGGTTTCAATGAGAATTTGCTCTGTAATTTATACACGTTCAGGTTTGAAATCCAAATCTCGGAGAGAAACAGGATGCCCGTATCGATTCTTGCCGTGGTTCCTGCATATGGATTCCCTATTGAATTTTCCATCTTCAGGATCCTTTTGGGCAGACCCCTCTCATGTTTCTGGACCTGTACAGGAAAGCATACTCACCTGCTGCCCGGCTCTTTTGCTCCCCCTCCGCCTCTGTAGTGCACCGCGACCCGCGTGTCAACATCCAGTCTGATGGCCAACCACTGGCCGCAGCGGTGACATGCCCCCCTTGTGTCATGAGAACCTTTGACATGACGCAATGGGGACATGCCGCCGCTGCAGCCAGCGGTTGGCCATCACTCCCCACCTGTCAACATCCATTTTGATGGTCAGCCACTGGCCTCCCCCTGGCATCATGAGACCCTTTGACGTGATCTGTGACCAGTGATTGACTGCAGCGGCCATCAAACCAGATGTTGACTCCCGGGGAACGGAGTGCTGCAGCGGCGTTGGGGGAGCAGTTTCAGGGAGCAGGTGAGTGCACTTCACTCCACAGGTCCAGGCACTCGGGCAGAAGGGGAGTCTACCCGAAAGGCCTCCGAAGACAGAAAACTCCTCCACGCAGATCGGCGGCAGTGCAAACTGCAAATCGGCGGCAGATATCCGAAGGTCAGTCTCAGAGTTTTGCTTTTTTTTTACTTTTCTTCAACCCAGAATTGGTGCGGTCATTGACAAAACTCACCCAGGGTTGCAGTACCACTTCGGACCAGCAGGGGAATGATACCATTTATACCGTGGCCTTTCTGTATTTCTTTAACCTGTGATATACATGGCTGAAAGCAGAGGACATGTCCTCAGCGTTGCTTTACGTCTCTACTGCCGGCTCCGTGGTTGCGGTATTCTGTTGTGTGTGATTTAGACTTTGCTCACTTATTACTATTGTTTTATGACTTTCCCCTGGTGTGACCTGTGTCCTCGCACATATAACTGCTGGAAGTCAGGCCCTTCTAGGTTTCTTATATCTTACTGATGTCCTAGGAACACCAAGACCACCAGCTTATCCGCCTTGTCTTGGTACGGCAAAGGTCTTGGTACGGAAATCTGGAGTTCCTTTGGCATGCCCTTAGATTGAAAGACCCCCATTAGTAGACCACCCCCATGTCCTGTGTGTGGCACCCCGTGTTATAAGCCCCAGTTCTGGGCATTAGACTAATGGTTTCCACCTCTTTTCAGATGACCCCGGCAGTAGTGAGATTGGCAGCGGGCTCCCAACGGCAGAAGGCTTCACAACCGTACCCACCTCAACAATCGCCTCGTTCGTCACAGGTAAGGATGGCAAATAGACAGGAGCGACGATGAGCGCGACCTGTGCGTCACGCGGCGCAGACGCCCCCCCCCTCTGAGTAGTCAGCTAGAGACCCTCAGCTTAATGAGCGCCCCTTTACTCCTGCCCTTCACTGTGGTTTACCTGTGCCGTTCCAGGGTCTTGTGTTACGCACTTGGTGCCATGGTTGGCGCAGGGTGTACCAGGTTGGCTGCTGTCCTGGTATGAAGTGTTAAATAAACAGGAAGGACAGGCACATTTCATTATCACCGTGATATTAATAGATGGACCCATGTCCATGAAAACTGAACTGGGCCGCCGTCCAGCAGAGCGGGGAACGCTCCCACCTCACATGTTATACTGGCTGCAAACTGGAGCCAAGAAACGAGGCCGGTTTTCCATGGTGGGACGGTTACTAGGGACGCTGGATGAAGGGAGGCCGACACCGAGCAGTAGTGAACATATCCCTATTAGACCTGAGGCTGTTCTTCACTGTGTGCGTCCACATCGTCAGCCACACACGTACCTGCAGATGAAGGGGCCTTTAGAGGCACCAGGTGAAGACAAAATGGCAAAAGCCTGAAAATAGATGCAGAATCGCTGTCCCCATAATAGTGACAGAGAGGCAGCTACGGTGCCCCCGTAATCAGGACAGACGCAGCGCCCACCTATAATAACAGCAGGAGTTACACTGTCCCCGGCAGCAGCTCTGGTGCACCCCTAATAACGGCCACAGTGCCCCCTAACAACTGTGACAGTCACAGGACCCCTCCTAATAATGCTAACTGCCACAGCGGCCCCCCAATAACACTGACAGCCACAGCACCCCCTTTAACAACAGTGACAGTGGCAGAGTCGTCATAGTAATGGTGACAACCACAGCGTCCCCTAACAACACCCACATATACAGTGCTGCCCCCCAAAAATAGTGACAGCCACAATGTCCCCCTAGTAACAGTGACCACCACAGCGCGCCCCCTAATAACACTGACAAACACAGTGCCCCCCTAATAACGGTGACAGGTAGAGCGACGTGCAGCCTATGGGTTGGGGATGGTGGGAGTTATCTCTGTGTCTTTGGAGCAATGACAGATGATGTGTGTGGGATGATGAAGGATAATGGAAGCCACATGGAGGCGCTGCTGGGGGCGTCCTATCCTGCTGTGTGAGATCGAAGGGCAGGCAGCCTTGTGCTGGCTGGAGGAACACAGTTATGGGTCCTGACCAGATAGGAGAGAGCTGCAGAGTGTGAAGGTCTGCCATTCTGTTCATGAATCAGGGAACTCAGGATGAACACAACTATAGGTCCAGACCATGTAGGAGACTGCTGCATTATGTGAAGGTCTGGTATTCTGTTCATGAACCAGAGAACTCAGGATGAACACGGCTATAGGTCCAGATCATGTAGGAGAGGACTGCAGTGTGTAAAGATCTGGCATTCTATTCATGAATCAGGGGGCTTAGTATGAACACAGCTATAGGTCCAGAGCGCGTAGGAGAGTGCTGCAGTATGTGAAGGTCGGCCATTCTATTCATGAACCAGGGAGCTCAGGATAAAGTCAATAAATAAGATGAATCCGTGATATTTAATAAACCCTGTCACTGTTAGCAGGAACACTGCTGCCGATGGGGTCTTGGGAGGGTCTGTGGGTGGTGGTCATCTTCTCTATGGTTTCTTTTCTAGGACTAGTAGTGAATTATTTCTGCATTTACATGAACTGTTTTCTTCCTTTTTTCCCCCTCACTTCCATCCCCCATACTCCCCTCATTCCCCCGTCCACCATTGCTCAGGGCCTGCGGTAACCCCGTTAGCTCCACAGCTGGCAGGTATGAGTGTCTCTGAACTGGACCAAGAACCCTTCCTAAGTAAGTGCTGCTGGAGGTGTGTGGCCCCTGCCCTGTGCACGAGCTGACGCCACTAATTGTGTGCTGTGAGGCCCAAATTACAGCAGGGGACTGAAAATTGTAGATAGATTCAGCAGGCTGCATGTTGGGGGAGGGGGGGGGGGCGGATGTATATTGAGAAGAACAGATATGTTTATTGGTGTATTTAGGAGGACGTACAGTGAGGAACAGAAGTATTTGAACACCCTGCGATTTTGCAAGTTCTCCCACTTAGAAATCATGGAGGGGTCTGACATTCACATTGTATGTGCATTCCCACTCCGAGAGACAGAATTTAAATTTTAAAAAAATCAGGAAATCACATTGTATGGTTTTTAAAGAATGTATTTGTCTTGCACTGCTGAACATAAGTTTTTGAACACCTGAGAAAATCAGTCTTAATATTTGGTACAGAAGCTTTTGTTTGCAATTCCAGAGGTCAAACGTTTCCTGTAGTTCTTGACCAGGTTTGCACACACTGCTACAGGGATTTTGGCCCACTCCTCCACACAGATCTCCTCTAGATCTGTCAGGTTTCGGGGCTGTTGCTAAGAAACACGGAGTTTCAGCTCCCTCCAAAGATGTTCTATTGGATTTAGGTCTGAAGACGGGCTAGGCCACTCCAGAACCTTGATATGCTTCTTACTGAGCCACTCCTTAGTTTTCCTGGCTGTGTGCTTCGGGTCGTTGTCATGTTGGAAGACCCAGCCACGACTTATCTTCAATGCTCTGACTGAGGGAAGAAGGTTGTTGCTCAAAATCTCACAATAAATGGCCCCATTAATCCTCTCCTTAATACAGTGCAGTCGTCCTGTCCCCTTTCGCAGAAAAGCACCCCCAAAGCATGATGTTACCACCCCCATGCTTCACAGTAGGGATGGTGTTCTTGGGATGCAACTCATCCTTCTTTTTCCTCCAAACACGACGAGTGAAGTTGAGACCAAAAAGTTCTACTTTGGTCTCATCTGACCACATTACTTTCTCCCATTCCTCCTCTGGATCATCCAGATGGTCATTGACAAACTTCAGATGGGCCTGGACATGTGATGACTTGAGCAGGGGAAGGTTCAGTGCATGATTTGAAACCATGATGGCGTAGTGTTCTACCGACAGTGACCTCTGAAACTGTGGTCCCAGCTCTCTTCATGTCATTGACCAGCTCCTCCCTTGTAGTTCTGGGCTGATTCCTCACCTTTCTTATCATCAGTGATACCCCACGAGGTGAGATCTTGCATGGAGCCCCAGTCCGAGGGAGACTGACAGTCGTCTTTAGCCTCTTTAATTTTCTAACAATTGCTCCAACAGTTGATCTATTTTCACCAAGCTGCTTGGCAATTGCCCTGTAGCCCTTTCCAGCCTTGTGGAGGTCCAAAATTTTGTCTCTGGTGTCTTTTGACAGCTCTTTGGTCTTGCCCATGGTAGTAGTTGGCGTCTGACTGACTGTGGGGTGGACAGGTGTCTTTAAAGAGCTCAGACAGGTGCTACTGAATTAGATTAATGAGTGGAGTAGAGGTGGACTTTTTAAAGGCACAGTAACAGGTCTTTGAGAGACAGAATTCTTGTTTTTTCTCAGGTGTTCAAATACTTATGTTCAGCAGTGCAAGACAAATACATTCTTTAAAAATCATACAATGTGATTTCCTGAATATATATATATATATTTAATTCTGTCTCTCAGAGTGGGAATGCACCTACAATGTGAATTTCAGACCCCTCCATGATTTCTAAGTGGGAGAACAAAATCGCAGGGTGTTCAAATACGTCTGTTCCTCACTGTATATTGGGGGGCTGTATGAGCCTTTGTGCACTCTCCATCCCCCTTTCTGTATAATAACCCCTTCAGTGCCTGGAGTGTACAATGGACAGACGTGCCACGGGGCAGGTATCTGGGCTGCGTTGCATGTCACGCTCCCTGCACACAGCGCTGTGTGTTTTTCCTCTGCTCTTCCTGATCAGACACATGGAGGCATTGTGCATTCTCCGGGCCTACTCCTCATCATACTGGGGGCACGCTGCACCCCTTCTTCTCCAGCTGTTGGTGCAGTGCATGACGGAGGCCATCTAGTGAGGGTCGGCAGGTCCCAAAACACAGTCCTCCCCAAACACTACTACTACAGCACTCCTGATCTGATTCTTTAGAACCAGCCAAACCCTTGAGCATTTTATACCAGGATACAAGGAGGATCGAGGAGACCTGGTTCCTCCATCGGATATCTGTCACCGGTCAGGAACATCGAGGTGCCTAAAATCACCTTATAACAAATGGCCTTATATCTGGCACGTGATCTAGCGCATATACCTCTACCGCAACCTGACCCTCCTATAACTGATCATGAGACCTTCCCTCCAACCCCTGTAGATAAGACACTGTCCTCATCTACCTCCATAGATATGAGCTTCCATCTTGACCCTCTATAGATGAGCCAGTTATAGATATGACAAGTCACCGCCTATACATATAAGGCCTTCCATCTCTGTAGGATCTAAATTATAGAAGACCCTCGTTCCTCACCCTCTATAGATTCGGTAAGACCCTTCTTGCCAGACCTTTATAGATATGACGAGTCCTATTGAACCCCTATAGAAAGAAGACCTCCTTGCCCCTACAGATATGGCATCTCCTGTCTGTGGGGGATTAGGCTCTTAGGACATGGTGGGCTTGTCCAGCTGCCTCCAGCTGTGCATGGTCCCTCCTGGTACACGTCTATCATTCATTCCCAATGGATGGATGTTTTCTGACAGCTGCGTTCATCCATCATCCCTCCCCCCCCCACCTCCTCGTGCAGCCGCCCGCCGGCCGTTCTGCGTTTCCCAGTCATTTGCGGGCCTATCGGTGGTTTTCTGTGGGCGGCTGCCACATTCCTTCTTCTCCCCAGTCTCTTCTGCTACATCTCATTTAGTGGGAAGCTTAGGGTATCACATGGAGCTGCGGCCCGGTGTCCAGATAGGAATGGGAATACAGATGTTCTGTGTGGGAAGTGCGTCGGAGGAATCTCCTGATGTCTCTCCATGTACGAGCAGCTGCCGTCATCTGTCGGTCATAACGGCGGCATCTCTAGAGATAACGAGCCACATCACATTTTTGATCCAAAGAGGTGACCCATCGAAGGTGGAAGTGTTGATATAGGCCCGGGACCCAACTGACGTCCCCTGAAAGGGCTCCTGCACTGCGAGTCGCCAGGGCCTGAGCAGATTTCTACACATGGCTGATAAGCACATGTAATAATATCCTGCAGAGCAAATCAGTATTAGGGAGGCCCCTGTGGCCCTACGATCCGTCACATGGAGCTATACAGACTGTGTGGCCCTATGAGCCGTCACATGGAGTTCTATAGACCGTGTGGCCCTATGAGCCGTCACATGGAGCTCTATAGACCGTGTGGCCCTATGAGCCATCGCATGGAGCTCTATAGACTGTGTGGCCCTATAAACCGTCACGTGGAGCTCTCTAGACTGTATGGCCCTATGAGCCGTCACATGGAGCTCCGTAGACTGTGTGGCCCTATGAGCCGTCACGTGGAGCTCTCTAGACTGTGTGGCCCTATGAGCCGCTGCATGGAGCTCTATAGACCGTGTGGCCCTATGATCCGTCACATGGAGCTCTATAGACCTTGTGTCCCTACCATCTGTCACATGGAGCTCTATAGACTGTGTGGCCCTATGAGCCGTTGCATGGATCTCTATAGACCGTGTGGCCCTATGAGCCGTCACATGGAGCTCTGAGACCTGTGTGGCCCTATGAGCCATCACATGGAGCTCTATAGATTGTGTGGCCCTATGAGCCGTCGCATGGATCTCTATAGACCGCGTGGCCCTATGATCCGTCACATGGAGCTCTATAGACCTTGTTGCCCTATGATCTGTCACATGGAGCTCTATAGACCGTGTGGCCCTATGAGCCGTCACATGGAGCTCTATAGATTGTGTGGCCCTATGAGCCGTTGCATGGATCTCTATAGACCGTGTGGCCCTATGAGCCATCACATGGAGCTCTATAGATTGTGTGGCCCTATGAGCCGTCGCAGGGATCTCTATAGACCTTGTGGCCCTATGATCTGTCACAAGGAGCTCTGAGACCTGTGTGGCTCTATGACTACCATGGGTAGGAGGGTAGATGCTTCTGGAGCCTGGAAGTGATCTG